>NC_082726.1:41829030-42201530 GCF_030144855.1 Hypanus sabinus | reverse complement strand
TTTCACGAGCAAGGAACTTGGTTACCTCCCTAACGAAACAGAGAGCAGCATACTGTGGCAGAGATCTGTGGTTGCAGCTTGGAATGATTGTGAAGCCACAAAGCTCAGAGTGGCTGTGACTCTAACCTCCACGTCTCGACACACAGAGAATTGGATTGAAGTACAGGGGTCATGAGTCTGAGGATAAAGAATACTGCCTTGGCGTTGGCTCGTAACTAACACGGTTGGAGGGTGAGAACAAGCTGCAAGAGAAAATCACCAAAATCTGCAGATGCTGGAAATATAGAATTGTAAAGGGGGTTTCTTCTTTTTTCTTTGTTACTGTTGGGAAAGGGTTTCTTTTTGTTAACTAGCAGGAATGCTAATTTACTGATAACGAGAATGGTATTCCTTTGTAAACCAAATGGGGATTAATGTTCTTTCTTCTGAGTCTGTAAGCTTTTGTTGACGGGCTTTTGGGCAGATCGGCGCGAGGGGGTCGAGAGAGAGGACGCAATGCTCTAAGCTGGGCGAGGATCGGACCCCAAAGGGGGGTCCAAGGCCGGGAGATTCTCCAAGGGGGGGGGGATGAAGCTAGATGTGCTTGGTTGACCACTCGGAGGGTCCTGAGCTGTTTGGAGAGTCGAGGAGTTCGGAGGGGATCGAATGGTGGCCAGAAGACTTCAGAAATTGAGCTCCAACGGTTGTGCACGAAGTGGTTTGGACTTTGATAAGTTTGGCGCCTTTTCTTTAATTTTCTCTTCATATATATTGTATCGTTATTAATCACTTAGTTATAGTAACCTTTATAAATTGTACTCATTTAATCGCATATGGTGTACTGTCTGTTTGTGGGCGAGGCGGGGACATCACACAGCATCCACACCAGCTGATTACCCAGTTTGGCGGGGCCGAAGGCTGCTCCCCCTAGACAAGAACGAGCTGAGCGAACCTGAGGCGACCCAGGGTGTTACAGAATAAAACCAGAAGATGTTGAAAATGCTTAGCAGGTCAGGCTGCATCTATGGGGTGAGAAACAGAGTTAACATTTCAATTCTGAGCATGTGTCTTTGACTTGAATATTAACTAGGTTTTGTTTACCTCTGATGCTGTCTGAGTTGATAGACATTTTCTGCTTTTGTTAGAAAAGGCTATTCTGTGAGCAAATAAGAACTGTCACTTTCCAGTATATAGAAGTTTAACAATCACAGAACAGATACATTTCAGGCACTAACACCCAGCACTGGTGGCAATATCACTGTTCTCCAGTTAAACCTATTTTCAAACACACAGATTTTTTTTCTCTGCAAAAACATTGATTGGTCTTAAAATCGATACTTAGGAAGCAAACAGACCTGGAAAACTGGAGGAATTGAGAAATTGAGAGGCAGGGAGGGTGGTCAACAAACAAACTGAGGATGCCTGGCACTGTGTGAACAGGAACAAAGTTGAGATTGTAGTTTCCCTTGGGCCTATGATGAATCCATGCTTGTTGGGCAAATCAAGGCAGGATTGAACATGAAATTTATTTCCCAATTGTAACCTTCCTCCCTGCCCGTGCATCCGTAAGACATCTATAGTAAGTAAGTTTCCTGAAACATGCTGACATTACCCCATTTTCGGTGTAGCATGCTGGCGATCAGCACCTGGGCTAGCCTGAAAGCCATTGCTGGAAGGCAAGGTTAGGGACTGGTGGTGGTTGGGTGGGACAAGGGAGCCAAGTCTTCTCTCAAAGGCTGCCATGAACTTGCAATAATCTCAAATTCTAATATTTAGGGAACTTGAAATCATTAAAGCTTTACATAATTAAACAAAAGTCATGATATTGAAAAAACATGTAAAATTGGCAAATTACATTAAAGCAGTGAATTGGAATAATATATATTTACCCTACTTCTCCCACGTATGCCATATATAGTAGCTGAAATCTGCAGCTACTTGAACAAGGATTTGGCTTCTACCCAGGTCTGACTGGCCTAGGACTGAACTGGTGAATTCTTTAATGTAAGCAGGATCCATTATGGAGTCTACCAACAGAGGGGCAGATATCTGCAGTTGGTCTCCATAATGCCACACATATTTAATAGGAGGGTGTGGCCTTTGCAGGATTTTGGCACTCATTTACTTGGCCATTTACTTGAATGCTCTTTTTGGAGTCATCAGCCACAAAGCACAATATTTACATGGTTCAATTCCCACCGCAGCCTAAAAGGGTTTTCTCCCTGTGACCGCAAGTGTTTGTTCCAGGAGTGCCAGTTTCCTCCCACATTCTAAAAGACGCAAGGGCTAGGGTTGGTAAGTTGTGGGCGTGGTACGTTGGTGCAGCAAGCATGGCAACACTTGTGGGTTGTCTCCAGCACATCCTCGGACTGTGTTGATAATTGATATAGACATTGTATTTTCACAGTATTTCAAAACGTTTTGATGTATATGTGACAAGCAAAGCTGATTTACATGGAGTGCCGTCACAAGAAAGCTGCGTCCATCAAAAATCCCTGACATCTTGGCCATGGCCTCTTGCCATGGCCTCTTGCTCTGGCCATCAGGTAGGAGCTATAGAAGCCTTAGGTCCTACACTACCAGGTCGAGAAACAGTTCAGCCATCAGTCTCCTGAACCAGCATGGATAACTTCATTCATCGCTACTCTGAACTGATTCTATGACCTATCGACTCATTTTCAAGCACTCAGTACAGTTCAAGTCCTCAGTATTATTTTTATTTGAACAGTTTGTCTTCTTTTACACATTGGTTGTTTGTCAGTTTTTGCTTATGTGCAGTTTCTCATAAAATTCTATTGTATTTTTTTCCTGTACATGTCTGCAACAAAATGAATCTCAAAGCAATATATGCTAATATATGTGTACTGTGATAGTAAATTTAATTTGAACTTTAAATTTATTGCATCCTGCATCTGCAGAGTGAGAGTTCCATGTAACTAGTATGTAATTAGTAATTTTTGTTTCCTTTTTGTGTCATTTTTCTCAATGGAAAGCACCAGATTCATGATAGAGTAATGGCTGCATCCCACGTCCAAAATCTAGAACAAAATTTCAGAAGCAGAGCAGGATATGCAGGCTCCGCTGTATCAACCACTTAGTGCCCCATCATCAAGGGCAAAATGCTACTTGATGTCCAGGAGGGAGGTTTATGCATCTGCTGCCCTTGTCCATGTAGGTCAGTAGTTAAAAAACTATTTTTTGGTTACTGTCCTTTTGGCTCCAAGACCACAGCTCTAGTGCCCCCCTCTCCCTTTCCCGCCATTAAAACAATAAAGAATTTTGATTTATGATGCGCAATGAAAGAAATAGGAACTGTAAATTCAAAGCAGTGACAATTAATTAAAAAAAATTCAAATTTATTTAAAACTACAATTAAAATTATTTCTTTATTTACTTACAGTAAAAATAATTTTCATCAACAATTTTAGAGTGTGCATTAGTAGTCCAACTATTTAGTAATTCACTGCTTTTTGCCTTTCAGTGAGATGGATGGGATGGTGCAGTGATCTCAGCTTTTCTACATCAGGCTGAATGTCACTCAGAAGGAGTCTCAGTTCCCCACGTTCTGTAATTCGCCTTGAAAGAAGTTGGGCAACTGCACTGAAACCACGCTTCAATAAATATGATGTTGGACAGGCAATAAAGAACACTTTGACCTTTTTCCACAGTGCAGGGTAGTGTTCAGAGGTTTCTTTCTGCAACTAAAAGTTTTGATATGATTTTTTTGATCATTGGCTTCAGCTCCAAGTCATTTTGTAGCAAGATCAGTTCTTCCTCCATCCTTCCTGTTAATTCCTCATTTCAAATGTTCAGGAATAGAATGACATCTGATTTGCATATATTGGCTTTTATTTCTCTTATAGCTAGGAGGGTGGTGTTGCTTAAATGGAAGGATGTTGCTCCGCCTACTCACGCTCAATGGTTACGTGATGTTATGTCATGCTTAAATTTAGAAAAGGTCCATTCTTCAATTACTGTTTCTAACCAAGACTTCCAAACATTGTGGGGATCATTTTTGAACTACTTTCAAAGCCTTTGATTTGGTGTTAAAGTACAGATGTTGGCTAATAACATAAATCACTACGTGATAAGGATTTTTTTCCCCGTCTTTCTTCCTTTACCAAACAGCTTTGATGTTGGTAGTGGGTTTAGATACTTCTTTTAAAATAAAGTTAATACAATTCAAATTACAATTTAATTAATGTACAATTTGACTATGAATATAGGGTACTGCGATTGCAAGTGTGATTTAAATATAATGCATTTGGTACTATTCTATCTTTTTTTGATTCATAATATATATCCTCATATACTCTGTATTCTTCTATGTGAAAATTAATAAAAATATTGAAAAAGGAATAGATTTATTACACAATCTGGAACTTGGATTGAGAAAAGATCCTGAAACCTCTCTGATATGTCTTTACGCTGCTTACTGAAGTGGACACAATATACTTGAAGATGAACACCTGGCATTCTTTCTTTCTCTTCTAACATGAAGAAGCTTGTAAATTGGAAAAGGTCACAACAGCCAATATTGCACTTAAATAGGGTAAACGGACAGAAATGTAAGGGCGACTGATTTGACTTTGATAAGATTCAATCATTTCCCTGCAATTGAAAATTGATTTGATTACTCAACGAAGAACTTGAGTCTTCAAAGAATTTTGTCATAATTTCTAAAAGTGCATAAAACCATCTCAGGCAGTTTCCTATTGAGAACCATCTGACTTTTGTATGCAACAACGTGTTCAAATTATTTGTCATTCTCAAAAAAAAGCTCTCAAAATAGTTGAGAATTGAGACCATGGGATTTGATTCTATTAAATGCTGTGATAACGATATTTAATGATTTGTGCAGCTGATCACCTGGGTTTTTTATTGTGACAAGGTGTTGTCTGTGAATTACACAGTGAATGGTAAATATGTTAGATACAGTTTTTTTCAAGAAAGCAATAACCCCTCAGTGCATAAGCAAGAATGTTGGTGATCAGAATGTCCTTCTCTTTCAAAAATTGCTCAGCATCCTGAAATATTGACTCCCCCTTTGTTTCTGCTTCTAATACCCTTGCAAATAACAACCTTTCAAGCATACTTTCATCTCTTATGAAGAAAAAATAACCCAGATGTAAAGGTTCTTTGCCTGGCAAAGCTGACTCATCCAATTGCAGATTCTGTTGTCCTAGGTATGTTGCGCAATTTGTCTTCCACATTCTCAGACATTTCATCTGTTTGTCATTGAACAGAGTTCGAATCGCTTTAATTGGTCTGGTGATATACTCAGAAATTCCCTTATTACTGGCAGAAATCGGTTCTTTTCTAATAGTATGGAGCTTTCCCAATTTAGCAATGAACAACAAAAGTTTGTATGAAGCAAACAAAGCATCACACTGTTTTGTTGTGAAGTGCTGGAAAACATGATTTGAAGTGTTTTGCTTTTCTGAAAGTTTTCACAAAGTAACTGAAAATAAGCCAAGTTCTTGTTTGCTTTATCAGAGTGTATACTCTCCAAATGCTCGAGGAGCCTGGACAGTTTCATTGCCTCATTTGAAAAAAAAAATTCACAAAAGACTTTTGGTTGCTTGGTGCTGGCATATTTCAGATACTTAACACTACACTGTCTATACTTTGTTTTCATCTGTTCTATTTCTGGCATTTTTGTTATGGATTAACAACCACGGTCAATCACCTATTGTTTAAGTCCAACCTCAACTGTTGTGATTAATAAAGGGGAGCTCAGGTAAATACTGACTCTCTGCCTGAAGGTACATAAAGTGGGGCAGCAATCACTTAGTTGGGCCGTGGACAAGAGAAATGGGGTCAAGATCATTCAAAAGGGCAAATTCTGAATTTTTCTCCATTGAATGCCATACCCTGATTCACAAGAATTGTGTCACTGTGTGATTAGAGGATGGAAATTGTTCTAGCTAACACTGTACTACAGTAGTGAATGGCAATAATGCACAGGCCAGGCCCGGAAATCACATGGTTTCTTCAGTCCAGATTTACCAAGATATGCCAAAGACAAAAAGTGTCATATTGCTTTTCAACAACTACAACATGCTTCAAGCAATGTCCAAGAGAACACAGGCTTAGAAAGAGATGAGGTGATTAAGTGATCATTGTAATCAATTGTGAGGCACAGAGGATCGAATGCTTATGATAATTTCTTAAATTAAGCCTGTAATTCCTCAGCTGCTCCCTTTGCTACTGATTGCCCCCTTTATCATTATTGCCCCCTTAGAAATTATCACCACCCCAAGCGGGTGATATCACCCACTTTGGAACCACTGATGTAGGTGGTAGAGCTCAAAACTCAGGGAGATATTGTTGGAGTAGATTATCTAAGTAACAGCAGCGCATTTTGTAAATGCAACACATTGCTGGCTAATGCATCATTGTGTTTTGTACCCATGACACGTGAGTGGTACCCTTGCCACGTGACTGGGGTTGAAGCTATACTGGACTTGAGGTAATGGTCTTGTGATGGTGGAGTCACGTCATTTTCCCGCCAGTAGAGGTCATGTGACAGGTTTTTTTTACAGGGTATAAAAGGAGGACCCTTCCCTGTGAGGAGGGGCAGTTCGTGGCTGGATTTGCCATGTTGACTTCATGCTACTGCCTGATTTAATGTTATGACGCAGTTTAGTTGAAGGATGAAGTTTTATTTAATGCCTAAAGTTTAAAAGGTCATTGCCAGCAGTTTCTTTATAATACTGCTAGTTGAAAATCAGTGGAGAGTGAAAATTGGAGTTTGGGAGTTAAAATATCGAGGAGAATCGATTTCGACGGTGAAACAGGTTCGACCTTGTTTGATCCTCATTCGGAAGGAATTCGTTGACTGTTCTCATGTTAATCCCTGTGAAATAGCAGAAAGGATTGGGAACAGTTCTGTAAAGGAAAGGTCAGTGTCTTTAAGCTGTTTCATTTGTCCATCCCCGTAAATTCTTCGTGGGAAAAGTTCGATTTGGGAACCGAAGCAACACAACGTGAAAGAGAATTTAAATTGTCTTAAAAAGTCTCTCCCTTAAATGGACTGTAAGCATTTAGAACTTTTGCAATACTACTTTGAAGAACAGTTTTTGCAACATGGCTTTAAGAACTGTTTAAGCTTCCTTGCTTTAAGAACTGTTTAAGCTGCCGCACAGCAGCTGATTTCCGGTTACGTGAGTGGTTTGTTTACTTCTTGGGGGTTTGTTTTTCAGTGTTTAATAAATGTTCTATTTGTTATAAAAACCCCTGCCTCACTCATATATTTATTGTTGCTTGAATCCGTAACAATTGAAGAAAGGGATTCATGTTAAAGACGGTGGATGAGATTGAAATGGGATTCTTTGACTTGGATAGTTCTTGAGTGTTGTTGGAACTGCTCTCGCCTAGGCAAGGAGAGGGTATTTTGTTGCATTATTGATTTCTGCCTTTAGGATTTGAGGACTTGGGGGTAAATCACTCAGTGAAGCATACCAGCCACAGATCTGCTTTTGAGTAATTATCTACTGCAGCTGGTCAAATTTTTTGTGAAAGGTGACCCTCCCCCACCCCCAGGATTTTGTTGTGGGGAACTTGGTGATGGTAGTGTCTCTGTAGAACAGAGTGATCTAACAATAATGATGTATCCCTGAAGGTGGAATCTCATGTGGATAGGTTGGTGAAGAAAGCTTTTGGTATGTTGGCCTTTATAAATCAGAGCATTGAGTATAGGAGTTGGGATGTAATGTTAAAATTGTACAAGCCATTGGTAAGGCCGAATTTGGAGTATTGTGTGCAGTTCTGGTCACCGAATTATAGGAAAGATGTCAACAAAATAGAGAGAGTACAGAGAAGATTTACTAGAATGTTACCTGGGTTTCAGCATCTAAGTTACAGGAAAAGGTTGAACAAGTTAGGTCTTTACTCTTTGGAGTGTAGAAGGTTGAGGGGGGACTTGATAGAGGTATTTAAAATTATGAGGGGGATAGATAGAGTTGACGTGGATAAGCTTTTTCCATTGAGAGTAGGGGAGATTCAAACAAGAGGACATGAGTTGAGAGTTAGGGGGCAAAAGTTTAAGGGTAACACGGGGGGAATTTCTTTACTCAGAGAGTGGTAGCTGTGTGGAACGAGCTTCCAGTAGAAGTGGTAGAGGCAGGTTCGGTATTGTCATTTGAAGTAAAATTGGATAGGTATATGGACAGGAAAGAAATGGAGGGTTATGGGCTGAGTGCGGGTCAGTGGGACTAGGTGAGAGTAAGCGTTTGGCACGGACTAGAAGGGTCGAGATGACCTATTTCCATGCTGTAATTGTTATATGGTTTATTTGGTTATAGCATGTCAATGACTGAACTTTCTTTTGTTAGATTGCCTGGTAGCTGTGCAGGGACTTGCCATTGGGGCTTTCACGTGAGTAAAGGAATTAATCATGATTTTGAATCGCATTATTGAATTATAAAAAAACAATTATTTTGAATGGTCAAACAAAATACATCTTAGTTTTTACGTTTCTTCATATATTTCCAAGAAATCCAGGGTACTGTGCTGTACAATAAGCTTAACCATATGTAAAGCAATAGCACACCAATTTCTGATTGACTTTGCACCCACCATTATTTTCCCTGCCCTTTTAAGCAGGATCTTCATTTAACCTAATCTCTTTTGCTGACATAAAATGCCCCCAAGTTATGTCAATAATAGTAAGATGCAAAAAATTTGACACCACCCATTATTTAACATCATTGTTCTGAAAAATACGGTAACTGCCTTGCCCCATGAGGTCAAGACAATGGTCAACCCATCTCCTTGGCCCCAAGTTCATTCTATACTTCCTCTGCTACTCTGTGCCCCATCCCAATGTTGCTGCTCCCTTCAGAAAGTCACCTGAAGTCCATAATTAAAGAGACAAGATCACCTGCTGCAGCTCAAAGGAACTGACAGATTTACAAAGATACAAAACGCCTGGATTTCAGCCACTTTATTCCCTAATGACTATACACCTTTATGATATCTCTGACCCACTTGCACAAGAAGCATGCGTTTTAAAGGAACTATTCTTCACCTGCCTAGCTGGATCCCTTGGATTTACTTTAGTACCGCTCAGTGCCATTACATCATCCATTTGTACAGTGAACCTGGAAGAATCTTTCTTACCATGTAATATGTCCCTTTAAGAGCTGACTGCAGATGAGGCTCAATGTTGACAGGTACAAGAAACTGTAATAGAGCAACAGACAATGCCAGCACTCCCTCACACAAGGAAAACCCTCTGTCTTGACCTGGGAGTGACCCAATTGAAAATCCCCATCCTTATGAAACTTCAACAAAATTATATGCTATATAATGCATTTTCTACATTTTAACTGTGAGGCTTGAGATGACGTTGAAAAGAGCATTCAATGGAAATTATACAGGTCTTCTGTCACTAATGGGCCCATCCAGATAAAAATATAGATAAGTACAGATATGGTGAATGCAAGCAGGCTTTTTCCAGAAAGTTTGAGTGAGACTAGAAGTAGAAGTCAAAGGATAAGGGTGAAAGGTGAAATATTTAAGGGGAGCCTGAGGGGGAATTCTTCACTCAGAGGATGGTGCATGTATAGACTGCTATCAGGAGAGGTGAATGCAGATTTGATTGCAACATTTAAGAAAAGCTTGGATAAATACATGGATTGAGGGATATGGAAGACTATGGTCCAGGCGCAGGTCAATGGGACTAGCAGAGTAACAGTGCAACACGAACTAGATGGGCTGAAGGGACTGTTTCTGTACTGCAATGCTCTATTCCATTCCTTCTCCACAGGACCATGGTCAGAGCAATCCCACCATTCCCAGTCCTGCTCTCCTGATTTCCCTCTACCCCTGCATCCTATTCTCTTCTCTTGCTTAACAACCCCCTTGGATTCTTTCACTGCCTACCTACACTACAGGAAATTTACAATGGCCAGTTAACCTATCTGTGTACCTTTGGGGCACAGGAGTAAACTAACAGATGCACTGGAAACTACACAGTCACAAGAAACATATGCAAACTCCACATAGGAGGCGCTGGGGGTGAAAGAGTGAAATAAAACTCCCGGCATTAGTTTAGGATAGGAAGGGAGGGCTTTTGCACCCAATAACGTTCCTTCTCAACTTGAACCTGAATATGATCACTGGTAACTGGTTTATTATTGTCACATATACCAACATAAAGTGGAAAGGTTTTGGTTGCATGCCATGCATAAGGATCAGTCCGGACTTAAGTACAAAGAAAAACAAAAACAGATTGTGAAATGTAGTGTTCCAGTACAGGGAAAGTGGATTTCAGGTAGACAAAGTGCAAGAGTCATGTAAAAGATAGTCTGAGAATTCAGAAGTTCATTATGAGCATGCAAGCGGTCCGTTCTAGAGTCTGACAAGGGCAGGGCCTAAGCTGTCCCTTGAGCCTGGTGGTAAGTGTTCTCAAGCTTTTGTCTGGTGGGAGGGAGGAGAAGAGAGAATGACCAGGGAGGGAGGGGTCCTTGATTACACTGGCTGCTTTCCTGAGGCAGTGGAAAGGACAGACAGAGCTCCTGGAGGGGAGGCTGGTTTGCATGATGGACTCACAAATTCTCTGCAATCCCCTATGTTCTTGGGCAAAGCTGTTTTGCATCCAGGGTGCAAGGTACAGGCAAGTGGGATTAGGACGGGAGCTCTGGAGAGGAATTGTCCCATCACAGCCTACTTATATTGGTTGACATTTAGGGTTTCAGCAGTTGGTATGTCCCACCCACTTATTGTTATCCAAAATTCATTAGATGTATCCACAATTTAAAAAGGAAAAAAATGTTTTTGTGCAAATAGCTCTTTCTGGTTATTATCTCGAGTTTCAGTTCAGCACAGCTCTGGCATAAAGAACAAAGACTGAGGGAAACATGCAGTAGCTGATTTTTTGCCAATACCTATATCTTTCCATTAATTTATTTTTAACCTCGCCTGTAATTGAAGATTGATTTTAAAATGGGCTTATTCATATCTCCATAACATTAAGCTTTTCTGGAACTTTCTGACAAGGTCAAGACAACTGAAATGTTCTTTAGGGAAAAAATTGCTTGCCAGAAATGACTCAGAAGTACTTACTTGACAGCAACCCACGTAAAAATCCATTATGCTCTCCTTTACATAAAAAAGGCTCTTGTCCTCCAGGGTTTCTGTGGCATGATCAACATAAACCTGAAAATCAGAAGCTGTTACTATTTCTGCCTCTTGGTTGTTTTGACAATTTCCTGTCAATCGGAGTCCAGCTCTCTCTGGGAGTTTTGAAGGGGAAGACCAGGAATCAAAGCAGGAAATTGTACAAGATACCTGGACTGGACACTTTGATGACTTGTGGCTGCATCAAATTCAACAATTTAACAGTTTAAAGAATCACAAGATTAAGGCCAAAGGTTCCAGCCAACCATTCAGAAGAAGGGAGCTGTGAAAATTAAACCCAGACAAAAATAAAAGATTATGATTCCAGCAAGGATTATGATCCCTCGATCTCTCTCACACCCAACATGTAGAATTCAAGTTCATCATTCCCCCATTTCTCTTTCCAGAATGTACTTCAATACATCACCCCATTCTTCATCACTTTCAATGTTGAGAATTCCAATGTTCTATCCTTCCCTCTATCAATCCCAATATGTAGTCCAAAGCATCATTCCCCTCTGTGGCGCTCCTGATGTGTGGAATTCTAGTGGATGAAATGATAATTCTACTTCTTTAAATTTTAATCTGGAAATGAGATTGAATTGGGAACCTCCCCCTGGTGAAATGGAATGGCCATGATTTCTGATGAGCTCAGCATCACTTCAAAAATTTGACCAAGAATTCCTGAAACTAGATGCTCTCGCATTGGTAAAGTGCCATGCTGTCAGGTTCAGGAACAATTACTGGCATCAAATTCTTGAACCCCTGCACCACCTTAACCCTACCTCAGAAATGGAACACTATGGACCATCTCTGGCACTATGCACTATGTGTGTTTTATGCAAAACAAAACATCAGCACATTTAATCACATCATTTTCTAATATAATTTTTGTATAATTTAGAATCTGATCGTTTCTGTACCTACATATCACAAAGCTGCTGCAAGCAGGTTTGTTATTTGGCTGGTACCTCTCTGTATTTGTGCACGTAGCAATAAAAACTTGATTTGTCTTGACTTCAGTGCCATTACACACAAAGTGATTTCAATCCTCATGCAATGCCATTTTAACAGCAGGCGTTCTAACCAGCATAGCTGAGCTGAAGCACATGGAACTGGGTGACACCAAAATGAAATTTTGCTGCCTGCCCAACCCCAGCAGCTCCAAACTTAACAAGCCCTTGGCTTCTGCAGTCATCTGCAGCTTTCTGCACATTGTGGAAAGGAAATGGCAGAACACTTGCCACAGGCCCTCATTGGGACGAAGGTTGGGAAAGAAGAAGAAGAAGAAGAAGATTGCAAAGAAGATGAATAAGAAGATAATGAAGAGGATAATGAAGAAAAGGATGTTGGTGATGACAAGATGACAAAGAAGATGCAGATAAAGAAAAAGAAGACGACGACGACAAAGTAGAGGTTGGTGAAGGGAAACTGGGCTACAACGAGTCTAAAATCCTGAATATACTATTTGCCTGTTTGTGATCTTAACCAATGATGACCACCTCTGTGATGGCCAGTTACAATGAGAGGCTACATTCACAGCAGCCTGGTTCTTCCATGTTATCTGTTAAGATAATTAATCTCCAGACAGTATCAACTGCTCCTTGACAGATAGCTCCTTCATCAATCAGCCTTGCATATATTGATCCAATGAGATTCTTAAGGAGCCTTGCTGTCAACTATATTAAATGATCTGTTGTCCATGATCTAACCTGCAAGTGAAAACTGGCACCCAATGAGATGCAATACGATGGCATTTTCACCATGATTAAGTCCATGCTGAGGTAATATGGAAAACTGATGACTCCCATTAAAACTGGACTAAATAAATTGAATCAGCTAGCTCAAAGAGAAACACCAGATCCTGAAAATTCATGAAAATCTAACCCTTCTTTCAGCATTTTGATTTGAATACTTACTCCCCAGAGGCAGAGACGAAGATACATACGCTGTGTGATTGCTGGGGTAAAACTGAAATGATTTTATACCCATCAATGATGTGTTTAAATATAATCTCTGAAAAGCCTTGTCAACAGTGACATCTGAGTATCTGACCTTTCTCTAAAGAGAAGTCATAATAATGGGACTGCACTGAGGTTGAAGTATTTTGGTGAATCATGTGCCATTAATTCTGACCTTTGCATCTTGTATAACCATATTGTATCAATCAAATGAGCTAAATGAATGGAATATGAAATGGAATGGCATTGATTTTATCTCTATAATCATCAATCCAAAATCTAACTTGCTTTTTTAATAAGATGTGTGCCTTATCTCATTTGCAGTCATACATTCAGTGGTTACTGTTCTGGCTGTAAGAAGCCATTCCTGTTGGAAATCTCTGGGGTCATTACAGACAGAGTCCGGGTTGTCTCAACGGAAGTAAGTTGCATTTCCTTTGAGGCAATTACCTTTTTACAGATACTGGCCTCAGTGCCACCCTCGAGGTACCTTCACTATTATTTTGATGACACCAATGCTTTAAGTCGTATTTTAATTCTTTAGATTACACTGAGCCTGTACTGCACAATGCATTAGTTTATCTCAACACAATATCTCTACTCAATTTTCAGCCAAATATTTCCATTCTGTAATGAATGCAAAGATTAAAGGAAAGTGCTCTATGGTGCATAAAATGTTCAGTAAAAATTTATCAGTGAACTTAAAGTCCTTTAATTAAAGACACTGTACAAGCATGTTTAAATTAAACTTCCAAAATAATTTATAACCTGTTCAACAAACCCTATTGCTTTCTCATTGAACTGGCTTTCCATGTTGCCTTCAGAATAAATTTCAGACTGAGAGGCCATTTTGATAAGTGACAATAAATTAGCACAATATGATGACATTGAGATTCCATGCTTAGTCTCATGACCGCAGGACTGCTAGGGTGCCTTTGCAGAGGACCTTGTTGCTCAGATCACCCAGAGATTATGGACTCCTCTCCTGTGTGTTCATGCTTCTGTATCACACAAACCTGTAAATTTGCAAGGTAGGGTTAGGTTAAATGAACAAGGGTCAATGTCTTGCCTATCAGTGTGCATAGGGAGAGATGGAATAAAACCATGACGGTCACATTTTGGACACTGGGTATAGTTTCAATTTGGCAGAGAGTTCATCAGTGTTAAGATCTGCTGGGCCCCAGGGAATTTTGCTCTAGCATTTCAAATTCCAAAGGCAATATGAAAAATATCTACGATTTGAATTGTGTTGTGATGAGATAGCACTGAGAACTTTAAACAGCGAAAAATGACAAGACAAGCAAAAAGAAAGATTCATGGCTTGAGATTCTTAAAAGCTTGCATTTCATTTGGGTAATTGCATAGATTTTCAGGCAACACCATCTCAGCAAGAATATACCTGCTCAGTCAAACTGAATAAGTGATAAAGGATCATTCAATTTGGCTTTTGGCAGCTATTCCAGCTTCTGTCCCATTCTTCTGTTCTATTGTCTATCTGGATCTTCTTTAGTTTTGGCATGAGACATATTTTCTTGACTTGCATGATCATTACTTTTGTCATTTAATACCTCTGACTTCAAAAGATGAACAGTGGTATGTATCCTGACTGTGCATCA
This sequence comes from Hypanus sabinus, assembly GCF_030144855.1. Lineage (NCBI taxonomy): Eukaryota > Metazoa > Chordata > Chondrichthyes > Myliobatiformes > Dasyatidae > Hypanus > Hypanus sabinus. The sequence goes on along the minus strand of NC_082726.1, from coordinate 42,186,850 downwards.
AGGCTTGATATGAAGACACCAATGCCCAAGAATGGGAAAGCCTACAAAAAGTGGTGGATAGATCCCAGTTCATCACAAGAAAAGCCCTCATTGCCATTTTGCATATCTACAAGGAGTGCTGCCACAAAAAAGCAGCATCCATCATCAAGGACCCCCACCATCCTTTCTATTGTTCCTCACCATCAAAGTATTGGAAATCTGAACCAGAAACGGAGAATGCTGGAAACATTTTCTTTCCTTTCCACAGATGGTCAGATACCACCCATGGAAAGAAAAGTAAAACAGTTACTTGAAAACTCTCACTTGAAACATTAACTCTGTGCCTTTTTCCACAGATGCTGTCTGTTCTGCATAATCATGAGAGATTCTCCAGATACTGGAGACCTAGAGCAACACAAAAAATGCTGGAGGAAGTCAGCAGGTCAGGAAAGTTCTTCGTCCAAAATGCTGACTGTTTATTCCTCTGCACAGATGCTGTCTGACCCACTGAGTTCCTCCAGCATTTTATGTACTCTCTGTTATTCTAAGTATTTCCCACATTTTCTGCTTTTGTGCCTCAGTGTTCTTTGCCTAATTCTCCATTTAAAGCCTATGTATTTATTGAACGGTTGCTCATCTCTAAAACCTCTCATTTCTAATGGAAGTCCAAGCTGAATGTTTATATTACTCTATCCAGAGCTGCTCTGGTTTTAAAGTGGTGATGTGGATTTGGGGAATGATTTTAGATATGACAGGCTTCTCGTCAATCAGTGCCAATGGATGCAGGTTACCCATCTAAACAGGCAGACAGAATGCAGAGTGATAGTTCATCCTTATATTGTTATAAATGCTGGAATTGGAATTCCCCAGAAACTGGCTATAGGTTATGTTTGGATTAACTTGCATTGGCGCATCAGAGCTCTTAATCATTCAGAGTAAATGTCAACACACATCAGCAGATTTTTGTGAAATAGCTCCAGCTTCCTGTCAAGGCCCACTGGCATTGGCTGAACTCTTGCTTACAATCCCTCTCAGGACATCTCTAATCTCCCAATGGTTTAAAAATATTGTTCAAAGATTAGTGGACAAATGACCTCCATTACAAGAGCAGACACCCGTGGACTTATCAAACTGTATATTGTAGAACATTGGATTAAATACATTTGTGGCATTTCTACATGCCATTTGAAACTTGGCCTTACTACAACCTTATACACTATCATCTGCTTTTAAATTACAGGCCACAGTCTCAGAACAAAAACTACAGTGTTAGCAAATTGACCTAAATCACTATTGGCATGATTTATCAAGTAAATCTCTGCTCTCTGGGCTAAAACAATACTGAATTTTGAACCCTATTCCTGAGTTTGTTCAAACGTACAAATCAGCAGGACTCAGCCTCTCAGCTCCACTTTGCTGACTGGATTGAACCCCAACTTCACATTTTTCCTACTTTCATCCCATTACTTTTCTGCTTTAAATGTATTCAAAGACTCTGCTTCGCTACCCTTTGAGGATGAGAGTTCCAAAGACATGTGATCTTCACCTACATAAAGAGGGGAATCTCATTGAAACTAATGGATATTGAAAGGCCTGGGTAGAGTGGATGTGGAGAGGTTTTTCCCATTTTTAGGACATATTCGGGGGTCTGAGGGCACAGTCTCAGATTAAAGGGGCACCCTTTGGAACTGAAACGAGGAGAATATCTTCAGCCAGAGGGTAGTGAATTGGTGGAACTTGTGGTCACTGAGGGCAGTGATGATGAACTCACTGGATGTATTGAAGACAGAGAATGATAGGTTCTTCATGAGTAACAGGGTTAAGGATTATGAGGAGAATATGTAAGAATGGGGTTGAGTAAAACCAGCCATGTTTGAATGGTGGAGCAGACTCAATGGGCCAAATGGTCTAATACTACTTCTAAATCTTAAAGGGGACCCTTATTCAAAGGCAGTGACCTCTAGTTCTAACTTCTTGCAGAGGAGGAAATGTTCTCTCCACATCCAGGCTGTCATGACCCATCAAGATCTAACATCTATAAATATGCACTGACGGAGCCCTATGTAATCACCTATGGGGGAGATTTTAAACGGATGTTGTTGCTTTCTTTGGATACATGTTATTCAGAAATCCACATTCATTCTCCTAATTGGTGGATTGACTATTTATGTCATGCCTTCAGCATATTAAACAATTTTATCTATTAATTAAATTTGTTGTACGTGAACAAATTTCCATAAAAATCCAACCCCTAGTACTCCCTTCCTTTTATTTATATCTTTAAAAATAAAAGAACTTTTTCATCTCAGACTTGATTTTGTGGCCAGTTTCCAACTAATTCCAAAACAGTGGCCACCCACCTAACCGACAGGTACCCTACCCTGCTCCCTAAGAGATTGCAAGACAATTCAACCACTCAAATCTTCCCAGTAATACAGTAAGTTGAGCCTCATGGTGCTTTTGGTCTGTGCAGTTTGTCATGGTGTACAAGCTAACATTTTGAAATGATTTTATGTGCACAGTCATATACTATAAATAACGTCAGTGATGGGACAAGTGACAGATTCATGGGATGACTCATTCCATCCACCTCCACCATTCACACTGGAATCAAAAAGTAAATCACCTCAATTTTTATAGATATGAAATGGGGGAAAAACACATCTAATTTCCATCTTTTTTTTATTTTGATTCCGAATGGTTTGATAGTTGCAGGGTTAAGGATGATCGTGTTTAAAGAGATAAAAATGAGGAGATCTGAGCAGCTGTATATCTAGAGATAGAAACAATACCACACTCTCTTCCACAGTAGATGGCATAAGACGAAGAGGGGTCAGTAGGTATTAGAGTGCCACACCCCTGCTCCTCATTTGATTTACCCCTCCACTCTTCCCCTCCAACATCTGCCTATCGCCCCTCCTCACTTGGATGCACCCCTTGCTTGCCAGCTCTTGTTCTACTCCTTTCTTTCACCTCTTTTCTGGTCGATGATGATGACATGGACTCAGGCCTGAGAGGCCAGCGTTGGGCATTTTCATGCCTTACAAGGCACGGAATGAGAGACTGTGTGACGCGCCACTCCTCACACAGACATTTCGCAGTATTTTTTCTTTATTTTACAAGGTTGAGTTGCGAGCTCAACACTCAACCCAGCACAAATGGAAAGCATACTCAGGAATGGCCCGACTGGATTCAAACCCTGGTACCTCTGTTCCAGAGTCCGGTGCTGATGTTACTGCACCACCAGCCGACCTATCTCCCCTCTATTTCTGTCCAGTGAAGGCTCTTGACTCTGTGACGGTCCAATTTCCACAGATGCTGCCCGACCCACTGAGATCTCCAGCATTTTGTTGTTTGACCTTTTTGATGTGGCTGATGTGTGTTCTGAAAGTCGGAAATGACAGATCTGAGAGTGTGATAGACTCTGAGTCATGCAGCCAAGAACCAGGTCCTTTGGCTTCTCTGTGTTCATGTCAATCATCAGGTACTTATCAAACTGACCCAATTTATCAACACCTAGTTTATGTGTCAGTGATTCAAGTACTTTCCCCCAAGCCTGCGGAGTCCAAAACTGTAGGGCACAGATACAAAATAAGGGGGGAGAGATTTAAAAGAGACCTCAGAAGTAATTTCATTACACACAGGGTAGTGAGCACGTGGAATAATCTGCCAGAAGAAATGGTCGATGCAGGCACAACTGCAAGAGTTATGAGCCATTCGGATAAGTACATATAGGGGAAGGGTTTAGAGGGTTATGGGATGAATGCTGTCGACTGAGACCAGCAAGGAGGATCCTACGGTTAGCATGGATCTACTGGGCCAAAAGGCCTGATGTCTTGCTGTATGACTCTCTGACTCTATATGCCTGATCACTTTTTTCCCTGCGTTCTAAGAGTACTTGCGTTCACCACCCATTCCCGATTCTGGATTCCAACCACCCTCTGGGTGAAAAAAATTCATCCTTGGATCCCTCTGGATCTTTACAGTCAGTAGGACTGGCCATCAAGGTAGCTAAACAAACACATGGAGGTTGTCCTCTCTCTGTTAGCCAAAGCACAGCATAACAGACAAGGGAGCCTATGCAGCAACTCTATGAAACATAGATCATACAGCAGGGAAACAGGCCCTTCAGCCCAATTGGACTATGCTGACCAAGATTCCCAACTAAGCCAGTCCCACTTTTACTGTGTTTGGCACATATCCCTCTAAACCAGGTGTTCCAAACCTGGGGTCCACGGACCCCTTCCTAAATGGTGTGGTCCATGTAATAAAAATGTTGGGAACCCCTCTGCTCTAAAACTTTCCTACACATATACCAAGTAGTCAGAGCATTATATGAATACTGCCCAACACGAGGAAATCTGCAGATGCTGGAAATTCAAGCAACACACCCAAAATGCTGGTGGAACACAGCAGGTCAGGCAGCATCTATAGGGAGAAGCACTGTCGATGTTTCGGGCCGAGACCCTTCGTCAGGACTAACTGAAGGGAAAGATAGTAAGAGATTTGAAAGTAGGAGGGGGAGGGGAAAATGCAAAATGATAGGAGAAGACCAGAGGGGGGGTGGTGGGGTGAAGCTGAGAGCCAGAAAGCTGAGTGGCAAAAGGGATACAGAGCTAGGGAAGGGAAAGGATCGTTGGACAGGAGGCCTAGGGAGAAGGAAAGGGGGAGCGGAACACCAGAGGGAGATGGAGAACAGGCAGAGTGATGGGCAGAAAGAGAGAGAGAAAAAAAGAGGGGGGAATAAAAGCTAAATATATAAGGGATGGGGTAAGAAGTGGAGGAGGGGCATTAACAGAAGTTAGAGAAGTCAATGTTCATGCCATCAGGTTGGAGGCTACCCAGCCGGTATATAAGGTGTTGTTCCTCTAACTTGAGTGTGGCTTCACCCAGTGGGTGTGATCCCACTACCATCTTTTCCTCCCCCCCTCTTTCTGCTTTCCGCAGGGATCGCTCCCTACGTGACTCCCTTGTCCATTCATCCCCCCCATCCCTTCCCACCGATCTCCCCCCGACACTTATGCTTGCAAAGTAGAACAAGTGCTACACCTGCCCTTACACTTCCTCCCTCACCACCATTCAGGGCCCCAGACGGTCCTTCCAGTTGAGGCGACACTTCACCTGTGAGTCGGCTGGTGTGGTATATTGTGTCTGGTGTGGCCTTTTATATATTGGTGACACCTGACGCAGACTGGGAGACCGTTTCGCTGAACACCTCTGCTCTGTCCGCCAGAGAAAGCAGGATCTCCCAGTGGCCACACATTTTAATTCCACATCCCAGTCCCATTCTGATATGTCTATCCGTGGCCTCCTCTACTATCAAGATGAAGCAACATTCAGGTTGGAGGAACAACACCTTATATACCGGCTGGGTAGCCTCTAACCTGATGGCATGAACATTGACTTTTCTAACTCCTGCTAATGCCCCCTCCTCCCCTTCTTACCCCATCCCTGATATATTTAGCTTTCTCCCCCCCCTCTTTTTTTCCTCTCTCTTTCTGCCCATCACTATGCCTGTTCTCCATCTCCCTCCGGTGCTCCCCTCCCCCTTTCTGTCTCCCTAGGCCTCCTGTCCTATGATCCTTTCCCTTCTCTAGCTCTGTATCCCTTTTGCCAATCACCTTTCTGGCTCTCAGCTTCACCCCACCCCCTCCGGTCTTCTCCTATCATTTTGCATTCCCCCCCCCCCTTCTACTTTCAAATCTCTTACTATCTTTCCTTTCAGTTAGTCCTGACGAAGGGTCTTGGCCCGAAACGTCGACAATGCTTCTCCCTATAGATGCTGCCTGGCCTGCTGTGTTCCACCAGCATCTTGTGTGTGTTATATGAATACTGCATTCAGTTCTGGCTCACTGCAGTAAAGATGCCTTTGTTCTGAAGAGGACGAACAGATGATTTCTGAATATACTTGCAGGATTGGGAAATCTTAGCTGTGAGGAAAGATTAGACAAGGTAGGCATATTTTCTTAAGAACATATTAGACCAAAGTGTTACAGTTATGAGGGCCTAAATGAAGTGAATGAGGAGGATCAATTACCCTCAATAGAGGAGCCATTAGCAGAAGACAAAGATTTATGGTAATCAGTCAAATTTCAAGGAAGTGGGTGGTGATGATCTGGAACTCACTGCTTCAAAAGATGGTAGAGGCAGAACTCCTGTCATATTTAAATAGGATTTGAATACTCATATCATGGACCCAGTGACAGAAGGCAGGATTAGGACGGGGAGCAGCGAATCATAAACACAAGAGATTTTGCAGATGCTGGAATCTTGAGCAATCAGACTAGGACAAACATCTTGTCTTTGACCATTACAGATTGGCCTTCCTCCATACCATAAATTCACTACGTTTCTAAATGTTATTTGGACTCAAAATTATTCATTACATGTATAATACTTCCTGGTATTGAATTACCTTGCCAAATATCAGTGACAAAAAAAAGATAAAAACAGTAACTCACTGTAGGTCAGATAAAAGACACGAGCTCAGCAAAAAGAAGGAGGTTAACAACGTTTGTAGTTCAGCCTCCTGGAGGGCAACATCAGTCCTAGTCTCTGATTTGTACCCATGGTTTTCCATTGACTGCAAAATGTGGTCTCTCTTTAATATCTACAGAGGGATCATTCAGACATCTATTGCTATTCCACAGTCCAGTTGAATTTGTCATCTTGCTTTTCATATCTTCATTGGTCGGAATTATGGTGTCCATGCAAATTAATTGATTCAGTTGATTAAATTAATTGTATGTGAGCACTTCACTGTAAATCTCTGGAGGAAATCAAAAGGGAAGTTATGGTTATGGGTCAGCACCGAGGATTAGGACTGAGGCTATAGAGAGGAGAAAGCCTGTGTAAGGAGGTGAGAGGGAAGGTCCAGAACAAAGCTAGAAGGCTAATTAGAAGTCCAGATCAAAGCCCAAATGTCAATCGGAAGTCCAGAGGTCAATTGCCTGAGTCCCAAATCTGTGAATTTCTGTGAGTCTTTGGGGAAGTTGGGGCCCAATCTGTGAGCCCAAGTCCAAGCCTGCTGGGGAAGTTGAGGCCCAGTGGGGAATGGGGCTTGCTTCACTGGTGTTGTTTTGATGTGTGTTATGCTCTGTTTTGTTACGTTCTGTGTTGATCTGCTGAACACACTAGGCATGCTATGTTGGCACCAGAAATTGTGGCAACATTTATGAGTTTCCCTCAGCACAACCTCGGGTGTGTTGGTTGTTAATGCAAATGGCACATTTCACTGTATACTTTGATGTACAAGTGATAAGTAAATCTGAACCTAAATCTTACTCTGAGCCAAGGCTTGGTGGGTGATGGGGCGGCAGGTAAGGAGGAGGTAATGGATAGTCTACAGCCTGAGGCATTTTGAAGTTAATTTTAACTTCTCAGGTAACTCTCTCCCTGTATTCCTTTCCCTCTCCTTTGTTTCCTAAAACCTCCCCCAATGAATCTGCGATGCAAACATCACCCAGGTTCAATCTCCTCCACCCATTTGACCCCATCATTGTACAAGTTTTCCAGTGAAGCTCTGAGTTTAAAGGGAGATACACAGGCTCTCTGGAACTAACTATGGCTGCAAATTTGCCCATGTTCCTGATCGCTGGTGTTGGGAACCATAGCCCCAGTCACACACCCTGTTTGTGGTCACACTCTCTGGGACCTTGGGTCTCATTCTGAAGTGGGATAGATACCAAAACAGGAGGATCCCTGGACTGGATGACCAGAGTTTGTGGCATAAAACCATCAGAATCAGTGCTTCAGGTTCGTCAAGGATGGAAATCTAGCCGAATGGCACAGCAGGTGCTGTTTCTGTCTCACCACTGGCTTCGAACTGGAGATCAGGTGCTATCTGATTGGAGTTTGCATGTGCTTCTTGAGACTCATATGCTCCAAATTCCTCCCACATCCAAAAGATCAGCTATTTGGCTGGTTAATTGGCCACTGTAAAGTGCCCCTATTGTAGGAGGGTGTTCAAGGCATGAGAGAGAGAATAGGTCACGGCAAGAACAAGTGAGGGAATGGGATTGCACTGAGAGCTGACATAGACTCAATGTCCAAGTGGTCTTTGTAATCTATGGCAACACGAGTGAATCTGCAGATGCTGGAAATAAATAAAAACACAAAATGTTGGCAGAACTCAGCAGACCAGACTGCATCTATGGGAGTTCCCATAGATGCTGTCTGGCAAGCTGAATTCTGCCAGCATTTTGTGTGTTTGTAATCTATGGATCTATTTCTTTTAGAGCAACAACTCCCCTTAACACTACATATAGACTGATACCTTACCTATGCACATTGATCTGTTGTCCACGCATGCGTATTGATCTGCTATCTCTCCTTTCTCTCTCTCTCTCTCTCTGCAATGTGAATACACCAGTTAAAGATCATCCCATCCTCGACACCAATTTGTTGTGTCTGTGCAACTACATATCAATTAAATAAAAGCACACCGTGGGAGATGAGCTTTAACTTGCATATTCACATTGCACAGAGAGAGAGAGAGAGAGAGAGAGAGTGTGAAACGGCATTTATTGCTCATTTTACTTGCCCTTGAGAAGATGGTGATGAGCTGCCTTCTTGAACTGCTGCAGTCCCTGAGGTGTATCGGAACTCTGTTCATGTGACAACAAATCAAACACCTGCAGTGCTGTTCAAGAGCATGAATCTGAAATCTCGCATAGACCTCCTGAAACCAGACCTATGGAGGCAAGTGCAGAATAAACAGTTTGGCCAGTTGCCAATTGAGCAAGGAGCTTCGAGATTGGACAAGAAGTCCTAATGTGTGATTATTGAGAAAACAAATAGACATCTGGTAGGATAGCTACAAAAACTGGACCACTGATGAACACAGTGAAAATTGGAGATCAGGCATAGAGTTCATATGGACGAGATACTGAATGCTCAACTAAAGAACACACCTGAGTCGACTGCATCCAACAAGATGGACATTTTACAACCACCAGTCCTACCTCTCAGTGATGATCATGTCACAGACAGCAACATGACACCAGCAACTGAGAATGTTGTCTTTGACAAGACACCTGCCAAACCTGATGCCACTCCACAGGTCCAGCGGTGCGACGGGAACATTGTCCCTAACAAGACACCTGCCAAACCTGATGCCACTCCACAGGTCCAGCGGTGCGACGGGAACACTGTCCCTAACAAGACACCTGCCAAACCTGATGCCACTCCACAGGTCCAGCGGTGCGACGGGAACACTGTCCCTAACAAGACACCTGCCAAACCTGATGCCACTCCACAGGTCCAGCGGTGCGACGGGAACACTGTCCCTAACAAGACACCTGCCAAACCTGATGCCACTCCACAGGTCCAGCAGTGCGACGGGAACATTGTCCCTAACAAGACACCTGCCAAACCTGATGCCACTCCACAGGTCCAGAGATCCTATCCTGAACGAAACAGAGGCCACCCAGAAGACTGAATCTAGTGAAGTTAGTTATGGCCCTTTTTTGTGAAAGCATGGTTATTTGGAATATGGTTTGTGAAAGGGAAATTGAATGTTTTATGTTGTATTAATCCAAAGAGGGAGGAAGTGTAATGTATGGATCTATTTCTTTTCGAGCAATGACTCTCCTTAGAACTGGTATGGACTGATATCTTACCTATGCACATAGAACTGTTGTCTACACATGCGTATTGATCTTCTCTCTCTCTCTCTCGCTCTCTCTCTCTCTCTCTCTCTCTCTCTCTCTCTTGTGAATACACCAGTTATAGCTCATCTCTCACATGTGTGCTTTGATTTAATTGATATATAGTTGCACAGGCACAACGGCTTTACTCTCTGCCATAAGAAAATATGAAACCATCTCTTCTCCACTGACTCCGTCTACACTTCTCGGGGAAAACGGCCTATATACTTCTGGACGCCCTCCCACTCCAATCATTCTCTCTACTCCCGTCTCCCAACGGGCAGAAGATACAAAAATTTAAGAGAATGTGTCAACAAGGACGTTTTTGTCCAACCCTTCAATGGATCTTTCAGAACGTTATAGATGAACTCCTGAAACTCCTGACCTCAATCTCCCTCTCTGTGGCCTTTGAACATTATTTGTCTACCTTAAATACACCTTCTCCGTAACTGGAACACTTTATTCTGTGTTATTGTTTGTTATCTCAATGTAATTACGTGTGGCATGATCTGTCTGGAGGCACACAGAAATGTTTCCTGTAGCTTGGTGTATGTGACAATAATAAACTAGTACTACAATCAAATCAATACATAACTAATATCAGTGACTGGTGTAACAGCATACTGGAAGCATTACCACCAGGTCTTAAGGATATAATAGCTGTCATATATTAGCTCAGCTTAATAGTTTCATAATGCATTGCAAAGCTTCATGCAATTATACCTGTGCACTGACAGTTCACAATGAAATGGTTGAACGATATTTTGTTGCTGCTTTTGAATTCATAACCATGGATTAAAATTAAAGAAAAAAACATGTGCAAAGAATTGGTCTGAAACACTGTAGAGTTTATTTATCTGGTAATACTGTGGAAACTGGGTTAAAATTATTAAATGCTGAGCGCCATATATAAACTGGGAGGATGCTGGTGGATGTGTGAGAGGGATCAGAGTTGAAGAATCATTGACACATAGAGTCATGGACTGGGCCACAGGGAAGTAAGTGGAGAGGAAAACTGATGGATGGGTTTGTTCTGAAAGTCAGCATCAGTTCAGTAGATCAACAGCCCCTCCCTTCTATGTTGTGTGGTTCAAATTCAGATTTAGATTTAGTTATCACATGTATATGGAAACCTACAGTGAAATGCATTGTTTGTGTTAACACCAGCACACCCGCACATTCCAGTGCAACATAGCATGCTCAGCATGCTTGGCAAAACAATACAGAACACAAGATAACAGAGCACACCAAGTGACAAAGCAACAGCAACAATACAAGCCTCCTTTCCCGCTCCCAAGCGTCCATGAACATCTGTCGTCCTTTAAGCCCAAGATAGGTCACCTTTGGTTTCTAGCCTCCAGCAGGCTCGAGGATTTGCAGAAGTTGGGCCTTTGACTTCCCCAGCAGACTCTCAGGGATTTGTGGGCTATATGAAGTTACCCAACCCATGCCCAGGTCCATCAATATGGGTAATAATCATCCGAGGTGGTCAGGTAGTTCAGTAAATGACAATTAGGATGGTCAGAGGTGTGATCTTGCTAGTGATACTATTATACCACAAACAGAAGTTTCAGTAAGATGACTGCAGATTGGTATTGGCTATTTGAGTCAATAAAGCACATCACCAAAACAAACTTTCGACATCCCTTTGATCAGATCACAATCTGAAATTATTCAGGAGTATAAATAGTTGGCAGTTTTATACTAAGGAACAAATAATTTTCATTTATGATTCAGTGTTCTCAGGAATGTCTTTGAGGAATTTTCAATTTCTACCATGGTTATTATAGCAGTAAACGTAGCACTCAGTTTGCACACAGCAAGAGCTCACAGTCAAATGAAGCACAGGCTTTTTTTGGTATCCCAGAGCAGGGGAATGTTGCTGGGATTTATTCCAACGGAGCATTCCACTGAGACTGCTCCTACACAAGTGTAGCACTCCCTCATCATGGGGCATGCCTCAAACCCTCAATCTTGTTACCCAGTGTTAAGTAGGTTCTGACAAGCCAATTAGATTAAAGAATTGGGCCTGTTATGTCTAACATTAGTTCTGACTATACATCATCAAATTGGGGTTGTCTATCTAATATTTTTGGCATTTTACGACTTAAAAGTATTGACTTTGTTCCAGGGAATACCAAAGGCCGCATTGTTTTTGCAAAAGCACATGCTGCTTGGTGACAGTATGGTGACTGTGTGAAATCTTGACCACAATCTGAATAGTCAGACTATAATACAAAGGAGCAGCGTTAGGCCTTTCAGTCCATTGTGTCTGCTCCACCATTCCATCATGGCTGCTTTATTACCCTTTTCAACCATATACTCCTGCTTTCTTCCTGTAATCTTTGATTAAGCAAGAGGCTACTGACCTCTGCTTTAAATATACTCAATGACTTGTCCTCCACAGCCAACTATGGCGATTAATTCCACAGACGCACCACCCCCTGGCTAAAGAAATTCCACCTCATCTCTGTTCTAAAGGAACATCCTTTCATTCTGAGTCTGCACCCCATGGCCCTAGACTCCTCCTCTCCATGTCCACTGTATCTAGGCCAATGAGAACACTCCTCATTCATCTAAACTTCAGTGAGAACAAGCCCAGTGCCATCAAATGCTCTTCATATGTTAGTCCTGTTATTCCTGGGATCATTCTCATGAGCCTTCTCTGGACCCTCTCTAATGCCAGCGCATCTTTGCTTACATAAAGGGGTCTAAAATGCTCACAATACTCCAAGTGCTCTTTGACCAATGCCTTATAAAGCCTCAGCGTTATATCCTTTTCATTCATTGTAAAGTTTCATCTGTCTATGAGTGGTTCCTGCACAATCTGAAGATTCACCTTTAGATTAAATAGTCAATCAAAGGTTTCCTATTTTTGAACTTGTGATGCCTTTGGCCATGCCAGCATTTATTGATCATTTCTAATTGAACTGTAAAAAGGAAACAGTGGAACCCTTCAAAGGATATTTAAGCATCAAGTACATTGTTTAGGTTCAACAGTCATAAATATATCTGAACAGGCAAGATGGGCAGATTTTTTGCTTTCTGAAGGTTATTACTCACTTAATGGATGTTAATGTTAATCAAGTGGCTTCAGAATCACCATGACTGACACTTAAGTTTTATTATGGGCATAATTATTCAAATTTAAATGCTCAGTTACCTTGATAGATATTGAACAGGCATCTACAGATCAAATTTCATGCCTGATGCTAGTTTAGTAACTTAATTTGGGTGAATACCACTGTCTCTGTGATATTACTCTGTGAAACTACCAGAATCAGAATCAAGTTTATTAGGTCCTTGCTCAAACAAGAGTTAATTCCAGCCACGACCAACCTTTCAAAACACGTCTTCACGGTACCCGCTAGTGTTACTGGGCAATAGTCACTGAGAAAGCTGAACCTGCTCTTCTTGGGCATCAGTACGATTGCTGTCATCTAAAGCAGCTAGGAATTCTCAGACCCTGGCCTATGGTATAAAGTGAAGCTCCCATGTCCTGTGATATTGAATTTCAGAAAAAGTACACAGTATCTGTTGAGTGTTTTGGCTCCATTATGCAGTATTAGAGCAGGCATGGTGATCCGTATTTTTGTTTCTGCTCTCCAACCTCAGAGTCACAGAGTCAAATAGCAACTTATCAGCTCCCTTAGCCCTTCATATTCATGCTGACCAGCATATCCACCTATACCAGGAGTTCCCAACCCTTTTTTTAGAAACATAGGAAACCTACATGATACAGACTCTTCAGCCCACAATGCTGTGCCAAACATGCAGTACTTCAGAAATTAACCTGGGCTACCCATAGCCCTCTGTTTTTCTAAGCTCCATGTACCTATCCATGAGTCTCTTAAAAGACTCTATTGTATCCTATTATCCTATTTTACGCCATGGACCAATACTATTATGCAAGGGGAACCCTTGAACTATACCACAGGCTGGAAACTCCTGAACTATGCTAATCTCATTATCCAGCACTTGGTCTGTAGCCTTAGACCATAAGACCATAGGGTATAGGAGAAGAATCAAGCCATTTGCCCCTCGAGTCTGCTCTGGCATTCTTTCATGGTTGATTTATTATCCCTCACAACCCCATTCTCCTGCCTTCTCTCTGTAAACTTTGATGCCCTGAATAATCAAGAACATATTGACTTCCGCTTTAAATATTCCCAGTGACTTGGCTTCCACAGCTGTCCTCATCCTCTGGTACCTTCCTATGCCCTGCTGATTCAAGTCCTAATTTAGATACTTATTAGATATTGGGACAGTCTCACCTTTCACCATTGTCTCAGGTACTGCATTTCAAATTCTAACCACCCTGTAATATCTAAACATTTTGCTCTTTATCTTAGACCCATGCCCTCTGCTTACAGATACTTCTGCTGCAGGTCAAAGTTCACCACTCTCTGCATCTGTGCCCCTCCCGATTTTGTGAATCATTATTACAGTATGTCTCCATTAAAACTTTCCAATAGACCAGCGGTTCCCAATCTTTTTTATGCCATGGACCAATACCATTAAGCAAGAGGTCCATGGAACCTTTGCTTTAGACCTTGCTTCAAGTGTTTATCTGACTTCTCTTTGATGTGTCACTTGGTTTTAACTGCTGCCCAGGACAGCAAGCTCTGTAGTATAAAATACTGAAATGCATTTCGGAAAGTGTTGTAAAATTAACCAATGATGACCATTGTATTATAAATAATTGATTCTGCTTTTAATAGGAAGATGAAGTGAGTTGACATCTAGATATCAATCTTGTTTACATGGACACTACAATAATAATTAAAGCAATCTTTTCCCTCATCAACATCGAATGCTTCAGAGATTATATGAGCACTTTCCTCTTCAAAGTATTCTAATGAGACCACAAGATAACAGGTTTGACAGGAATCTAGATTATCAATACAGACACTATGGAGCTTTGTGGCAGCCACTAGTATCAGATGGATGACACTGTTATAAATGTGACAGAAAATCACATTTGGTTGAAAGCGAAAGGATTCAATTTACCAGAACAAGCAGACATATGATAAGAGATATTATAATGAGAAGCTGCAGCAAATTGGCATTAATGTCTTTGAATGTTTCAAAAGTAGTTGATCGTTTTATCTTAGAGATATTTTACATTTAATAAGTTTTGGTATTATGAGGGAAATAGCTAGAAGCAATTACTGAAACAGCCTGTAGCATTGATTGAATGGTTTCACTTTCCAGTGCTGTAAAACTTCTCTGCCTGACTCCCCTTGGCCTCTAAACCAAGGATTAATGTTGTCCTTGGCATAGTAATTATGCTCTCTGCTCTGAGTCAATCTACCTTTATTGTTACCCAGCTGCTAACAATATTGTTTTGGGTCAACCATTCTCATGTTTGCACCTCCCACACTTTCTAATCATAAACTGCAATTGTCATGGTACTCGGTTATGTCAAGCAATTCGCATGTGTAAACGAGTCATTAAGGCACCAGAAAAGGAATGTCATAAGGAGCAGTGCTCTGACTTTCAGGCTGTACAACAGATTCTGCAGATGCTGCAAGTCACAAGCAACACACACAAGATGCTGGAGGAACTCAGCAGGTCAGGCAGCGTCTATAGAGGGAAATAAACTGTTGACATTGAAGATCTCAGTCTGAAATATTGATTATTTCCTTTTAGAGATGCTACCTGACCTGATGAGTTACTCAAGCATTTTTGTGTGTTTCTCAACTTCTGGACATCTCAAATAACTGAAATATTTGTAGTTCTTGGATTAATAGTCTTAAGCTTCCAATTTCCAAAGAAGACACCCTAGTTTGGAGATTAAGATGATTGTAGGAAATCTATGAATTTGTCCCTCTAAGGCCAACACAAGACTCTCCAGACACTGGAACATGGAACGATAAACAAGATACTGGATGAATTTAATGAGTCAGGCAGTATCTATGGAGGGAAATGGGAAGTCAACATTTCCAGTTGAGAGTCTTAGTCAGAACTCCATCAGTATAGATGAGGGGTTCAGCCCAAAACATCCATAGATACTGCAGGATCCAGTGGCTTCTCCAATATCTTCTTTGTGAGATCAATATTTACTTCATTTTCTGCCTGAACTACTCAAACTGCTTTAGGTATGATCTAATCAGATTTTGTATAAGTACAGCAAAATCTTAATCGTCTTTTCCCTATGCCTCTCAATATAAGGGCTCTGTTAACCTTATTTTCTAATCTTGTTAGTGTTACTTTAATAATTTCAATAGCCGCACCTCTTTGGGTTTTTACTGCTTTTCAGCCTCTAAAATTTATTTCTTTATTCATTCATTTTCTGGGACCTGTGTGTTACTAGCAAAGCTGGCAATTCTTGGCCATCCCTGCTCACCCTTGGGAAGATGCTGGTGAGATTATTGATGTCGCTTCAATACCAACCACTCAAACCACTCCTCTAATTAATATTGGTGAGTTTACTAATAGAACACAAAAGCAGAATTTAATTTTTTTGCTTTCTAATTCATAAATGCACACACTGCTGATGAGCAAACATTTAAGTTTGATGATGAATACAAGGTATAAAGTAAAAATAGTACTTTAATTCTTCATTGGAATATTCTAAAAATGAGAAAATTGGAGATAGAGGGTATAGTTGGGAAATCCTGGAATTTTGCATATGACCTGTTTGTCATCCAAGTCATTGAGTCCCTTATCACTATTGCTCTGCCTGGCTTCACCCTTTCCTACTCAGGCTCAGAGCTAGTCACTATACCACTTACCTACCTGTTGCTTCTACTTGCTGAATGGTTATTCTCCAAACAGAATCCAGGGAAATACAGCCAATGTTCCCTGTAACTTGTAATGACCACTGTGTGCAAAGATCTTGTGCTTTTTTTCTGCCCAGTGAAACAACATGTGTGCACTGAATTTTTAAATGGAAGTAAACCTGGCGTGATTCTAACGATAATAAACCATTCCACTTTAAATGAACTAGCAGTTCTTTTACGCTTTATGTCCTTTGCTGCTTTGGAATTCAACATAGTGAATCAATAATTTCTTCATTAAAACAGTATAAATAAGCCCATTCTAAAATCTGCCAACAAATCATCGTAAACTCCACATTATCAATACCATCTGCGTCAGAAACCAGAAAGGGAAATATGATTGTAAATATACTTAACATGCCAACGAGGTAGAGGGTAACAACCTTTCATGCGCAGTCTAAATTCCTTTGTGTGCTAGTAGCAAAAGACACGTCCATGCCAACACTTAGGGGGAACAATGGATACAACCATTGATGAGGGGAATGTTCACAGAGAAACCTTGTACTATCTGGCTTTCCTGGTGGTCACTCAACTACCTACAGACCACAATTAACTATTAAAGCTCATGTTTTCATAATGGTCTCTGCAACCTGAATCATCTGTGCATCCAGTTCCAGCTCCATTTCTTTGATGTGGTCAGCCGGGAACAGAACTAGGTGCATTTCCCACAGGTATATCCATCTGGGACACTGGAAATTTCCTTGATCCTACAGGGAGATTATGTCACTACCGTCCTCATGACACTAAGTCCAAAGACAGTGATGAAAAAACTTCAAGTAAAGTCAAAGTAAATTTATTATCAAACTATGTACAGCATATGTCCTTGTGATTCATTTTTTGCAGGCATTTAAAGGAAAATAAAGGATTATAATAGAATTTATGAAAAACTATAAATAATAAAGACTGACAAACAACCAAAGATCTTACCGTTCTTATCTGTGCCTCCTGAGGATCTAACCTGGACCCAATATATTGTTATAGCTACAAAGAAGCACAACAGTGGCTATATTTCATTAGGAGTTTGAGAAGATTTGGTAATGTCACCAAAACACTCGCAAATCTCTACAGTTGTACTATGGAGAGCATTCTGACTGGCTGCATCATTGCCTGGTATGGGAAGGCAACTGAACAGGATCAAAATAAGTTGCAGAGAGCTGTAAACTTAGTCAGCTCCATCATTCACACTAGCCTCCATAGTATCCAGGACATCTTCAAGGAGTTGTGCCTCAGAAAGGTGGCATCCATCATTAAGGACTCCTATCACCTAGTTAATGCCTTGTTCTCACGACTACCATCAAGACAGAAGTACTGGAGCCTGAAGACACACACTCAACAATTGAGGACATGCTTCTTCCCCTCTGCCATCCAACTTCTGAATGGACATTGAACCCATGAACACCACCTCACTACTTTTTTATTTCTATTTTTGCATCACTTATTTAATTTAACTAATATACATATACACATTTACTGTAATTCACTGTTTTTTCTCAATTATTATGTATTGCATTCTACTACAGCTGCAAAGACAACCAACTTCATGACTTACACTGATGATATTAAACTTGATTCTTACTCTGATTTTCATTTCTTGAAAAAGCCTCTGAAGCCTTAGCTTCGGTGCCTACTCACACTTGGGACTCAAACACAACCACTTCCAACAGAGGTTGCTCCAAAACAGCCACTCCACGAGTGGTTACCCCCTTGTTATTCAATGGTGTGGATGGGTGATGGGTAGTATGGGTAGATGGGTAGTAAAACAGGGTGATACTACCATGATTGAGATAATGATGGATGCCGCTGGCGTGGAAAAGGGTTACAGTAGATGCTATTGGAGCAGAAAGGGGGCAAAGTAATAATCCTGAGATAACCTCACTGTGTGACTGGAACATCAGCTCTGCTACATTGACTTGTATCCTTACTAATTTCACTAAGGCCACTAACTGAACCAGAAGTAAGTATTAATTGGATCTCATGTGTGACGATGGGTCCAATTTCTATGGATTCCTGGTACTTGTGAGTTTCATGGGGTACTGTTCATTAAGTGATTCTGAAAACAAGCAGGCTTAGGAACCATCCAGATATGCTCAGTTCTTTAAAGCATGGTATAATTGGATATCACTGTCGTGTAACTGATATTTCTCATGTGAAGAGTGCCAGAACAGTTAAATGCAGGAGATCCATGCACATGTTTCCTCTGTGCTGTTGATGAACACATAGTGGACACTTCACAGTGACTATACCAGTGGCACTTTGAAACATTGTGCTGTGTACGGAACACTTCTGTGGGAAAAGAGTAACAGCACATAAAAACATCATAAACTATGGAATGGAGTCACCACCTAATTGCCCCCATTAACCCATTTGATGTCCTCACCAGATCGCTATGGTGATATATCACTATGGCTCCTTTTGTCCTATCCAGACCTCCTTCCACCTTCTCTGCAACTTAAAACATACCTGTTTTTCTCTCTTTCCTAGTTGTAATGGAAGGACTTTATCCTGAAGCACTGACTTTGTTAATCTCCACAGGTGCTACGTGACTATTTGAGTGTTTCCGTCATGCTCTATCTTTGAGTAAGACAGTAGGATAACTGCACAGATAGAATCCTGAGGATCTACAGTTGTCATTAACACTCAACTACAATCACACTTGGACTCAGTCTTGCCATCAACAAAGTACACAACGTGTATGTTATCAAACTGCTTGATCCACTCGGCAAGGTTACGGATGTATTCTCCACTGTCTATTGTTCTCTGGGAATTTGTCCTTTGATAGACATTAAAATACCTGGAAATGTTTCAGCTTATTAAGTACTGCAATTTGTTAATGCATGAAGCTTTAATTACACGGATTTGGTTTGTCATTTTTAAATTAAGAAATTTGTTATAGCTTCAAATTTTAATGTTAAATCAAAGTGTTGGTGCAAATCGTTAATGACAAATTATTTACACTGACAATTAGAAGTTTTATCACTAGAAACAGTATTAACTGTAACTTTCCTAATACTGGGGCTCTAGGGGGTCATTATAAACTGTAACTCTTCTGGTACAAGGTCTCAAAGGGTCAGTGTTAGCTGGAACCCTTCTAACACCAGCCTTCTAAAGCCGAGTATTAATGATAATCCTTCTAAAAGTCAGGCTCAGGGGTCAATATTAACTTCAACCCTTCTAATACCAAAGGACTCAGAAGGTAAGTAAAAACTGTAATACAATTACTGCAAGGGCTCAGAAGTCAGTATTAACAATAATCCTTATAATATTGGGGCCCATGAAACAGTATTTAGCATTCAGTCTTGTGTATAATGTAGAGATTGATGTGTCAGTAGAAAGTGCTAAATTCTTGGGTTTTTAAAATCTCCCACCTATAACACAGGAGGTAGAGATGGATTTGTGCTTTCACTCGAACAAGCTAATCAAGCTTTCTTTGAACTAAAATATTCTTTCACTTCACAAGTTTCGGAGGTCAGTACATTTCTTCCCTTTTGGAACCAGTAACACGCTCTCCAAAACTAAACTTTCACTGTGCCTCCAAATATTGTACAACAGGCATCACCGTACTCACTACTTGAGTGAATTTCACCACCTTCCTCCGAGTTGTCTAGTACTTCTCATCTATAAATTCCAATTTATGTAACAGAAACTGCACTGAGCCAAATTAACATCTTTACATTTACTAAGGAATTTGTAACCGCCTGAGTCAGCCCGACTGGTCTTATAGCACAAACAAAAAAAAAGTTTTCAGCACGTAAGTGCATAAGAAATAGGAGCAACAGTAGGAAATCTGGCCTGTTGAGCCTGCTCTATCATCCAATAAGATCATGACCAATCTAGCCATAGACTCAGCTCCACCTAATCTTTTCCCCATAGCTCTTGGTATTCAAAAATCTATCCAGCTGTCTTAACTATGTTTAATGAGACAGCCTCCATTGCTTGTCTGAGCACAGAGTTCCACAGATTCACTCCTCTCTAGAAAAAACAGTCTTTCCTCATCTCTGTCCTAAATCTGCTCTTCTGAATCTTGTGTATGTCTCCTAGTTCTAGTCTCACCTACCAGAGGAAACAACTTTCCTGCCTCTATCTTAACTACCCTCCTCATAATTTTATATGTATTCTAAAATCTCCTCTCATTCTTTTGAATTCCAGTGAGTACAGTCACAGGTGACTCAATCTCACCTCATAGACAAAACCCCTTCATCTGCAGAATCAACCCAGCCAAGCTCCTTTGCACCACCTCCACAGCCAGTATACCTTTGCTCAAGTAAGGAGACCTGAACTGCACACAGTTCTCCAGGTGTGGCCTCTCCAGTATCCTGTACAATTACAACATAACCGACCTGCTCCCTCCAGCAATGAAGGCTATCTTTCCATCTGCCTTATTGATAATATGTTACCCCTGCACACCATTCTACTGTGATTCATGCATAAGCACTCTCAAGTCCCTCTGAACAGCAGAACGCTGCCATCTTTCACCATTTGAATAATAATCTGACCACCTAGTTTTTTCTTCCACAGAATTACCTATGTTGTACGCCATCCAACTCTTGGCATATCTCAGTAAGAGTGAGAGACATCTGGAATTGTATAGTGCAGAGACAGAGAGACACAACACAGAAATAAACCCTTCCACCAATATCATGGATCAATTTTACACACATCCTACTCTAATTCATTTTATTCTCCTTCCATCCCCAGGTTCTATTACTAATCTACACATTATGAGCAACTTACAATGGTCAAATTAACCTAACAGTTCACACACCTAACAAACCAGAGAAAACCCACCCAGTCACAGGGAGAGTGTGCAAACTCCACACAGACAGCGCCGGGGGGGGGGGGGGATTGAATCTAGGTCAGTGGAGCTTCTTTGTGAGCTGCATCCACTGTTTCTCTTCATTGAGTTGGATAAAAGAATGAAACAGTTTTTTTATTAAGTGACTCTTCAATCCTCATCCATCACTTCAAATCCATCAGTCTTCCTTCTCAAAGAGCAATTCAAGAATTCAGTCAGCAAGGGTCAGACCCTCTGATCCTGCCCACTTGACCAACCTGCTGGAACCTGACAGCCTTGTCAGGACTCATCTATGTTCTGCAAGAAACACTTTGCCTAGGGTATGTTGGGCTGGGCCATATTGTTCTCACTCAGTCTGACAGTGGCAGCAGGTGGTGGCTGTTTGAGACAGATAGTTAATCAGGAGAATGGAAGAGGTAAACATGAGGAAATCTGCAGATGCTGGAAATTCAAGCAGCACACACAAAATGCTGGTGGAATGCAGCAGGCCAGGCAGAATCTATAGGAAGAAGCATTGTCGACATCTCGGCCCGAAACGTCGACAGTGCTTCTTCCTATAGATGCTGTCTGGCCTGCTGCGTTCCACCAACATTTTGTGAATGGAAGAGGTGTTCAATGGGAGGGTGACCTTGGATCTCAGTTTCAAATCATTACCAGATTGAGTTACCTAGGTAGGAAGTGAATGGAGAATACTGTTCACAATAGAGAACTGCTTTTACGGTGGTCCTAACGCCACAGCCAGGTGATGACATCTACTCCTGAGAGTGAACAAAGGACTTAATCCAGACTTAGAGCCTTGCTTGAGAGTGGATGTCAATCGGACTCAATGTCATGGTCAAGCTGGAACAGGAAGAGAGGTTCAAATATTTGGGCTTGTGCTGGGTTTTAACTGAGCCATTTTAATTATGTACCTGAGCACACGGCTGGAATGTGAGGGTTCAACTCACCAGAGTGCAGAACAAAATCAACTTATTGTGACATTGGGCCACACCAGCGACCTTTCTGTGACACAGCAGTAGATGCTAGTTAGAACACAGCAGCAGGACTGATCAAAGATCATTTGAATGCAATTAATCTTTAAAAAGAAAATTAATTTCTGCTCCACGTGTCATCATTAAAACTCGAGTTTCCTTGCAGAAGATTACAGTGCTTTTTAGTGGGGTGAGAAAACACCAATGAAGTATATTCTGCTGACATACCACCACTCACCCACAACCACAACCTGATTAAAACTCAAGCTACAATTAAAATGACAAGATCTTGAAAGCATCATATAAATAATTTACAGTTGGCAGAGAGAGGCTGCAAAATAAAACACAGTTCAGTGGACTCTAGGTTATTATAATTGGTGACATCAGCATTGTGTATTATTTTTAATTTCTTCACAGGACATAGATATCTTCAACAAGGACACATTAGCAGTCCATTTCCTAATTGCCCTGGAATTGAGAGGCTCCTCAACTATTTCAGAAGATAGCTGTGTTCAGCACGTTGTTATGGCGGTGAATCATGCACATTGCCAGAAAAGGCAAGGACACTGAGAAGATTAATAATTGTACAGACTTTTACTACCACCCTAGGTTAATGCTTATCATTCCTTACCCCAGTATTTTTTGAGATTCTAAACCTATTTAATTACTTGAATTCACATTTCTCACCTGCTGTGATTGAATTCAACGTCAGGCCCCAAATCAATAGTCCAGGCCCCTGGGTATCAACCTTTGAGTTTAAACAGAACCGCACCACATCTCTGTTGATGTGCCCATAAAGAAAACCAAGCAGAGGGTGGGATTCTGCCTGAAAAGGAACTTGGGCCAGAGAAACCACTTCACAGTTAGATTCGTTCTAATCTCTGCCTACTGAGAGATAAGGGTGAAGGCTAATCCATGTAGTCTCAAGCCACCAAGAGAACGCAGAGCTGCATCAACAGAAGTGCTTGCAATTATGGAATTAGTCTGTGGTGTGAATGATTCGTGGGGCCTCATCGTGAGCAGAATATGCTATGGAGCAGAGAGCACATTGCAAAGCTTACAGCGCTCTACAGTTGAGAGTGATTTATTCTTCAAAGATGAAAAAAGTAATTTTGAGTGATGTAATCTTTTAAAAAAGAACTGTATTCATGTTCCTTATGCCTATATCAGTACATGAGATTGTTTTAGGTGGGGGGGGGCGAATGATGAATGGAATAGTAATTAACAATGTACTCAAGGGTAAATAGATGGAAAGTCAGGACTTTGATGTTGTCCTGTCTAAGCTTTGTTTGATTCCAAACTCTATCCTGGTTGCAATAGCTACTGTATCTCCTCTTTAAGATGCCTGACTCAGATTCTACCTAGGACCGTGGCTCTAACCTCATTCTAATACTCTGCCACTAGTTTCCTTATTGAGGTAGGTAACAGAGTGATCACAGGTGGCCTAGTGGTTAGCAGACATAGTTCAAAGTAAATTTATTATCAAAATATGTACAGCACTACCATGGGATTCATTTTCTTGTGGGCATTCTCAGAAGATACAAAGAAATACAATGGAATCAATGAAAAACTACACACAGATGGACAAACAATGAGCAAAAGCAGACAAGCTGCAAATGCAAAAAATAATAATAACTAAATAAGTAATAAACAAAATTGAGAACATGAATTGCAGAGTTCCAGAAAATAAATCCATTGGTTGTGGAATCAGTTCAGTTCTGAGGTGAGTAAAGTTGTCCATCCATACTGGTTCAGGAGCCTGTTGGTTCAAGGGTAATACAGTAACTGATCCTGAATGTGGTAGGTGTAGGATCTAAAGCTCCTGTACCTCCCTCTTATAGCAGGAGTAAGGAGAGAGAATGGCCTCGATAGTAGAGGTCCTTGATGTTGTATGCAGCTTTCTAGTGACAACCCTCCTGTAAGATGTGCTCAATGGTGAGGAGGGGTTTACTTGTGATGAACTGGGCTGTATCCACTACTTTCTGTTGGCTTTTTCTGTTCCAGGGCATTGGTGTTCTGTATCAAGCCGTGATGCAACCAGTCAGGATACTCTCCACTGTACATCTATAGAAGTTTGTCAAAGTTTTAGGTGACATGCCAAATCTGTGCAAACTTCTAAGAAAGTAGTGGCATTGCCATGTTTTCTTTGTAATGGCAGTCACATGCTGGTTTCATTCCTTTGAAATTATAACACCAAGGAAGTTAATGTTACTAACCATCTCCACCTCTGATACCCTGATGAGGACTCGATTATGATCCTCTGATTTTAATTAAATTGTCAATTGTTTCCTTAAGCCACCCAGTAAACCAAGCTACTCCCAGCCATTTCTGCCTCCAGACACACACTTAGAAATGGTTTCCAACAAAGGCAGAATTTCAAGTCTAGAACTGCACAGTGATGCAGCTAATGGAATTGGGTTCAATTGTGACCGAAAACGTTGTCTGTATGGAGTTTGCATGTTCTTCTTGTAACTGCATTGGTTTCTTTCAGGTGCACAAATACCTTACCAAACCCCAATGGCAGGTTAATTGGCCACAGCAAATTGCCCCTAGTGTGTAGGTGAATGTTAGAATCTGGGAAGAGTTGCTGGGGATATGGGGAGAATATGCAACTGCGAAAATTACACTCGGTGGCCACTTCATCAGGTACCTCCCATACCTAATAAAGTGCCCACTGAGTGTATGTTCATGATTACTACTACTACACTTCATCCTCTTCAAGGTTCCATATGCTGTGCTTTCAGAGATACCCTTTTGTATACCACCGTTGTAACACATGGTTACTGTTGCCTTCCTGTCAGCTTGAACCAGTCTGGCCATTCTCCTCTGAGCTCTCTCATCAACGTGGCACATTTGCCCACAGAACAGCTTCTCACTGGATTTATTTATTTATTTGTTTGTTTTTTTAAACCATTCGCTGTATCTGGAGACATGAAAATCCTAAGGGATCGGAGTTTCTGAGATACGCAAACCACTCCATCTGGGAGCAACAATCATTCCACAGACAAGGTCACTTAGATCACATTTCTTGCCCACTCTGATGTTTGGTCTGAACATCAGCTGAACCCCTTGATCACGTCTGTATGCATTTATGCATTGAATTGCTGCTGTATAATTGGCTGATTAGGTAGTTGCATTAACGAGCAAGTGTGCAGGTGTACCTAATAAAGTGGCCACTGAGTGTCGCTGGGAAGTGACACCACTGTAGACTGGCACATACTCGCTGGGCTACAGAGCCTCCTGCACAGGGTACACAGTACACATATGGATTAGTAGTATTCACAATCTTACCCAAATATCTGAACCTATGATTTAAAAATAAGTAGAAGCAAGAATGCAGACTTGCCATGCTTGTACATTAAAAACTACCAAAGATTGATTAACTGCAATGGACAGTCAGAGGAAGGAATCATACATGGCATGTGGGAAATACAGAATCTAAGCTCATTACCTGGGAGAAGATGTCAAGAGAAATGGTTATCAAAAGAGAGACATTAGCTTCGAAACCAGTTGTTCCTTGATTACTCTTTCACCGGGACCTGTCAGAATTTTACGTTGGGGAATTGACTGCAGACAGGAAAATAATTCTGCAAAAACACTTCAGCAGACAAAAATGCAGAGAATTAAATATGATGAATTGCTCTCAACAAACACTGGAAGGTAAGTTCTTCACTGTTTACAGATAAGGATTAGGGCCATGTTCTCAGATGAAGCTTTTCATCGACCAATGTTGTCAAGCTCATCACAGGATATCTGAACACGATACATCATACACTTCACCAATTTGCCACGTCTGCTTCCTGTACTGCTGAATGAAGGTGAATGGGAGACTTCTGGTAAGATTGTGACACTTTTGTATGCGGCGGCTTCTGCAGATCCAACCTGTCCTTTTTAAATGTGTTTTTTTATTATCATAGATACTGCTGGGAGACAGATCAAGCTTTTAGTATATGGAAAAGGAAAGGTATAAAATGTTTTCGTGATCTTTTTTTTGAAGGTACTTTGATGTCTTTTGATCAACTATCCAACAAATTTGAATTACCTAAATCTAATTTTTTTAGATACTTACAAATTAGAAATTTCTTACATAAAACTCTTCCATCTTTTCCTAATTCAACTCCATCGGATTTTTCAGATTTGATTTTTACTTTTAATCCTTGTCAGAAGGGATTAGTAGCTTTTATTTATAACATGATTATGAAGATACAGCCAGAAATATCGGATAGAATTAGACAAGAATGGGAAAAAGAACTTCGATGTAATATATCAACAGATAAATGGGAAAAAATTTTACAAATGGTTAATTCCTCCTCTATTTGTGCTAAACATGCTTTAATACAATTTAAAATTGTACATAGAGCTTATATGTCTAAAGATAAACTTGCCCGATTTTATTCGCATATTAATCCTCAATGTGACAGATGTCACTTAGAAGTGGCTTCATTGACTCACATGTTTTGGACATGTCCCACTTTACATAATTATTGGAAGGACATTTTTGATGTCATTTCCTCAGTATGGAATATCGATTTACAACCCCATTTTATTACTGCAATTTTCGGTATACCAAATGAAGATGGCAATCAGCTTTCCCCTTCAATCAGACGAATGATTGCTTTTGTAACATTAATTGCCAGAAGGTCTATATTACAAAACTGGAAAGAAGTAAATCCTCCTACTACATTTCAGTGGTTCTCCCAAACTATTTCTTATCTGAGTTTGGAAAAAATCAGAAGCACTATCTTTGATTCTTCAATTAAATTTGAAGAAACCTGGGGACCATTTATTCGACACTTTCATATGAATTAATTTGGCTTATTTCAGATCCTTTTCTCTACTTATACTTGTTCAGGTATGGAGTTCTGGAGTTTTTCTTGACACCTTTATATATTTATAAAGTGCTATTATTGCCCATGTTAGTTTTAGTTTAGTATTTTTTTTCATTATATATTTTTTCTTATATATAATTTTAATTTTTTTTTCTTCTTTCGACGATTATTTTTGTTTTTCATATATATTTATATAGACTTGATTGATTTATGTACCTTTTGTTGATGGATGTTTTAATAGGATATTATTATCCTATTACTAATGTAATCTCAAGTCTATTGAATCTGTAATCTATTCATTATTTTGTGTTATTTTTTTTTATATATGAAATTTAATAAAAAGATTGAAAAAGAAAGATAGATACTGCTGGGCATTAAGAACTTAAAATACAACAAGTCTACCTCATCAGCAAGTTGCTCGTTGGTGAAGAAACTGAAGGATCTGGAATCATTTTGCTGCCTGAGCTGGAGGGGCGTCGGAGTGGGTGTGCGAAGGAGATGCATAGTCTAACAGCGAGTGATGGTCTCAGTCACTTTTCTTGTGATCGTAAGATCCTGCTGGACATTGTTAGTGTGGATTGCTGCAAGTTTAGTTCACTGGTTTGTTGTTGAATGATGAGGACAGACGGCAAGGGAGCTAGAGTTAGTACCGCCCTCTAGTGTTGTTCAGAAGAAGACAAGATGTGTTATTTTTGACTGCTGACTGCTGAAACGTTCATGGACTCAGGGACTTGAACAATATTTTTTATGTCTGTATTTTACAGCTTTTTTATTTTGTGTTACGTGCGCCTTATGCTGTGTATGACTGTTGATAGTGTGTTTGACTGTTGATACTGCGTTTTGCACCTTGGCCCCGAGCAATGCTGTTTCAATTAGCTGCATTCATGGGTGTTCATGGATATTCATCTTTATTGACTGACAATAATACTTGAAATTGAACATGAAACTCAATACAATATTAATCGCAACTGTAGCAGGACTTGCAGATGCAATTGGAACAAAAGTTGGGTGGAAAGTAAATACTGTTGCTAACTCTCAGCTTGATCTCTCTCAAGGTGTTGGCAGCAATATCCAAATTTTCTACCTGATGCAGTGAATTGAAATACTAAGACTTTCAGTATTCAGAGTTTCATCCTGAAATGTCCTCAGTTTCTTTTCCCACCACGGAAGCTGTTCAACCTATTGAATTCGTCCAGCAGAAAGTTTGTTGCTCTGTTTCAGTACATTCTGGGGAAGGGATGGATCTCAAGGATGGAAAATAAGTTCAGTGGTTACATGAGTCATCTTCAGAGTGGTGTTATTATACAACAGGGTAGTTGCTCTGGAGATCCCAACTATAATTATTCTTGGGACAATATGATCTAATTGCACCCACAAGTCATCTGTTGGAAGTAAAGGTCTGGAAGCTAGATGTGTTTGTACCTGTTGTTGGTAATAGCCATGCATTAAAAAATTAATGGTGCATATATTTTAAAGTGATTAGAACAGAGAACATAGAAAGCCTACAACACAATACAGACCCTTCAGCCCACAAAGCTGTGCCAAACATGCCCTTGCTATAGAATTTACCTAGGGATACCCATAGCCCTCTATTTTTCTAGGCTCCATGTACCTATCCAGGAGTCTCTTAAAAGACCCTGTTGTATCTGCCTCCACCACTCTCACCGGCAGCCCATTCCACGCACTCACCACTTTCTGCGTAAACAACTTACCCCTGACATCTCCCTTGTACCTACTTCCAAGCACCTTAAAACTGTGCCTTCTCAGGTTAGCCATTTCAGCTCTGGGAAAAAGCCTCTGACTATCCACACGATCAATACCTCTCATCATCTTATACTCCTCTATCAGGTCACCTCTCATCCTCCATCACTCCAAGGAGAAAAGGCCGAGTTCACTCAACCTATTCTCATAAAACATGCTCCCCAATCCAGGCAACATCCTTTTAAATCTCCTCTGCACCCTTTCTGTGGTTTCCACATCCTTCCTGTAGTGAGGCATCCAGAACTGAGCACAGTACTTCAAGTGGAGTCTGACCAGGGTCCTATACAGCTGCAACATGACCTCTCGGCTCCTACACTCATGATTGATGAAGGCCAATGCACCATATTCCTCCTTAACCATAGAGTTGTCCTGCGGAGCAGCTTTGAGTGTCCTATGGACTCGGAACCCAAGATCCCTCTGATCCTCCACACTGCCAAGATCGAGTCCACTTTCTGCTGAAGTTCCTTTAATCAAGAAATTAAGCCAAGCAGTTCTTGCTGAGATTCATCTAGCAAGGGTGCATGTGGTGATATTATCAACGTATGTTACACCCATTGCTACCATTCTGATAGAAACTGGATCAATGCGACATGACCAAGCACCTATCGTATTGGGTTTTCACGCACTGTAAAACAAGAAGCAATTCTGCTGGAGGGTCTCAGCTCAAAATATCAACTCTTCATTTCCCTCCATAGGTGCTGCCTGACCAGCTGAGTTCCTCCAGCACTCTATGTGGGTTGCTCCAGATTTCCGGCATCTGCAGTCTCCCCTCTCAAACCACACAGTGCCAGGAACCAGGTGTGAATTACAGAGTCCCTGCTTAGGGCATGGGTTCCATAAGCACTAACATGTCTACTTGCTGAACGGCAGCGAATGAGCCAGATCGCATCGCTTCTTCACTCTGCACCTCGCTGCGAGGTGCTGCCGATCTGCAGTCGCAATAATCCCATCGTCTGCAGCAATTTGGGGCCATTTGGTTTGATTTTCCTGCTCCATCACCTGTCATTCAAAGTTCAGAAGATTTATTATCAAAGTACTCACATGTATGTCACCTTGAGATAGTTTTCATGCAGGCATTCATAACAGAACAAAGAAATACAATAGAATCAGTGAAAAACTGCACACAAACACTGACAAACAGTGGACAAAAGAAAACAATCTGTGCAGACATAATCGATTAGATAGATACTGACAACATGTGTTGTAGAGTCCTTGAAAGTGAGTTCATAGGTTGTGGAATCAGTTCTCAGTTCAGATGAGTGAAGTTATCCACGCTGT
Source organism: Hypanus sabinus (assembly GCF_030144855.1). NCBI lineage: Eukaryota > Metazoa > Chordata > Chondrichthyes > Myliobatiformes > Dasyatidae > Hypanus > Hypanus sabinus. Next base: position 42,156,811 of record NC_082726.1, on the reverse strand, counting down.
GGTCTCTGTTAGGACCCCGGAGTACTGTTTGCCCTCGTCCTCCTCATTTTTACACAACCCCATTCTTCCCATGTTCCCTTGGCACAATGTGCAGCCCTTTACCTCAGACACCTCTTTCCCAGCAAGTGGCACGGTATTCACCAGCTCAGGAAGATGCTGCCATCTGTAGATGAACACTCGAATTGGTACTGCGAGTTACTGAACAACAAAAAAGGCAAAGATGTCCTAACGTAGTGATATTTGTGGTGACTCATGATTCGGCAAAATGCAGTCTGGTGCAGCAAAAACAATTGGAATCCAAATCGATGCTGGTCTGACGGAGAAGCTGAATCTGACGCACGAGTGAGGCCTATGCTGGGGCACGTCCAGCCTAGTTTCTAGAGCAGCTAAGTATACTTTTAGTTGTGTGGAACTGAAATAAATAGTGCTGCACAACCTAATTACTAGGCTGTTTAGAGATGCTCAGTGATGCCGCTGCCTATAAAGGCAAGTAACCAAAGTGTTCTAACAAGCATCCTTCATTGATGACAGTCAACTCCCAATTAACAGCAATCACTTATATTGAAAGCCATATTAAATAAGGTACTTACAGCTTAAAGGTACACAACCCCTCACATTCCTTTCTCTTTAAAAGATATCTTTCTCTCCTTAGTAAATGCATACAGCTGAATAACACCTGATAATTATTACAGTAACTACTATGGTTCTGATGAAGGTCTCCAGCTTGAAACCCTGACTCTGTTTCTCTTTCTACAGATGCTGCCTGACCTGCTGACTGTCTGTCGTATTTTCTGTTTTAATTGCAGATTTTCAGCACCTGCAGGTTTTTTTTGGGAGTTACATCCACAATACGCTATATAATATATGCTAATTTTTAAGATCTTCATTTGATACCATGAACTCAGCTGAAACAAATTCAGCTAAGCTCATGATATCTTTAGTTGTCCTTTAAAGCTCTGCATCTTTCCGTCTCTGCAGGTCTCGTCCTCCATGTCTTTGTATTAACTTTGTCTCACATCACTGACTTGCACTCCGATTTTCCTGTTGACACCAGGCCTTGTTTGAGGTCACAACGTCTCCTGACCTGACCTTCCCTCTCTGAATTGTTTTCAGTGCTCACTAATGGGCCTTAGAAACCAGGATTCACTTTCTGTTTTGTGTTATCTACTATCAAATTCTACCTTCACTAGTGCTAGTGCATTCCCCGCACTTATTGCATCGCCCAGAAGGAAGCACTAACTGTTGTTACACCACCTCTCACAGGTATGACAGTCAGCGATAATTTTCCATGATTATTTCATTGGAGCTTTCGCCTATGACCCTGTTTAGCTGGCGTTCATGAGTTGAGCGTGCCATTGAAGTCTACCTGATCAATATTTTGTTTGGGTCAATCTCATCAATACCTGCTGCCATAATTGTCTCATCACACACTCCTTCAGCCTGAGTGATGGAATCCAATCTATGCCCATGATCAATAGTGTGTGCTCCTGACCTCTAACAACAATGGGCAACTGGACCCATCCATCTCCACTTGTATCACAACAGTTAACCGCATTCTCCATAACCCAGAGAGCACCTCTGGCACAGCTGTTAAACGCCAGTGTTCTAAATCCATGGAAAGAGGTTAAGGCATTATGAAAGTTTATCTATGACAGGCAATGGCTCATCATCAATGTGAATGCATCTTGTTCAATTATGAATCATTGATAAATGTCTTCCTAAGTATTTAAAGAGTGCCATTCAACATCCCCATTTCTGGCTCCACATTGCCCATCTCTAGAGTGTGTACAGCATTCCAAGAGTACCGCTGGGCATCACAGTGGCTCCAGAGATCCAGGTTAAGTCCTGACCTTTTCTCTTTTACCCTGTAAGTTTGCACTGGGTGTGCCTGGTTCCTCCCACATCCGAAGCATTTATGGCTTGAGCCATTGTAAATTGCCCTTCCTATGTAGGTGAATCCAAACTTCAAGTTCAAGGTGAGTTTATTATCAAAGTACATATATGTTACCATGAACTACCTTGAGATTAATTTTTCTTGCTGGCATTTACAGGAAAAAGTACAAATGAATTTATGAAAAACTATAATACTGAGAACCCGCGGCTCCTCAAGTTGCACCATAGCAAATATTGTTGATGCCATGTCGGCATGCTCTTCATTACTGGTGTTGGTTCCAGTAAATTACAAAACACTTTTATTATGGAGCTATTAACTCAAAACTCAAGTGAAGTGGTTTCAGTCCTGACCTCCTGTACTACCATGTTCTTCCTGTGATGATATGGATCTCCTCTGGTGTTCTCCCTCATCCCAAAAGCATGAAACAGGTCTCTGTATTAGTTATTGCAAGCTGACCATTGTGTAGGTGGAAGGGCAGAAAATGATGGTGGAGGTGTCTGAGCATTTGAAAGAAAATAGGTAGAAAAAAATAAGTGAGAGAATGGCAGTGATGGGATTGTTCTAAGAGCTAGCATTGACCCAATGAGCCCATGGGCTTCCCTGTACGTAAATATAAAAATACTTGAAACGTAACAAATGTGTTTTAGGTGAGAGAGGGAAAGTTTAAAGGAGATGTGAAGGGGAACTTTACTGTACAGAGAGTGCTAGGTGCCTGGGATGGACTACCAAGGATGGTGAAGGAAACTGATACAACAGTGGTACTTAACAGGCTGTTAGACACATGACTATCCAAGGAATGGAGGGATATTGATCATTTACGGCACAAGCAGAAGAGATGAAGTTAAGTTCAGCATCAATTTTGTCGCAGACAACATGAACCAAAGGGACTGTCCTTGGGCTGTACTGTTCAATGTTCCCTATGGAAAGGCAGTCCATTTACAACTCATACTGCGGCTCACCGGTGAATTACCTAGGTCTTAAAGGTACATTTGCCTTCAAATAAACATTAGTTGAAGAACTCAGCTCAATAACTATGCACTGTTATTGAAACTCTCCTGTGAAAGGAAGAGTTGACCCTAGGATTTATTTCTGCAGAAAGCAAATGATCTCAGCACAATCTGAGAGCAAGCTCTCCTGTCAGCTTTATTAGGAACCCAATTAATTGTCCATAGTCTCCAGGCTCAGCCAGTGAGCTGTAATTTAAAAATTCAATGGGGATTAGGCTGATGAAATTTGTAATAAAATTCAGTCTCCCATTTTGTGTAGGGTGTATAAAGATGTACAAGCATGAGAATCTGTAGATGCTGGAAATCCAGAGCAACACATAAGAAATACTGGAGGAAGTCAGCAGGTCAGGCAGCATCCATAGTGAGGAATAAATGGTTGACGTCTCAAGATGAGACCTTTCATCAAGACTGGAAAGGAAGGGGAAGAAGGCAGAATAAAAAGGTGCGAGGGGAGGAGGAAATAGGTGATAGGTGAAACCAGGTGAGGGGGAAGGTGGGTGGGTCTGGGAAGGATGATGGAATGAGAAGATGGGAGGTGATAGAAGGAAAAGGTCAGGGGCTGAAGAAGAAAGAATCTAATACGAGAGGAGAATAGACTATGGGAGAAAGGGAAGGGGAGGAGTAGAAAAGGGAATGGAAAAATTAGGAAAGAGGAAGGAAGAAATAATTACCATAAGTTAAAGAAAACGATATTCGTGCTATTAGGTTGGAGGTGACCCAGACAGAACATGAGGTATTGCTCCTCCAATTTGAGAGTGGCCACATTGCGACAGAAGCAAAGGTCATGGAATGACATGTCGGAATGACAATGGGAAGTCAAATTGAGATAGGTGGCCATTGAGAAATCTCACCTTTGCTGGTGGATGGGGTGAAGGTGCTAAATTGGGTTTCATCAATGTAGAGGAAGACGCACTGGGAGTATCGGATACTGAAGAGGATCCCAATGGACATGCAGGTGAAATGGCACCCCACCTGGGTCCTGAAAGGTGGTGAGGGAGAACAGGTAGGGGCATGTGTAGCTGTTGTCCCACTTTCAGGGATAGATACCAGGAGGGTGATTAGTGTGGAGGGATGAGTAGATGTAGAGAGCAATCCCGCAGTAAGCAGAGAGTGGATGGGTGAGTCACCCTCTATGTGACTTCCCATCCCTACATGCCAGTCCATGGTCTCATCTTCTGTCATGAGGCCACTCTCAGGTTGGAGGAGCAAAACCTCATATTCTGTCTGACTAACATCTCATCAGATGGGATGGACACTGATTTCCCTAACTTCCAGTCATTCCAGCCCTCCTTCACTATTTTCACTTTTTCAATTCTTCATTCTGGCTCCATCTTACCTGTTCTCTTGTCCTCAGCTACCAATCACCTCCCTCTGGTGCCCCTCCTCCTTCCTCTTTCTCCCCACTGTTCTCTCCTATCGGATTCCTACATCTTCAGCCCTTTACCTGTTCCACTTCATCCCCTCCTCCCCCACGCATCCACCTTCCCTCTCACTTTGCCTCACCCAACTCTTGCTAGCTTGTACTTCCCACTCTCCCACCTTCATATACTGGCTTCTGTCGCCTTCCTTTCGAGTCCTAATAAAGGGTCTTGACTTAAAACGTTGACTGTTTACTCCCCTCCATAGATGCTGCCTGACCTGCTGAGTTCCTCCAGCATTTTGTGTGTGTTGCAATTTATAAGCACGTATGCGGGAGGAGGCTGTAAAACACACAAATTATTACATAGCCAGCAAAATTGAATGCCAGCAGAATCTAAATACCATAAAACTCACATTATGAATGGTGTTAAAGATGCATTGCAACTCTAAAATATGTAGCCGGATCCATCCTGAATTCTAACAGATTCCAATATACTAACTTAAGTCCCACTTTGGCTTCAGTCCATTCTGTAATAAAAAAAATCTTTCAATCTCCTGAGGAAACAGTTACTACTATCCCTCTTCTGAGGTAAAATGTCACCTGCAGCTGACAATTCATGAACAATTAATCAACACCTTTTATATTATTAGAGTTATGAATTCATGAAAAATAACTGTAGATGAAGATACTGTATGCTGGTTAAAGTGATGGCTGGTTGTAAAAAATACCTAGAAGAAATTTTACTGGTAGATATATCTGATGATAGGAGGAATGATTGTTATGAGAGTATTCTTATTGTTTAAATACATGGGTTGTAAGTTCAAATTCGTGAAAACGTGCCTTAATTTTCAGGAAATAATTGACAACTAATGAGAAACAGCAAGGCCAGATTTGTAAAGATGTTTTTGAAATTGTTGTACGAGACTGGCTATATCATGCTACAACATTTTTGATGCACAGGAGCTGCAGAGTATAGTGGACACATTCCAATGTGTCATATGCACAGTCTTCCCATCACTGAAAGACTCTACATGAGGTGCTGCCTCAAAAATTACAGCATTTATCATCAAGAATTGCCACAATCCAGGTAATACCTTCTTCCCTCTGCTACCATTAGGCAGGAGCTACAGAAGCCTGAGGGACTCACACCACAGTTTCAGGATCAGCTACTTTCCTGCAACCATCAGATTCTTGAAATAACCTACACGACTGTCACCCTACCACAGCAGTAGAACACTACTGACAACCCCCTGCACTACCATGGAATCATTCTAGTTGCTTTTGCTTTGCACCAAAGTCTTGTTTTGCAGTTTTTTTCCCCTTCATTATCTCTTATAATTTATTTTCTCAGAGTTGTCTGAACCGTGGGCACCATGGTAGTGTAGCCGCTAGTGTGACCCTCCCAATGCAACATATGGGTTTTCTTCGGGTCTTCCGATTTCCTCCCACTGTCCAAAGATGAGCTGGGTAGGTTAATTGGTCATTGTAAATTGTCCCGTGATTAGTTTAGTATTAAACCGGATTATTCGGGAGCTGGTGGGCGGTGTGGCTCGAGTGGCCGGAAGGGGCTCTTCCACGCCATATCGCTAATTAATTAATTACCCACCATGCTCTGTACTTCACCATACTTGTGCATTTGACAATAAACTTGACCTGAAGCCTTAAGATCAGGCACTTGGGGAAAAACTGCAGTGCAGAGCACAGCCGTTCAGCCGGCTGTGTCCATGCCAACCAAAGCTGGACTATCAAGATTATCACTTCCCACATTCTAGTCCACAGTTATTGTTTATGGCTGGGAATGGTAGTTATTGAAGAGCATAGTGTAAAATGGTAACAATATTATTGCAGCCCTGCTGAAATTCTCATGCTTAAGAATCAAGGCATCAACTCACCTGTCCCACCCATTGGTTTGGTGAGAACCCGTTTACTCAGTGATAGACAGTCTCAAACCATTCACATAGATTTCTACGTCAATGGTTGACTGTAGCTCCAGGTGGGCTAAAAGGAGTCATCAACTAAAGGGAGATAATTCTCTAGGTAAAGATTTAATGATCAGCTTTATTTGTCACATGCAGATAAAAAAATAACATACATTGAAATACGTCATTTGTGTCAATGCCCAACACAGTCTGAGGATTGTTCTGGGGCAGCCTGTAGGTGTTTCAATGCTTCCAGTGCCAACTTAGCATGCTCACAAGTCATTAAACCTACCCTAACCATACATCTTTGGATTTGAGTGGAAACTGGAGCACCCTGAGGAAACACACAGTCACGGCAAGAACATACAAACTCCTCACAGACACAGGAGGTTATTAAACCCTGATCAGTGATCGCTGGCACTATAAAGTGTTACGCTAACCGCTATGCTACCGTTGCTGCCCCAGTCAGGAAACAGGTGTTGCTTTAACAGTGACAACCCCAGCATCAAAAGGGTCTGAACAAATCGCACTCGAATCAATGTCAGTTTTCATCTCCAAAGCAAATTTATGTTTTCCTCAAACATCAACGTTCTCCACTATTTAGTAGTCTGTCAGTGACCCATCATATCTCTATGTGTCTGTCTACTTATCGACAAATGAAGCCAAGAAGGTGTTTAGTCTTGAAATTAAAGGGTGTTTAATGAAAGGGCTCACAATGCACTGGATTCTTCCCCTTCAATCTTAAAGGGTAAAAAACATACAGCTACAATTTTGGCAGCTTCACTTCCTTTGCTACCCTATGAATTGATAAAACAACTCCAGTGTTGATCTCAAACCTTCAGTTAACACTTCCAGGGCTTTGTGATTGAACTCAGGCTGACAAATTTTGCTTATATTGAGTTATAGTCATTGGACAGGTGAAACATTTAACATCTGATGCTGACAAAAGCCTTAATGAGGCTACCTGGAATGAAATACAAGAATTCTGGTAGCATAAAGGAAATCTGTAGTGGTATTGGAGCAGTCAGGGGAACTAATTATACAAGGCTACAGTAGCTCTCAATATAATATTTGAATTAGCTGTCATGTTATGGCAGCTATAATATAATGACGATACTACTGTCTCCGATTGTCATTATCGTCTGCATTCAATGACATTCACATTCAGAGCCATAATCACACACCACACACACACACACACACACACACATGTTTTCTCTGAATCATATATCAAATCTTGTCTTCTGATTATTACTCAGTAACATCCTGGCCTAAAACGGACTATTAAGCATTTTAAGCGTCTACACACATATTCTCTCTCTTACATGCATGCACATGCCTATGCACACTTTCATACAACATTTATATACACTGTATATCCAAACATGCATGCAAACATTAGGAGACACAGTTATGCAAATATCCTGACTCAGTCACATACAACACTAACTCAGAATTTAAAATACTGGTAAGTGCAGGATATTGGGTTCTGGTTCCTAGATTGGGCACAGAAAAGGATTACTAAATTAGATTAGCTAGGTTGGATATTTAGTTCCCCAAGTTCCTTAGTTAGTTCAAAAAGACCTTTTGAAATGAGCTAATAATTTCCTGACTTAAATGCTTCAGTGATTTAGAATCAGGTTATTCCGATGGATGTCTGGACACAAATTACTTGATGATAAATCCACTTTTAGTTGTAGAAATTAAACTGTGGCGTACGTTTAACTATTTTAAGGAATGTTTATTAATGGTAAAAAAAACAAAGTAATTACTTTCTATATCACTAGCATGCGTATGTTATTATGCTCATGATTTCCGCTCAGTTTCAATCACACTTCTTTAATGACAGGAATTTGCAGCACTGAAGAACAAAAGGAGCAGGACATTTGGCCTATTGTCTTCATGCTAGCCTAACCTATATCTCTTTGAGTTGCTCCTACTTTACTGCTCAGTCTTCTCTTTTACTCCATGCCTAAACCAGTGAAGACAATTATTGCAGATCTGAGGATATGCACTCTATAGCATCTCAGTTCAAGATTTCTTAATATCCAACCACTTACCACTGCAAACACATTACCCCTGGATTGAAAACCACTTGCCCTTGGCCACTTTTGTGTCCAATTAACTAATTCATCGACATCTCTTTATAGCTTATGACTTACTTCCTAACCACTAGCAACACTGTCAACTTTGGCATCATCAGGAAACTTCTTAATTATGACTCTTCAGTCTGGGTCGTTAAAATATATCAAAAAAGCAAGGGACTTGGTTTCGTATCCTCCCGGTGATCATTCCCTTTGCTTTCCCCCAATGGGGCCAATTCAGAAACCAATGTTACTACCCTTGAGGGTTTTGAGTTTCCTGTTAAACTACCTAGTTGAGCCATGTAATGCCTTGCTAAAATATATATCAACATAATTCAATGCATTACTCTCATCAAATCTCCTTATTACCATACCAAAAATTCAATTGTTATTCATACATAGCATTCCCTCAATGAATTCATACTGAGATTCATTGATTAACTTGTGCCAGTCTATATATTAGTTTATTCTCTCCAATCACCTGTTCACATAATGCCATTCCGTCTGACTTGTAACTACTCAGTCTATTCCATCCCACTTGTATGAACAATGACAGCACATTAGCTCTTTTCAAGTCATCCAAGAGGACTGGGAAATGATAATGATTTGTAATATCTAGGTGCAGCACAGTGTGATGCCATTGTGGTCGGTGCCAGAACCAGAATGAGACTGAAATATTGCTGAAGGAGAAATGGTGAAGATCAGAAATGAAGGAAACACAACACGCAATTCAAAGACTCTGCTTTGCTTCTCTTTCTCTCGCTCTGCATCAATATTACAATTGTGCCAAACATCTCCCCAGAACAAGGAACCATAAGAAGGTTGCCAAGCTGTCCTTAAACTAGAGTTATATCCAGATTCAGAGAACTAGCAAGGCCTGACCTCACAGGTAGTGATACTATGGCTAGAATAGGTGCTCGTGAGCACCTGGCAGGTCCTTCAATTAGTGACTGAATATTAAGTATTGATTCCTTATTGCACTTAATTGATGCCCATAACCACTAAATTTTATGCCCCTTTCATGATTTCTGAAGGACCTCGAGAGTGCAAAATCATCGGATCCAACAGCAGTGATAAGTCTTCTCTAGTATTCTGCAGTGAAGCTGGTGAAGTCAGAGAGCAACGGAACCAGCAAAGGGTAACTCTGAGGGCTCCAACCAAGGAAACACAGATGCTAGGGCAGGAGTCCAACATTAAGGAGCATAAAACTCTGGGCACCAGGAACCTAGCAAGGACACCTGTGATAGTGTAACAGTTAATGCTTGGGACACAGTGCTGCCTCATTTCCCCCTCTCTCTACCTCCTCTCCCGCTTCCCACTGCTTGTTGGTAAATTAGAGTGAGGCTTCTCAGTCCCAACATACTGAAAACTTAGTCACTGGATTTTCCTTTATGTCAAGATGAATCATTGGCCGTTACAGCATTGGTAATGGGAATTAAACCCATTGACGAAATCCAGAGCTACCTGTAAGTGGCTGAGGAACAAAGAGCTGCAACTAAGAACTCAGGCAATTGAAAGAGATGAGTTTGAATGGGTATCATCTAAATGGAGCACTTAGGCTGAGCTTCCACTCTAGCTGCTGAGTTCTAGACTCCCTTTCAGGGAAGAGGGAGAGATGGCATCAGGAGGACTCAATGTTAAAGCAAGTATTGGCTATGTTTTGATTGTAATTGCATGGTCTTATATTACCCTCAAAAACCATTTCCATTTCTCCACACTGGCGCACAAATTCACATTATCCGGAAGAGTTACAGCCTGCTCCTCATAATTTCAATATGATTACAATAATAAATATGCCAGTGCTCTAATTGTTGCAATCAGACAATTCTCAGCCCCTCACATGGTTACTCATCTCAATGAATCTCATTTCAAGAACATGATAAAAGTCACTGTGTTAGAGTCAGAGAAAGGTATAGCACAGAAACAGCCCCTTGGGCCCACCAGGTCTCTGCCAACAATCAACCACTCACTTAGCTTGATCTCTTTTTAAAATTCTCATCAACTCCCCACAGATTCTACATTTTACCTGCACTCTCAGAGCAAATTACAGTGGCCAAGTATTTCACCACCACATTTTTGGGATGTTGGGGGAGGCATGGGTACCTGGAGAAGATGGTCACAGGGAGAACATGCGGCCTCCACAGAGAGGGCACCAAAGATCAGTATTGAACTCGGTCTCTGGCATTGCACAGCAGTGGCTCCACTACATCTATAGAACAACTGTGCTGTGGCAGAAGTTAAAAAAAAAACACGATTTTACAGTTTGCCCATTTCTGAGGCTGATGAAGAGCCCAGGACATCCAGTCTCCTTTAAATCCCACGACCCTAGAACGCATCCCATAGTTGTGATGAGAGATGTTGACGAGGATGGTCAGGACCCAAATGCTGGAGAATCTGAGACAAGGATCGAGACACAGCATGAAACAGGAACGAGAAGAAAACTGAGCAGAGCGCGAAGCGCTAGGCGATATCTGTAGCTGAGCTTCCAATCAAACAGTGAGGCTTCACTCAGGTGTTCCCTCAATACTGAATTCTTGGCACCAAAACATGATTGCCAATTAGCGGGATGATCCTGAACCCTTACGTTCCGCGCCAGCTATCCATACTCCAGCGGTTAATGTCTAAACTGGCACAGTTGAGTAAGACTCGTAGTTATATCTTGTTGTTTCAGAGCTACTTAAATAACTCCACTGGCTGCTCATGCCAGCATCTGAATGCTCTTTTAAGAAAACCTATTTGAAATCTAGAAAGACTTAGCAGCATAACTGCAACAAAAGTTCCCACTAATTATTCCAGCTCTACAGTCATCTAACCTGCAGTTTTTAAAAGGATTGCCATAAGCCAACAACAATGAGAGTGTCATGTACATAAGTGAGATATCACTGCATGATGCTATTGATCATGTGTGTATCGCAGAGCGATCTGAAGAAAGCCTAAAATAAGCCAAACACTCTTCACAATGTTTCCCACATGTTACACTGCATGTAACTTCCATTGTAAACTGGGAATGTACAAGAGTCTATAAGTGAAAAGGCTTGAATAGAAAATAATTGAAGCTGTAAAAAGTAACCAAGTGGTCAAATAAATTGCTTGTATAGTTGTGGTAGGGTAAGTGCAGAAGTATGGGATTAGTTACCCTTACTTCGATGTTGAGACTTAAAGCTCTTTGATGAGCACAAGAGAAGTAAGGTATTGTGTAAGGGGACATGACTACCTGTGTGGCTGCATCAGGCTGTGCTTTGAAGTACCTAGTCACCAAATGCTGCTATGTACAGAGGATCTACCTGTCCTCATTGCTGCAGAGAGTAGACTTGTCCATTGGACTTTGCTACACTATTTACCCTTCATGGAAAAGTTCTTCTCAGACAACAGCTTGGACCATGACCATCAGGGAGTGGTCAGCATAGAATATCCTGTAGGGACTGTGAGTCAAAGACACAATGTATGCAGAAGCCTATTCTCTGAGGAAACTTTCTAAACCACCTCTCAGAAAGTCTCACCACTGGAACTCACCAACAAGCCCGGATGGCAGTGAGAGGGGCACTCCCCATCAGATCCTCCCAGATCCTTACATTTGGAATCTCACTCCTAACAAATACGTCCTTCTGTACATCTGCAATGAGGTTAAGATGGTCAGCCAGCTGTCCACAGACTGTGCATTTGCAAGGAAGATCTGGAGGAGGATGAAAGGGTCACAAGCAGTTATTAGCAGCGGACTCTGACGTACGGCCCAGGAATGCATATCAAGAAAGACAAGTGCTGCCGGAAGATCACCAACAAGGTGAAAGACACTGTAGAATCTTCCCAAAATGTCTTCATCTTCCAGTAAATGAGATGAGTGGAAGGGAGTGTGGCCATCTGACACAGGACCAAGCAGCAGGACAATGTGCTGAAGAACACATTTAAACACAGAGACTTTGTAGGGAAGAAATGTAGTCTAGGATCCCTTTGCCTCTCAACACTGAGGTGCTAAGTTCAGTGTAGAAGCTTCTCAAACACTGGGAGGCCATATGAATGGTATTGGTGCTATCCACACAAAATATGCTAATACTTCTACTGCATAGAACACTGCAAATGCATGACGGAATAACACTACAGATGTAAAGAGCCACAACTGTGATTTGTACTTGTATGTTTTTTTTCTAATGAATGAAAGACCCTGTAACTGCTGAAGACCACATGGTGCAAGATGCAGATTGCACTGTGTGGAACTTTGCAGTTTATGATAAAGTTTTTTTTTCTGAAAAAGTAATTCGATTCTTATGTAGAATGGATTAAATCTTCTTCAGGGCAAGCTGCACTGTTAAAGTTGAGGGCGTGCGTGAAATTGTTCCCACACAAAATGAAGTCATAGGAGGGCATAAAAAAGCAATCTTAGCAAAAGGGAATGACTCAGATCTATGTGCCTCCTGGTGACATGCAAGTCAAAAATCAAAATGAAGTATTATTTTTATTTATTGATTCATGGGTTCTGGATATCACTGGCAACATCAGTATTTGTTCTCCATCTCTGCTGGCTCCTGAACTGAAGAGGTTGTTGTTCGGTCTAATCACATTCAAGATTGACTAAGTATGATATTATTCACTAAGTAGAGAGATCCAAGACCAAGCTAGGTTGCAAAAACCCACACATGGAGAATCAGAAACCAAAGGTCAGTTGAGATTGTAACTGCTGACACTAGAACTCCAATGATCTGACACTGGGAACATTGACAGGACTGGTTGAGCAAATTTTCTGAACCACTGGATATTAAAACATACACTTATTTCACTTTTTCAGATGTTACTCTGAAATTAGTTGTCTAGTTTAAAGGGAGTGGGAGATGTATGAACACCCCGAATCCTGACTCTGGTTGTAAGTCAATCCAGGTTCCTGTCCTTCTAGTTTTCTAGTTTTCTGGACTTCAACCCTGGCTTCACCCATCCTGTTGGTCCACATCTAACTGCATTTGAACCTTTGCTACTCATTCTGGATTAATGAGCGAGACAGATGCTGGACCATCAGGATTTCTGAACAAGTGGTTGCTGGGTTGCTGGGATTTTACTAATCTGTCATCAGAATCAGACCCACTGACACATGCTGCGAAACTTGTTGCTTTGTGGCAGTGGTACAATGCAAGACAAGGTGCAATAAAAAATGAAAAATAAACTAAAATAAATAGTGCAAAAAAGGAACAGTGAGGTTATGTTCATTTTGGTGCCTTTAAAACCAAGCATCTTGGGCCAAATTTATTTGTAATTTAACAATGAGAAAATTTAACCTGAATTATAACATACATGCTGAAATATTCGACCTTTCATCTACAATAGAAATAGCTTTTGAAAAATACTGAAGAACTTTTGCAAGTACGTACAGTAAGTAGTATCATTATCATTGCCACGTACAGGCAGGAGAAGGAGCTCCAACAGCAAACCTGAGTCATGTGAATAAATTTGGTAAGAAAGGTGGGATAGATGGAAAAGCTGCTCTCAATGTAATGAAGACCATCCATCATGAGTCGACCAGGTTAGAGCAGTGAAATATTTCAAGTGAAAAAAAAATAGGCATAAATTCTTAGGGTAAGAGGATTGCAAGTCAGGATAATGTCAGCATGGAGATTCTCAATTCAAACAACACACAGCTAAGGCACGGACAACACTGATGTTGATGCACAATTTGGCGAGTAAAGGTTAAGCAACACATAGCGGTAATAAAAATTGTAACTACTTTAAAATGAAAGTGGAATTTAATGATTAGTATGTTGATAGGAACATCAATACAGCTGCTGACTGTTCTATTACAACTAGCTACATTACAGTGTGAAGTCATCAACCACAATATTTCAGGCTACCATGGATAAGATGCCAAACTGATTCCAAACAGTCAATGCAACAAGATGTTTTTTTTTAAAACAGAACTGCAAATGGGAAATTCTACAAAATTAGTGGATATGACCCAGTCCATCAGGGGTAAAGTCCTCCCCACCAGGGGTTCCCAACCTGGGATCCACGGACCCCTTGCTTAATGGCATTGGTCCATGGCATAAGAAATGTTAGGAGCCCCTGTCACCCACCATGGAGCTCATCTACACGGAGCATTGATGCAGGAAAGCAGCATCCATCTTCAGACTCCCCCACCACCAAAGCTCTCTTCCTACAGCTGCCATCAGGAGCCACAGGACTCTCACCACCAGATTCAGGATCAGTTATTACCCTTCAACCATCAGGCTCTTGAACCAACCACTTACCCCATCATTGTAATGTTCCTACAACCTATAGACTCACTTTCAAGAACTTTTATGTTCTTGATATTTATTATTTATTTATTTCTATTATTTATTTCTTTTCATATTTGCGCAGTTTGTTGTATTTTGCACACTGGTTGAACACACAAAATGGTGTGGTCTTTCACTGATTTTGTTATGGTTATTGTTCTATTACCGATTTATTGAATGTGCCCATAAGAAAATTAATCTCAGGATTGTACAGTACATGATGACATATATGTAATTTGATAATAAATTTACTTTGAACTTTTAGCTTTGAACACAGAGAAGGAATATATCCAACTACCTGAAGAAGTTTCAGAGGGATTCATGAGATAATGTGGGTCCCAGAAAATCTGAAAATTTCACCAAAACTTCCCAGGCAAGAGCCTATATTATTCCGTGCTCCCACTGGACCTTGACACAGTAGCAACTCCACAGCTGTTGAAGGACACATGTTTAGTGATCAGGAAAGGAACCAAAGAAAGTATACAATTTCTGCAAACAAGCCTTAGTGAAACTCTTATAGCCCACTACAAACACCCCACAATGTTAAAATTAATTTATGGTGTCATCAGTTGTGCATTTGTGCCAAGTGTAAGCCACTTTACAGAAAATAGCTGTGAGAAGCCCATTGGCTTTGGACACTAATGAACAGTTGGAGGAAATATAGACAGGTGGAAAACGAGACATTGGGAATTATATCTCGGATCACAAAGTGCCTCCATGTCTTATTAGGAAGACCCTTATATTGGTCAATGACCACAACATTCATTGATCCACAATTCCAACAATGGCAGCTTGAGAAAGCAGTGGTGGTCCATTCTGCTGTGCTGATATTCAAATCTGAACATCCAAACAGAAAGATGCAGTAGTTGTGGCATCTAAATTACTGCATACAATCACAAATGGATAATAGAGGGTGCAATACTTGTGCTACTGGCTGTAGAGAATGATCTCCTGTAATATCTAGGTAGATAGTAAAAATGACACAGTATTAAAGCAAGTCTGGATCGATTTTGACATGCTTGGATGAGAATATAGAGCCTTTCTATCACAGAGGTTACAATCTATCCAGAAATCATCAGTGCATCAATTTCTACCAAAGTATTACAAAGCAGAATAGTGAAACATCTCTGGAAGCATCTGTAGATTTCTGAAATCTTTAGATTACTTACCTGGGACAAGCAAGGATTTGGAAAAGCTGACCAGATAACACACTGATCGCAGCTGCTGAGAGCACCACCCCAAATGTATAGACTGAGTATACAACAGAAGAACTCACATAATTTTCATGACATGTGAACTTTGCAAGGAGATTGTATTGGACAATGTTGCAGAGTCCTGGTCATTTCACTCTGCACAGCTTGTGATAGAAAATGGGATCAAATATCACTTCAAATATCTCACTCTCCATCTCCAAAATGGAGACCAATACGTACAGTGAAAGAAGTGGGAAATTTTGAAAGTTATTCAAGAAGGATTAGGTCTTGCTGTAAAGCATCAGCCCACAGATTTATTTTTCTCTAAGCTGCAGACCATGACGGAATAAACACCAGTAGAACTGCTGATGCACAGACTATTTAGATTGAGAGGAAAGCTGCAAGCTGCAGCTGCACCTAAAGGAAACATCATGCAGTACTCTGTGATAAGCAGGTGGACAGTATGAATAAAGTACATTTATCAGAGAGATTGTGACAATACATGATTTCCTGAGTTTGAAACCAATTGTTTAAACTTGCAAATATTCCAGTGTTATCAGAATACTTCCATCCATTCCTTCCAAAAATGGAAACAGTACAATATATAAGAAAATGAATGAGATGAACTAGATCACGTGTCATTGAGAAAATGTTTGAATAAAGCAGACACTTGCTGAGTCTGACTACGTTGCCTATGCGCTACTCTCCATCCACATGTTACTCTGTCAGAGACAAGAGCAATTCTATTTGCACTATCTGTCCACTTCAACATGGAATACAAGGGAGAAGGAATTCTCCTGATTGCATTGCATATCATTGCATATCTGTCCACCTTAATGTGGAACATAAGGGGAAATTGCATTGCTGCATATCAAGCAGGCTGTTCATCACAAGCCTGTCTCACTGACATCCTCTTCCTTCTGTCCCCTGAGCTCCGCTCATTCCCATCCCAGCCTGTCCTCCTCCATGAGAAACTGCCAATGTCCACGAGGGCCTATTTCCAATCAGGCCAAGGTTCATTGTCATCTTTTTTAGATTCATGAGAGTTATACAACCTTGAAATAGGCCCTTTAGTCCAAATCATCCATGCTGAACAAGATATCTGTCTGAGCTCAACCTGGTATCTTGTGTTTGATCCACATCCCTCTGAAACTTTTATTTTATTATTTTATCTGTTCAATTTTTTTAAAGTATTGTAATAATATCCACCTCAACCACTTTCACTGGCAATTTGTTTCATATAGCCACCACTCCCTGTCTGAAAAACATGCCCCTTAGATGTCTTTAAAATCTCTCCCCACACGTTAAACCTATGCCCTCCAGTTCTACATTCCCTTATACTGGAAAAAAGATTTTGACCATCCACATTATCTACACCCCTTATGATTTTATAAGTATCCATAAGGTGATCCCTCAGCTACCTACACTGTGTGGAAAAAAGTCCCAACCAATCCAGCCTCTCCTTGTAACCCAAATGCTCTAGTTCCAGCAACATCCTCATGATCTTTTTTACACCCTTTCCAGATTAATGACATTCTTCCTGCAGCTGGGTGAACAGATCTGTACACAATACTCCACGTGGTCTCACCTTCTTAACCACCTGTGTTGCTTTTCTGCACCCCGTAGGTCTTCTGTTCTACTGCATTCTCTAGGACCTTGCCCATTACTGTGTAAGTCTTGCCCTGGTTTCACAAAATGCAACACTTTGCATTGGGCTGGGTTAAATTCCATCTCCCATTTCTTGGCCTCCTCTGTCATTTCATCTAGATCCTGGGGTAATCTGAGCTAATCCTCTTCACTATCCAGTCATTCTCTTGTTTGGGCTGTTGTGCTGACCATATGCCAATCCATTACTCCCACCAAGTAATTGCTTCCAAAGACATTGCAGATTGTGGGTGGAAATGGAATATGTATTTGTGTTTAGTGATAAAATAAACGATCACCATTTCCCTATGTATATCCCATATCCCTCTGAGCATTGCCCCTCCATATATCTACAGTACATTAAATAGAATTACAACATTTCATAACCATCAGTAAACATCCACATCTGAACTTACAGTAGAATATTGTACAATGGTCAGTGAATGATCAGTAAAGCTGTCCAATGGAACTTGTACACCCTAACCAACATGGATGCAGTGACGTGTCCAAAACTAGAAAACATAGGGTTGGGGTGAGAGGTCAGATGTTTAGATTGGACCTGAGGAATTGTTCTTTCCACCTAGAGTTCATACGAACTAAAAAATATAGGAACTGAAGTCGTTTATTCTGCCCATTCAACATGATCACAGCCTCTTCTTCTCATCTGTACCAGATCTTCATAGCCCTCAATTTCCTCGTCTTTCAAAAAGAAAAATCTGTTTCCTTTTTACACGTTCCCAGTCTCAGGATTTGAGAATTCAAGAGGGTCCACTATGCTGAATAGGTGATCGAAGCAGAGACTTCCAAAACATTTAAGAAGTATGTAGACGAACACTTGAATGGCCAAGTACAGGTAAATTGATAAAGATAAGGAAAGATTATCTTTATAAAGATTAGCTTTATTTGTCACATGTACATCAAAACATACAGTGAAATGAGTTGTTTGGTGTCAATGATCAGCACTGTCTGAAACATACTGGGGGGCGAAGGGTGCAGCCCACAAGTGCCACTATGCTTCCAGCACTAACGTAGCTTGCCCACAACTTACTAACCCTAACTTGCATGTCTTTGGAATGTGGGTGGAAACAGGAGCAATCAGGGAAAAGCCACATGCTGACGGGGAGAAGCTACAAATTCCTTTCCGACCGAGGTGGGAATTGGTGCTGTAAAGTGCTCCCGTGCTGCCCATTATTATAGACGGATGCTTGAAGGTCAGTGTGGATATGTTAGGCCCAAGGGTCTGCTTTGTGCTGTATGAGTCTGTGGTTCTATGACAGTGACAAGCTATTCAGCCTGAATGGACAACATCAACCCAACTGAGTTGAGACCCACAGTCATGAATAATAACTGTTTCAAGAGACAATCAAACTGATTTGATAGACAGCTCGGTCTTTAACTTTACTGGCACAGCAACACCTCTGACTATACTAAGATATGACAATCAGTCCAAGTCACACTGACAGATGCAAGAATCAATCTGATTGTACAAACAAAGTTATCTGACTGTGGTGAAAGACAAGGGAATCAATATCATTTTCCAGAGAGAATCCATTCATCCGACTGCCTGGAAACACGAAATACTGAAGAAAACAATCTGTTGACAGTCCGGGAAACAGGGGACACCTATCTGAGTGAAGCAATCTTCTGGCTGAGGCAGGATCCAACCCTTCCAATTACCTCCTCATCAGCCAGCTCTCAATCATTGGCAAAGAGGTAGACGGTGTCAGCAACAGCACTATCAAGCAGTCCTTACCACTTAAGTGTCAGCTGTGCCTCAGCTGGTAGTGCACTTGCCAGGAGTTGGAGCACTCTGGAGTGTGAATTGATTGTAAAATCCAGACGGACACTTCAGCATTGCATTGTCTTTCAGATGAGATATTAAACCAAGGCCTTCTGTCACATGGATAGAAAAGCTTTCTTTTTATTATTTTACACACAGCACCCATTAACCCCATAAATTACCTCGCTAATTCAGTTTACCCAATCATTATGTGCAAACTTACTGTGTGAAAGTCATCTGCCGCACTTCCCCCATTTTAAATACAGGAACACTACAAAAATACTTGATTAATGTCAACATGATTTGGGATATACTGAGAGTGCAGTGAAACGTGCTGTGATAAAGCAAGCT
Source organism: Hypanus sabinus (assembly GCF_030144855.1). Taxonomy (NCBI): domain Eukaryota; kingdom Metazoa; phylum Chordata; class Chondrichthyes; order Myliobatiformes; family Dasyatidae; genus Hypanus; species Hypanus sabinus. The sequence goes on along the minus strand of NC_082726.1, from coordinate 42,137,325 downwards.
GTTGTTCTTTTTGATGTTTGGTTTAGATTTCATCAGGACCAGCTTGACCTAACCCCGAGGTCCTAGCTTGGTTCCAGCATATCGATGCAGCTGTAAAAAAGGCAAGACAGCAGCTATACTTCATTAGGAGTTCGAGGAGATTTGGTAACTCGAAAATTTCTACAAAAGTACTGTGAAGAGCATTTTGACTGGCTGCATCACTGTCTGGTATTGGGGTGGGGGAATCTCCTGCAATAGGATCGAAGCAAACTGCAGAGAGTTGTAAAATTAGTCATCTCCATCATGGGCAAAAGCCTCTGTCATATCCAAAACATCTTCAAGAGGCAGTGCCTCAAAAAGGCTACGTCCATCTTTAAGGACTCTCACCACCCAGGATGTACCGGTTTCTCATTGTTACCATCAGGTTGGAGGTACAGAAGCCTGAAGGCCCACACTCAGCGATTCAGGAACAGCTTCTTCCCCTCTACCATCCAATTTCTAAATGGACATTGAACCACGAACACTACCTCACTACTTTTTAAAATTTGTTTTTGCACTACTTATTTAATTTAATTATTGTATATACACATATATACTTCCTGTAATTCACAGTTTTTTAATATCTATCATGTATTGCATTGTACTTCTGCCGTTAAGTTAACAAATTTCATGGCATATACCGGCTAAATTAAAGCTGATTCAGATTCTGACTCTGATCCAGACCTCACTGCAGCCTTGGGTCAAACACTGAGCAAACTGCTGAATTTCAGAGAAGGGGTTAGAGTGGCTGTCCTTGATTCCAAAGCACCATTTGTCAAATGCGGCATTAAGATGTCCTGAAAATTGGGCATCAGGAAAAAGCTCTGAACTATCTGAAGCACTAACTCACTAAGTATTGCTGGCGGACAAGAATTTTGTTCTGGGACTTTGGTCTTAGAGTTGCTTAGGACAGTGTGCTAGACCCAACCTCTTCAATTGCTTCATCATCAGGCCAGATATATGAATATCCATTGATAATGGCACAGCATTCAATTTGATTTTCAAATATAAAGCAGTACTTGTGTGTTTTCAGCAACATTTGGACTCCATTCAGGCTTGGTTAATAAGACCACTTCCAACACCAAAGATGTCACCTTTCTCTCCCACAGTTTTCAATAGAATTGTCTAGTTTCCCACTGTCACCAGCTTGGAGATTACCACTGGAATTTAGCTGGTCCACCAACACAGGTTTTGTGTGTGTGGGTACGACATACTCTATTTGGTAGAAGAGCAAGTATTCGGAGGTGAGGAATGAGGTTGATCAAATGATCAAAAAGGAGGGGTCTGTGGAAGAAAATTATAAAGTTAAGATTAATTTTGAATTAAACATTGTTGTCAAGCTTGACTAGCTAAATATTGCTCAAGACCTGGGTCATGAGGGTGATGGGATAAGAGACAGGTGCTGCCTTGCTTGTGCCAGCTAACAATGGCCAGACATTGATCATGCCTGAAGTGAGGTTTTTTTTAACTTTTTCCAAGATTGGCTAGCAAGTATCAAATCGAGGAACTAACTGTAGACATGTACTGTATCTCTGATCTTGTGCCTCACATGGGAATGTTAGTAAACTTGCTGATATGTAACAAGTGCTTTGGAAATCGCTGACCAGGTATGTTTAGCTGTTGGCTATTGCCCAGAATTTACTGTATAAATCTAAGATGCAACTTGATATTGTCGGAGTTGTAAGACAACTCCTCCCCGTGATCATTTAATAAAAGGGTTAACCATATACTGGGGTCTTTGTTCCCTAACAGAGTAAAGTCTCTCATAGTGATTGGCGATGAAACTCTTTTACAGTAAATCAGAGTAAATTCTTCTGCAGCTAGATATTCTATTGAGTTTCTTTCCTTCTAGCACTCCGAAGCATTTCCTCCACATTCAAAGCAAATTAAGAGAATGAAGAAATATTTGTTTTTTAGTAACATTCTTCCACTCGGTAAATATTTAAACAAATAATGTTCCTATTTTACGCATACTTTAGGAGGGGAAGAGGTTGAGGCAGCAGTTAGATATTGGCTCCTGTCAGATGCCTTACCATTCAATGTGATTGTGGTTTCCTTGTCCTCATGTCACACATCTGCGTCATTCCATTCAAATCCAATCTTACTGGATTTCTGACTTGCATACACTTAGCTCCTGAGTGTCCATCTCTCCCTTATTCCCTTATGTGTATGTATATATATATATATATATCTACACACACACACACACACACACACACACACACACACACACACACACACACACACACACACACACACACACACACATATATATATATATGTATACACACACACACACATATATATATATGTATAGGTGTGTGTGTGTCCTGAATTAATTACCCATTATTTAGCAATACCTATTGTGAATACTCCACCGAGAAGAACAAATCTACCATCCCTAGAATTACACACCATTTACCTTACTGGTCACATGCAGTGAAATGTATCATTTGTGTCAATGAGGAAGGGCTGGGGGCAGCTCACAAGTGTCACTGCATTTAGCATGCTCACAGCTAACTATTCATAACCCATGCACCTTTGGAATGTGGGAGAAAACAGGAGCATCACAGGAAGAACATACAAACTCATTACAGACTGTGGCAGGATTGAAACCCAATCTTCCAGTCACAGGTAATGAAAAGTGTTATGCTAGGGGTGCACTCCAGCAGCTCACCAAAACTTCTTCAACTGCACCCCTGTTCTGACCATGGTGTCTTAAAAAGGTCAAGGAAAGCAGATCCATAAAAAGAAAGAAAGAAAGGTGGGGGGAAGGGTAAAAACAATCTGTTAAGATCACATACAGATGATAGGTCTGATAGAGAAACCAAGGTAGCTGAAGTTGTAAAATTTGATACTGGGTTTGGAAGACAGCAATGTGCCCAGACAGTTTGATGAGGTGCTTGTTGTAGGCCTCACCGTGACAGTGCAAGAGGCGGGGATAATGGGATTGGCATAGAATTTCCCAGGCTAGGGGAGTCTGAAACTGGAGGGCATAGGTTTGTGAGAGGGGTAAAATACAAAGTGATTCCAAGGGGCAAGTTTTTCCACACAATGGTGGTGGAAATATGGAACGAGCTGCCAGAGGAGCTGGTAGAGGTGGGTACAATTACATTTAAAAGACATCTAGTGAACTATATGGAAAGGAAGGGTTGAGAGAGATATGGGACAAATTGAAAGAGCTCATGAAGACACCTTGGTCAGCACTGATGAGTTGGGCTGAAGCATTTATTTTCATACTATATAAGTGTGATTTTGAGATATTGTTCCAATTTCCCCTCAATCACAGACATCCTGATTCGGAAATCCTTTACTGTCATGGGTTAAAATCCAAGTGCTATCTCATTAGCAACATGGTGGGAGCAGATTCACCATTCACATTCAACTGCCACTCATCAGAGGGACAAATGTAATGAGGGATATGCAATGAGTGCTCATTTTCCCAATGATGCTCAATTAACATCTAAATGTGATTCTGACTTTACTCCATTACCTTTTTCTTTTACAAACGTCTCCAGTGTGTGACAGCTTCCATGATGATGGATTACATTTCCCACATTTTGAAACCTCTTCCTTCAAATGTTTGTCCCTACTGTACTCCATCTGCTGAGACAAATGGTCTACTTTGACCAGTGACCAAGCTAAATCATTTCTCCTCGTCTTCTCCTATTTTTTCAGCTGGCACAGATTGTCCAACACTTCTTCGGGAGGCTAAAGGAAATTGGTACATTTCCTTTGACCCTCACCAATTTTTATCGGCGCACCACAGAAAGCATCCCAACTGGATACATCATGGCTTGGTATGGTAACTGCTCTGCCTGTGACCACAAGAAAATACAGAGTTGTGGACACAGCTCAGCACTTCACAGAAACCAGCCTCTCCTCCATGGACTCTGTCTACACTTCTCACTGCCTCAGTAAAAGCCAACATAAGACTCCACCCACACTGGACCTTTTCCCTTCTCCTTTCTTCCATTAGATAGAAAATAATCAAGTCTGAAAGCATGTACCACCAGGCTTAAGGAGAACTTTTATCCCACTGTTATAAGACTATTAAATAGAATGCCAAGGTGGACTGTTGACCTTAAAATCTATCTCATTGTGACACCTTACTGTACCTGTTCTTCTTGCTTTCTGTACTCTGACACTTTGTTTTGAACTCTGTTATTGTTTTACCTCATACTATCTCAATGCACTGTTGCAATGAATTGACTTGTATTGACAGTGTTCAAGACAAGTTTCTCACTGTACATTAGCTTGGTACAGGCGACGATAAAAAATCCATTTCTCCAGCAGTGCCCTGCTGGCTGGCATCTCACTGGTCCCACTCTTATCTCTCTAGACATTGTAAGCAGAAATGACTCCTTTTCCCAGTCCTACTCCTTGGGCTAGCCCGCTTCTCAATTACATTGTTCACTTCAATGGCATTACCTGGAAACAATGCTCCATGTACACTGTTCAGAGCTGGATGTCCCTTTACTCTTTTCATGTGCAATTAAAATCAAAGACAGAAAAAAATGAAAACCAGTTCTACATCTGGTGAGAAATACAATACTGTTAAATATAAAACACTCCAGGAATTGTCACTTCTTGAAATTGAAATTCACAACATAGGCTTGATCTCCAGTTCCTGAGCTGAACTGGAGCACTACTAGTAGGAAGGCTGATGTATTTGCTTTTAGATTTGCAAACTTGACAACCTCTTAACTCGCAGAACCAGGAGAGATTTGGAGCACAAAGTGGAAAGCCCATTTAAAATCGGGAAATACATACTTCTGAGTTAGGACTTCAACACCTCCATGGAGCCGTCTTTGAGATGTGTTGGCTACTAACCTCGTTTATGAAGGTCTGAGCTCCTCGTGGGCTCAACAGCAGGATGGCCCGACGTAGGGTGTCCCGGTAACGGTTCAGCTCCTCAGTCTTCATTGTGGTGAAGAGACTAGCAAAGATCCGACTGATGTTCTGGTCAATTCTCTGCAGAGACACGTCTAACCCTTGGCGGGAAGCTTGATCCAGGAACCCTTGCAGCCCTCGAATATCTGGCAACACAACCACAAGAGAATTTGTCAGCAACACAAGTGTCATACACAAGAAGAACAAGCAAAGATGAGGCCAGCAATGTCCAGCATCTCAACGGGTAATCATATCCTTTGATCCTCGTCATAACCTTTGGCTGTGAAGCTGTCAATCTTATTCACAAGACTTATATTTCAATAACCTTCCATTTTACTTGGTGATTAAAGATCCTTTGTAGAATGTAAAGAGAGCATTTCACTGCTTCTGTAAAGCAACCAACATAATGAAGAGCCTCCCAGCCACCCAGGACATGCACTCTTCTCTCTTCTCTTATCGAACAGAAGAATCAAAACCCTGAAACAACATACCACCAGCCTCAATGACAGACTCTTTACTAATGTTGTAAGACTATTGAAATTTTACCTAACACGATGATGTAATAACCTCACAATCTACCTCGATACGGCTTTACACTTTATTGTCTGCCTGCATGGTTTTTCCACTATAACTTTCTTTTTCAATCTTTTCATTAATATCAACATCTTGAGATAACAAAAATTGATACATAATTATTGGGATTACAAAATTAAAATGAACATAAAAGGATACATAAACAATAAGTACAATAAAGTTAAGTCTCCCAGAATCATACATGATACAAGTATAATATGAACAAGAAAAAAAAACAAACTGGGTATACAATATGAAAAAAAAGCAGGAAAAAAATTTACCCCAAATAACAAGGACTAATCTAACAAACTAACCACTCACTAAAAAAAAGAAAAAGAAAAGAAACATGGGCTGTTTATATCTAAGAAAAGACAAAAAATCATCAGTGTTATCAATTCCAATCCTCTCTACATATATATAAAATCAGAAACAGAAAAAAAATAGGATTGGAAAAAGGGTCAAATTACATCCTATGAAAATATTGAATAAATGGCCTCTGTCTTTTCAAATTTAATAGGAGGATCATATATGACACTTCTAATTTTTTCCAAATTTAAACATAACATAGTTTGAGAAAACTAATGAAATGTGGTAGGGGGATTAATCTCTTTCCAATTCAACAAAATAGAGCTTTTAGCCATAAATGTAAGAAATGCAATCATCCGATCATCAGAAGGAGATAAATGAATTGATTCTGTCATTGGTAAACCAATGATTGCAGTAATAGGATGAGGTTGTAAATCAATACTCAATACCATAGAAATAATATCAAAAATATCTTTCCAATATTTTTTCAAAGATGGACATGACCAAAACATATGAGTTAGTGAGGCTGTCTCAGAATGACATCTGTCACATATAGGATTTATGTGGGAATAAAAATGAGCTAATTTATCCTTGGACATATGAGCCCTGTGCACAACTTTAAAATGTATCAACGAATGTTTGGAGCATATAGAGGATGAATTAACTAGTTGAAGAATTTTATCCCATTTCTCAATAGGAATAGTAAACTTAAGTTCCCTTTCCCAATCATTCTTAATTTTATATCCTAATTAACTGTAACACTTTATTCTGCATTCTGGTATTAATCTACCTCAATGTACTGATGATCAAAGTAAATTTATTATCAAAGTACATATATATACAACCCTGAGATTTTGTTTCCAATAACCATAATGGAATTGATGAAAGACTGTGATGTGATGAAATAATCTGTATGGACGGCATACAAAACAATGATTTTCACTGTACCTCAGTACGCGATTTTTAAAATTATTTCCTGAGTTACTTGCCACTGTGAATAATTTGAATTCACAGTGACTGAGGATGGTGAAAGAGAGAGCAAGGCAGAAGATAAGATGGTAAAAATACATGGGTATTGGATGTGCAGATGTGTGCAAAAAGAGCAAGAAAGACATAGAGAGAGTCAGAAAGACATGGAAGAAAAGGGAGAGAAAGATTAAAGAATGTCACAGGGAAAGAGAAACCTTGGGGATTTCAGAGGCAGAAGTTGAGGCAACATGACATAAAGGAGAGGGGGAGAGAGAGAGATATGACAGATAAAGATGGGTTAAAGTTTATGGACAGTTAAAAATGGATTTTTTATTGGAATTGAATTATTCAGCAGTTATTTAACTAATGGCAATAATTAAGACTGCCAGATTATTAATATATGCCAGACATATCTGTCCTTCCCCAAAGTTCTTGAACTTTCATTTTTTTTATTTTTCCTTTGTCCTTTCATCACTGCTTCCTGCTGAGCATAAAATACCATCTTAGGCTGCAGTACTTGACCAGTGAGCAGCTTCTGTTAAAAGGGACCAGCATGTTTCAAACATAGCCTTCCTTCAAAATGATTCATTTCAAATGGGCCCTTCAATGATGTGGCATCATTATTAGAATGAAACCCTCCCATCAGTGCAGACTGAGCTCCCCTGTGACTTGCCAGCAGTGAGTGTCTGAAACATTCATCACTAATTTATAAAGGACAAGCGAGCTTTTTTTAAAAAATGGTTCTCTGAAGTGAATTAGAGAAAGCAGCTTGTGGAGGAACAATAATGCCCAAATCCAATGCAACACAAACAAAAACAGATAAGGACATGAGGTCCAAAGTGAATAAATATTAAATCAAAGACTAATTAGTTTTAAACAATCTTCATGGCTAACAAAATGATCGGACACATTCCCAAAATGTTATTTCTTCCCAACAGCAAGCACGGATTTCTATCACTTTCAGCTTCCCTGTGGTGGTTTAATTATTTCATACGATGGCCCCTGTGCTACTGAATCAGAAAGTGTACTAAGATTCTGTCAGGAGTTTGGGATTGACATCTGAGCATCTTAACACTTTCATTTATCTGTCTTGGAGGATTGTGTCTCCAAGGGTCAAACTTTATTCTTAAATTAACTTGAAATAGCTTCAGGCCTAACAACTTAGGCAGGAAAGTAGCGAGAGAGCATCGTGGGTGAACTCTGGTAATGGAAAGATTCTTTTTGAGCGTCTCGTCTTTCCATGAATATAAAGCACCATTAGTACTATTCAGAGATGCTTTTAAAATGGTCCATTTTCTGAATGCACTAGAAGGAGTTCATTCATACATATTCAGGAATATTGAGTCACAGCACTCGACACCCACTGGGCTGTACAAAGTTGATAGGAGAGTGGTTTAGCTTAAGATGATCTAAGTGTTCAGAGTTTATTATATACACTCTGTGCAGTAATCAGCTCATGAAGCAACCATTCCTTCCCTTGTACAGTTTTCATCTGTAATCACTTTGTTCAGAGTATCAAAACATATGAGAAATATGTCTTCCATTAATCAAAGCAAAGTGCATCCTATCCTTACTGGAAAAAACTAAATTAACAAGATAGTTAGATTTTAGTAAGGGTGTCAGAGTTAGAGGTTTGACTGATCCTTCCAGTGACCTGTTCTCTGGTTGTACAAGATAAACAAAGGAGGTAGCCAGCACAGAGTGAGAGCAGCTTAGGGAATCATTCCTGAGCCCTTTACACGCCAGATTAAGTAAGATCCCACCATCAAGGGTTTAAGGTGCTTCTGTTGCTGAAGAAAAATATCCCAATGCTCAGGCCTTTCATCCTGATGACCAAACAATTCATCCAAACTCTTGGAGGACATCTGTAGCTCAGCTTGGCTTGCTTTCTATCAATGGGCAATGATCGACAGGGGTTTGACGTTTGCAACCTACTGATGCTTTTCAATACGGTTCCAATCTCTTCAGAGACACAAGATCATCCTTTAATCAGCCACACGTGAAGTTTTAGCCTGACACACTTACCACCGACAAGTTCAGAGAAGGTTCACAAGGTTAACACCTGGAATGGGCAGGTTGTCTTGTGAGGAAGGGCCAGGTTTGACAAAACTGCCTATTCAGGCAAGACCCATAACCTTCTAAACCTCTCTTAGGTACATAACTGTCCAAATATCTTACAAATGTTGCTCTTGAACCTGCCTCAACCAGATCCTCAGTCAGCTTTTCCTACATGCATTCGACCTTTGTGTAAAGAAGATGTTCCTTTCCCCCCTTCCCCAAGTTCCTATAGGATATTTCCTCTCTCATCTTAAATCAATGCCCATTAGTTCTTGATTCCACAGCCTGGGGAAAAGACTGAGAGCTTTCAGCCCACCTATGCCCCGTGTGATTTTATGCAGCTCAGTCCTCTGCACTCCAAGGAATAAACTCCCAGCCTGCCCAACACCCCCCCCCCCCCCCATAACTAAGGCCCTCAAGTCCTGGCAAGAACCTTTTAAATCGTTTCTGCATTCTTTCCAGTTTACTAACACAGTACAGTGACCAAAACTGACGTAGTTGAACTTGATTGAAATATTGAAGCTGATCCTGGGGGGTCTTGACAGAGTAGATATGGGAGAATCTAGAATGAACAGTCAATGTTCAACAATAAGGGGTCATGCCGAGATGAAGTAAAATTTTCCCTCTGAGGGTTTTGACGTTTTGGAAATCTCTTCCTCAAAGGCCAGCAGAAACACAGTCTTAGTAGACATTTAGGACAGTGGTGTTTTAGCATGGAGAGACTTAAAAACTCCAACATGAGGACGAATATATAAAAGAATAGGAAATGTTCAAAGTACCTGTACCTACTGGCAGCTAAGGGAGAAGATGAGTTCACTAGTTATGAGATTATGCTTGAATCCCATGAGTTCAAATAAATTCTCCCTGACTTTATTTCATCTTATTACATTTGCTTATTTCCTCTTTCTCTTTCTCTCCCTCCTCCTCAGAGCAAACCATCCACCAGAAAACTGATCAGCTGCCTTAGATGTTGCTGATTTGACATGAAAGATCTTCACATACACTGAAAGTTCTACAGAAACATAACCAACATAGAGACAGTTCAACAGCTTTGAATGTCATGGCTCGGTGAGCACTTTATTAAGTTCACCTGTACAGCTGCTCATAAATGCAAATCATAAATCAGCTCATTACATAAAAATGTACACACATGTTTAAGAGGTTCAGATTGTTGTTCAGACCAAACATCAGAATGGTGAAGAAATGTGATCTCAATGACTTAACTGTGGGATGATTGTTGGTGCCAGATGGGGTGGTTTGAGTATCTCAGAAACTGCTGATCTACTGGGATTTTCACATTTTAGAGTGTACAGAGAATGATTTGAAAAATAAAAAAATAACATTCAGCGAGTGGCAGTTCTGTGAGTGAAAATGTCTTGTTAATGAGAGAGGTCAGAGGAGAATGGCCACACTGACAGGAAGGCTACAATAATTCGAACAACCATACATTACTATAGTGGCGTGCAGAATAGCATCTCTGAATGCACAACATGTTGAGTCTTGAAATGGATAAAGCAGCAAAAGACCGCAAACATACAGGGGCTACCTAATAAAGTGGCCACTGAGTGTATTGTATGTGGAAGCTTTCAATGGACCTATCCATATGAACTTTCCCACCATTAATGCTCTTTTTTGTTTAAGCAATAATTATTATATTATTTCTAAATAATGATTACTTCCAATTTTACAAGGAAAATATAGTTACCCAAGAGAGATATGCAAAGAAGAATTCAATCATATGAATAATGTATGGTAAGAAGAAACTTAGCTGAAGGTAAGGAGCAAAGTGAAAGATCAGAACTATGTGGACAGTCAGGTGTGAAAATTATATATAAAGAGGAGTAATGATGGATAGGGAAGGATCATCTGGTCGAGCCATTGTAGCTGGTGAGACAGTAATTAGTCTCAAGGTACTATATCAAAAATATACATACGTTCTTTGATAATAAATTTACTCTGACTTCAGTTTGAACTATTCAGAACATGTCACTGAAGCATTAAATAAATTGGACAAATTTATTCTAAAACAAATTGACCAGGGTTACACAAGACATAGTTCAATAATTCCTAGACCATTTCCTGATGCATGGAGCACTCTAAAAGGCCATAATGTATAGGAACGAATTAGGGCATTCAGCCGATTGAGTCTGCTCTGCAACCTCAATCATGGCTGATTTTTTTCCAACTTCATTCTCCCATCAATTTCCTTCACACCCACCCCCTAATCAATCAAGAACCTATCAATCTCCCCCTTAAATACACTCAATGACATGGCCTCCACAGCTCTCTATGGCAATGATTTCCACAGATTTAACCAACATCTCACTGACCTAGGCACTGATTAATTAGGATATACAGATACATTTCCACAGCTGCTTGTTGTGTTCCTGATCACAGCCATGCACAATGAGGAGATATTGAGATGGTATCATATGGAATTTTGTACCACACTGCAGGCAAAGAAGTTCACGCATTCATCCTTCAACCAATTACCAGGTCCAAGATAGATACACTCAGTGACTTGGCCTCCATAGCCCTCCGTGACAATGATTCACCACCATCTGGCTGAAGAAATTACTCCTCACCTGAGTTTTAAAGGGGCCCTTCTTACACCAAGAGGGAGCCCTTCTTTAAAGGTAGAAAGGTGATAGTCCACTCTAGGCCTGACCTCCCTTCAGTTAGCTGATGGTTGCTGGCAGCGGTCCACACTGGAAGTGGAGATATTTCCATGATTCTCATTCTGCATCGTCACCCAGTGTGACTCCTCCTACAGACATGGATCTAAAGGGAGGACAGGTGTGTCTAGATAGGCATCAGAGTTGGTAACGGACTAGGTGGGCTGCAAGGGGTCTGGTTTTGTGCTGCATGATTCCATGAAGACTAAATTCAGTTATGATGCCTTTTGGGAGCATTGTGCCGGCATAGTGAGAAGACGGGGTACCTAAGGAATAGAATCAGTCTTCACTGACGTACAAGCAAAGGCTTTGTGAGAAAAGAAAGAGATGAGGAGACAAAAGGAGAGCAAAAGAGAAAAAAAAGAGAGGAGCAAAATTTGAACCAACGAAAGGTTCAGCTCCGGCAAGACATTACAAAGATGCAAGGCCACTTAAACGTACAGTATAAGCTTGATATAATCAAACTTGTTGGAAATTCTCCTCTTAAACACACACCATTCTTAAACTCAACAAACTGATCTCAATAACAGAAGAGACCTGCAGTCAGCTCATACCAGAACCCTGTTCCCAGCAGCAAGGCAGTGGTCAGAAGGGCTTTCACCAGGTTTGTGTGAAATTCTTTTTCTGTCACCGCAGGAGACTTGAAAGCAGTTAGAAGGACTGGATTGCCAATTTGCTTTCCCTGATAAGAATGATTTTGGCTTGCATGGAACTATGCTGTGTTGCCAAGCAGTTAAGGAGAGTACAGCTGTATCGCTGTATACCTGTGGTTAGAGTATCATCGCTCTATACTCCGACAGTGAGACAGGACCAGTTTTTTATTTGGGACCTAACAGTATGAAGCAATTACATGCATCCATGGCAGGAGGAGAGCCCAAGAAGCATTTCCGAGGACAGCAGATCTAACATGTGTTATTTCACTGTACTTGGAGAACAAGAACTCAGCTTGGAATAAGAAAGGGATTAGATAGGGGAAAAACGTTTACATTTTTTTAACAATAATGTGTTGAAATATAAGTCAAACTACTGTAAGAGAGGATAAATCCTCGCCAAGGTCTGCTGTTATGATAACGATAATGAGGAACATTTTAGGCTGCAGATGAATTTTCATTTACTGATATTGGACGGAAGCATGTCTGAATCAGGCTCTATCACCACAATAAGAATTCTGACATTATTAGATGTAAACTAGCCTTTAAATTGGATTCTGGGAAAGTAATTTATGTGCAATAAGCAGCATATTGAAAAGTCAAACAGAATCCATGGAACTATATTCCTCTCACATTTCCAGCAAAGAAAATTCCACGTCCTTTCCCTTCTTACTCCCTTCTAATTCCAGAAACCAGTATTAACATCATTGTTGCCTTTGACTTTTCAGGTTCAAGAACAGCTACTTCCTTTCAATCATTCAGATAACCATTCAATACAGTTTAGCAACACTACAACCACTTTCATCACTTTGCACTGTAATGGACTTTTTTTTCCTTGTAAAAATTGTGTTGATGTTTAATCTATATTTTTCTTCTGAATGCTGCTTGTATGATGCAGTGTTCCTATGAAGCTAAGGTAAGGTTTTTTATTATACCTGGGCATACATGCACTTATGTATGTGACAATACATTCGACTTTCACTATTGTAGATCTGACCTGGTACAAATTCTAATTCATCCTCTGCTTCTTTAGCTGTTGGCTCATTGTGTTATTGCGTTTGCTAGTCTCCAATTCTCAAAGAACCGATTTTGTCACTGCCTTATAACTGTTCCATGACTAAATTTTCTCTATAAACTCTAACCTTGTTTCCCAGCTATTCGCTTCTGCCACTGGAGATGGAACTTCAGCCAACTCTGGTTGTTCCAGTGGAGACAGAGAGACAGCAGCTGCTAGAATCTGGCACACACATTAAAGGCAAGCTGCTGGATGAGATCAGCAGGTCCGGCAACATTTGTAGAGGGAAGTGAACAGTCAAGGTATTGAGACCCTTCATCTGCATTCGTTTTCCAGAGTTTAGTTTTAAAATCTGCATCAGAGCACCTTATTTTCTGGCATTTGTAGGAAATAAGAGATACTATTCCCAGAGCACAACATTAATCCACTTGCAACAAACTTTTTATAGTGAGAGTAAAGATTAGGAGATACAAGGCACTCATTGCACTATATTACTCCATTTGGGTTAGAAAATTAATGAGATTATGTGTCAATGGAGGAAGGAATGATGGCCAGGATAGTAGAGGGCCTCAGATTTCCTTCGTAAAAGATCCTAGGATCTTTTGTTTTTGCCCATGAGATAATTCCTCTCTTTTAGTGTGTTTTCATCAGGAGGTGCTACTAACTATCCTTACTGAGTGTGGTCTGTTGACCAGAAAGTCAAGGATCCAGTTGCAAAGAGAGGCTTTAACTCCCAGGGTCCACAGTCTGCAGCTGTTTACTTGGAATACATTATTGAAGGAATAACTGTAGTTAATAAATAATAATCTGATATAGGTGTCTTTACCACACAGACACTCCAGAGCTGAGTGTAGGGCCGAGGAGACTGCATTTATAGTAAAGCTACTTCTGTGATAAGCAAATTGCATTGGGTTGAGGTTGGCTGGAAAACTGGAGTTGATACATGCCATGCTCAAAGCAATTCAAGCTTATTTATGCAAAGATTTGAGTTACATGAACAGTATGCAAGACAAGCTTTTCACTACATCTTGGCAATAAACCAATTGCCAATAGACCAATACTAATTAACCAACACCAATAGCCTTTTGTCAAAATTGCAGCCTCATGCAACTGCTTTGAAGGAATGAGAATTACATGTCTGTAATCCTACCCTGCCAGTGGAAATTTGCTGGTCTGCATTAATATTGTGTCTGCTTCTGGGAACTAACAAGTTCTGATGACCATTTGTTCTTCCCAGAATGCACGTGCAATTCCCATCCAAAGCCAACACAATCCAGCAACGGTGGTGGAGGTGGATACGATAGGGTCTTTTAAGAGACTCCTGGATAGGTACATGGAGCTTAGAAAAATAGAGGGCTATGGGTAGCCCTAGGTAATTTCTAAAGTAAGTACATGTTTGACACAGCATTGTGGGCCGAAGGGCCTGTACTGTGCTGCAGGTTTTCTGTGTTTCTATGTTTTCTATGTAATCCATCCTCACACGTAACCCCAAGTCCTGCTGTCATGCATGAGTTGACTGTAATTATAACTCAGAGACCTGACAAATATCCAATCAGCCAAACCCAGCAGAGAAAGGTCAGAATCAGGATTCTAAAGGACTGGAGTTCCTTTCAGTTGCCATCACAAATTCTTAGATTTTTCAACATGAACTCATCACATTCCCTGGACAGTCTGTGAATTTCTGACATTACCCATTGGAACATTAGAGTATATGTTTAACCTCGCAAGTTCACCTGGTCAGAGCTCTGGAGAGCCAGACCATTGTGCATCAAATTTCTCATCCAATCAGTCTATGATGTTCTCCCAAGCCCAGCCAACCTGCCCAGGTGGGGCATGGCAAAAACTCCAGCATGCCAACTGTGCCAGAAGAGGGGCACTTTGGAGCATAACCTCAGTTGCTGCCCGAAGGCGTTGGGGGAAGGGAGATACTGCTGGCGCCATGACCAAGTCCTAAGGTCTATGGCGGACACAATCAGCAGAGCGATTCAAGACAGCAAAAATCAGCACACTCCCAAACAGTCCATCACCTTTATTAGAGCAGGGGAGAAGGCTCAACATCGGCCTAGCTCCTCAGGAGGGCTTCTTGCCACTGCACGAGACTGGCAGATCAAAGTCGACCTAGGGAGGCAGCTCAAGTTCCCAGAGATTATCACAGCTACTCCGCTCCGCCTGGACATGGTGTTAATATCGAAGTCTACAAAGCAAGTGGTCCTGCTGGAACTTACTGTCCTCTGAGAAGACCGGATTGAAGAGGCCAACGAGCACAAGAGGGCTAAATACACAGACCTTGTTGCAGAATGCTGGAGCGATGGCTGGAGAGCTCGCTGTGAGCCAGTCGAAGTTGGGCACTAGGGCTTTGCTGGCCATTCATTACAGCGGACTCTTAAACTCTTTGGAGTTAAAGGACCGCAGTGTAGAAAAGCCACCAAGAACATTCTGGAGACTGTTGAAAAGGCCTCGCGGTGGCTGTGGATCCGGGGGGGGGGGGGGATCCGCAGATTAGTGCACCACTTGGACACAAGTCGGGGGCTGATCACCCCTGGCAGCGTGGCCCAGGCGAGGGTGTCTGATGATTAAAGACCAGAAACATCCTATGACCCCGGGTTCATCACTAAAGATATGTCCAAGAAGCACAAGAAGGTGTATTCTACAACTAAAAAAAATGGCACTTTAAATAAGGCTCAAAATTTTAATAGCACTGAGCTCTGATGTTGAACTTGTGACATGAATTGCCAATGGGGCTGCATGGTAGCAACTTGGGTTTAACTCCACTGCTGACTGGAAGGAGTTTGTATGTTCTCCATGTTACAGTGCGGGTTTCCTCTGGGTGCTGCCCACGTTCTAAAGGCGTACAGGTCAGTAGGTAAATTGGTCACATGGGTGCAATTGGGCAGCTTGGGGTCATTAGACCAGAAGGGCCTGCTACTTCGCTGTATCTCTAAAAATTAAAATAGTGCACAAGAGGCTGCTGCAGAGATAAAATCAGGACCGGCATTTCACCTTATGTTGCACAATCACATTCCCAGCTGAGTGAGATCACAGCACTCCAGCAGAGGAGAATGTATTACCAAATTCCTGGTAAAGAGAACAGAAGGAGGTTAGAAATTAGGATTAGTCAGCTGATGTATGCAAACACAGATCAGCAATGTGGAGCACATGGCCTCCTCATGATGCAGCATTTCCATATTTCAAAGGGGCGGGTGTGAGATACCTACCTTATTAGCTACCTCCTGTACTGAATAAAGAGGCCACTTAGTGTATGCTTGTGGTATCAACATTTCACGTGCTGTGCGTTCAGATGCTCTTCATTGTAACACATGGTTATTTGCGTTACTGTCGATTTTCTGTAAGCTTGAACCAATATGCCCAATCTCCTTTGAATTTTCTCATTAACAGGGCATTTTCACCAACAGATCTGCCACTCACTTAATGCTTGTTTTGTTTTTCGCACGGCCCTCCTTAGGATTTAGTCAAAAGCCTCACTGAAATCCAAGTGACCACACCTACTGGTTATCAAACTAATCAATTCACCCTTTCCAACAAACTATCACAATGTTACAGCATAGAAAGAGGAAATTCAGCCCATAAGAACTATGTCTACCTAGTAATACAGTCAAACTCATTTCCCAGCTCTCTCCTCACAGTCCTGCAAATTCCTTTTACCTTCAAATATTTATTGAATTTCTGTTCATAACTTGTAATTAAATCTTCATCTGCTACAACAAATACCACAACCTTCACTATTTCTTTTCACATACCCATGAATTAGTCTATCACCTTATATCAAAAAGCCAAGAATAGCTTTATTTGTAATATGTACATTGAAACATACAGTACAATGCATCATTCGCATCAAATCAAATCAGTAAGGTTTGTGCTGGGCAGCCCACAAGAGTCGCCATGCTTCCAGTACCAATATAGCATGTCCACAACTCATTAATCAGAACTGTACATCATTGGAAAGTGCGAGGAACCCGGAAGAAACACACACAGTCATGGGGAGAAGTACAAACTCCTTCCAGACAGGGGCAGATTTAAACCCTGCTCTTACAGCTGGTGCTGTAAAAAGAAGTGACAACCATGTTGCCCTCTGTGCATTCTGCTGCTTTATCACTTCCTCTTCACTTCCTCCAACTCAACCTCTCGTAGCCCCATGTGCTTCAGTCAGATCTTCTCTCCATCTTCAAGAAGAACAACCCTAATCTCCAGTCTACATCAGAGCTAAAAGATCTCATCCTGGAACCACTTCAGTAGGTCATGAGCATATTTCCTGCAGCACTAAAGGAGACATGCTGGCTACTGGCAGAGCAACCCCATCATCACTGCTTCCCTTTCCTTTCTTCCCTGTGGACTCACAACTAACTTTCCCTCATGTGCCCACCAACTTTCCTTTGATTCTTTCATCCACTTTCCTACATTAAGGGACAATCAACAACAGAGGCCAACTAAACCAGTTGAATGACGTTGGGTTGTGGAGGAAATTGATGTTCATGGATGAAATTCTTAGCGTCACAGGAGAATGGGCTAATTCCATACAGACAACATCCAACGTCAAGACTAAGCCTCAGTCACTGGACAGCAAGGTAGCAGCACTAACTGATGCATCACTGAGCCATTCATTCTCGATGACCATCACATATTTTCTGTAGTGTAGTATCTGAACTGGATCATTTTATAGCCTAAACTTTGATAGAATTTGATAGATTCAAGCTTTTGCACTCAGAACTTCAGTTATGAAGCCCAAGGTCACAAAGTTTCTTTATCTGCTTTCTCAATCCACGTTGACAGCATTTGCCATTTTCCAGTTTTCTGGAAGCCTCCAGTAATAAAGAACTGGAGAAGAGAAGCTGAAGGTCATTTGACTACTCGCACTTCCCATTTTCCTGCTCTAACTGTCCCTTCATACCCATAACATCCAAAATCTAACAATCGCTCTTTTGCATACATTCATTGACTGCGGCTCCACTAGATTTCAGGTGAAGAATTCACAGCTCAGTCCTGAGTGGCATTCTGTAGCTGTGACTGACAAGAAAGGGGGCCAGACTGTAAGAGATGCTGCTTTCAAGTGAGAGAGAGTGGTTGAGCAAGTTGAGACTGTTTTCATTGAAGTCTAGGGTAATGAAAGGGGA
Source organism: Hypanus sabinus (assembly GCF_030144855.1). NCBI lineage: Eukaryota > Metazoa > Chordata > Chondrichthyes > Myliobatiformes > Dasyatidae > Hypanus > Hypanus sabinus. The sequence goes on along the minus strand of NC_082726.1, from coordinate 42,119,039 downwards.
TCTTACAGGGGTGTACAAAATCTGAGTGGCATAGACAGAGTTAAAGAGTACAGTCTTTTTTCCCAGGGTTAGGGAATCAAGAACTAGAGGGCATAGATTTAAGGGAAGGGTAAGATTTTATAAGACGAGAGGCAACTTTTTCACCTGCAGGGTGGTCAGTATATGGAAGAAACTGCCAGAGAAAGTAGCTGAGGCAAGTGCACTAATGACATTTAAAAGGCACCAGGACGGATGCATGGAAAGGAATGGTTTAGAGGGATGTGGCCCAAATGTGAATAAATGGGAACCTTGGTCTGTGTAAACCAGTTGGTCTGAAGGTCCTGTTTCTGTGCTTTGTGACGTCACTGCCTGGTCACTAACTGATATTTCAGGGATGTTGAGGTCTGCTCCAAGGTTTGGGTGCATTGGTGCAGAATACAATTCACCTTTTCATGTTTGTCAGAGAGTGGAATAACAACAGCTCGAGGGGAAATAACGACAGAAAATAATATGGAATCAGTGAACAGCTTATAAAGGTAATAGAAACATAGAAAATAAAACATGTAAATTGCTCATGGCACTGGTTAAAATCTCAAGTATGATTAAAACTCTCAATTTGTTGCAGGATTATTCCAAGCATGCAACACAAAGCACAGTCGATAATTCTCTGTTGCCAAGTCAACAATGCCACCACTGTCATTCTTCATCTCCAAACTCTTTGTTAGCATCAGTCCCAACTCTATCTCTCCAGCTCTCTGATTCTGTCTATCTGTGGGCAATTCTAACTTCACTTACCCATCAACAAGCCAGAAGGATTAGTTCCAGTGCAGGATTACTCATTATTAGTCCCCAATGAAGTCAGTGTTGAAAAATATCAGGTTTGGAGTATTGCAGGATATAAAGTGATACTGTACCAAATCCATGGATGACCTGATACTGAATTGTTTTAAAATTGCTTTTTTTCTTGCCCTGTTTTCTAATATACCTCTTTCACCCACTTCTGTTAACCTATTTGTCCTTATCCCATTGCTTTCTTTCTTAGAGTTATTGTCATCGAGTGGTTCCTAAGGTTGTGAAAAGCCGGGGGTGGTAGTGCAGATAAAGCTCTCACTACCTATAAAGGGCTCCAAATGGCGTGCATCTCTAGCAGCCTCTGACAACCAAGTCCAACTCTAGGCCTTAATGTGTGGCTTAGCTACTAGGCCCGGCAGAACTTTTTCTACCGACAAGAGAAAGGGCAAAGGGGGACCACTGGCACCTCAAAACCAGATGCTTTGGGTAGGTGGGACTTGTCAGCCTTGGACGGCAGCCGTCTAGGAGAAGGAAATCTCTGATTTTAAACCTTCGCTACCTTGCGGACATACACACCCACGGGAAATGTTCGGGAGTAAACCCCGAGGAAGAAATCCAGAGCCAGGGTCCCTAAGGTAATTTGATGTTGTTTACAACTTCACTCTGACAGCCTCTTCGATGACACTGGTGCCGAGCTGTGTCAGTGCTTGCCTTCCCTTGGACTACATCAGTGACGTGGAGAGGGAGAACCCACTGCATAGGCAACAGCCGGTTCTTCAAATCTTCCCACCCAGGCTTGCACCCTGCAGAGGACACAGTCCACCTGAGGCGCAGAAACAGCACATCAGCCATTTTGTCTGTACTGACCAAGCTGGTCTCATTTGCGTGTGTGTGACCCATATTTGTGTAAACATTTCTGATTTGTGTACCTTTCCAAATAGCTTTTAAATACAGTGATACATCCTTCAACTGATTCTACTGGCTGCTTGTTTCGTATATGTAATACCCTCAACGGTGAAAGTTGCACCACAGGTTTCTATTAAATCTATCCCCTCGCATCTTAAGTTTGTAGTGACTTCTTGTGGCCAACTTGCCCCTCAACACCATTGATGAGAATGACAGCAAAACAGCTGCCTACTTCAATAGAGGAATTTAACACATAGAGAGAATGAGCAAATATTTATAAGATAGAGACACAGAGAGACTAAAGAGAGAGATGAAGAGAAAGAGAGACATGGACAAGGAGAGACAGAAACATAGAGAGAGATGAAGAGAAAGAGAGACATGGACAAGGAGAGACAGAAACATAGAGAGAGATGAAGAGAAAGAGAGACATGGACAAGGAGAGACAGAAACATAGAGAGGGAGTGAGAAAGAAACAGAGACTCCAATGTAATGTGGAGGATTCCATAAGACCATAAGACACAGGAGCAGAATTAGTCCATCTGGCCAGTGGAGTCCCCTCCACCATTCAATCATGGTTGATTCTTTTTTTTTACCTCCTCCTCAACGCCAGTTCACGGCCTTCTCCCCGTAATCTTTGATGCCATGTCCAATCAAGAACCTATCAATCTCTGCCTTAAATACACCCAACGACTTGGCCTCCACAGCTGCACATGGCAACAAATTCCACAAATTCATCACCTTCTGGCTAAAGAAATTTCTCTGCATCTTTGTTTTGAAAGGGTGCCCCTCTATCCTGCAGCTGTGCCCTCTTGTGCTAGATTATCTCTCCAAGGGAAACATCCTTTACACATCTACTCTTTTTAGGCTTTTCAACATTTGAAAGGTTTCAGTGAGATCCCCTCTCATCCTTCTAAGACCCAGAGCTATCAAACATTCCTCATATGATAACCCTTTCATTCCTGGAACCATCCTTGTGAATCTCCTCTGGACCCTCTCCAATGCCAGTACATCCTTTCTAAGATGAGAGACCCAAAACTGTTCACAATACTCAAGGTGAGGCCTCACCAGTGTCTTATAAAGCTGCAACATCACATCCTTACTCTTGTATTCTAGACCTCTTGAAATCAATGCTAACATTGCATTTGCCTCCCTCACCACCGACCCAACCTGCAAGTTAACCTTCAGGGTGTTCTGCACAAGGACTCCCAAGTCCTCTGCGTCTCAGATTGCTGGATTTGTTTGGAAAATAATCTTTGGAAAATAGTCTGCACATTTATTTCTATGACCAAAGTGCATGACCATGCATTTTCCAACATTGTATTTCATTTGCTACTTTCTTGTCCATTCTCCTAATCTGTCCAAGAACTTCTGCAGCCTACCTGTTTCCTCAACACTATCAGCTTCTCCACCAATCTTCGTATCATCTGCAAACTTGGCAACAAAGCCACCTATTCCATCATCTGAATCATTTATATACAGCATAAAAAGACGCAGTCCCTACACCGACCCCTGTGGAACACCACTAGATACGGCAGCCAACCAGAAAATTATCCTTTTATTCCCACTCACTGCCTCCTATCAATCAGCCATTTCTCTAACCATGTTAGCAACCTTCCTGTTAAACCTTGGTAAGCAGCCTTATGTGTGGTACCTTCTCAAAGTCCAAATTTACAACATTCACTGTATCCCCTTTATCTATCCTACTTGATACAGGTATAGGAACATCCACTGCAACCCCTTTATCTATCCTACCTGATATAGATAGGACCATAAGATATAGGAGCAGAAGTAGACCATTCGACCCATCAAGTCTGCTCCACCATTCAATCATGGGCTGATCCAATTCTTCCAATCATCCCAACTCCCCTACCTTCTCCCCATACTCTTTGATGCTCTGGCTAATCAAGAACCTACCTATCTATCTCTGCCTTAAATGCACCCAATGCCTTGGCCTCCACGGCCAATCTTGGGAACAAATTCCACAGATTTACCACACACTGACTAAAGTAACTTCTCTGCATCTGCATTTCTTTGCCTCTGTTCTAAATGAAGTTGAACCCTCTTGTCATAACTCCTACCATGGGAAATGACTTTGCCATATCTAATCTGTTCAGGCCTTTTAACATTTGGAATGTTTCTATGAGATCCCCCTCATTCTTCAGAACTCCAGGGAATACAGCCCAAGAGCTGCCAGAGGTTCTTCATATGGTAACCCTTTCATTCCTGGAATCATTCTTGCGAGTCTTCTCTGAACCTTCTCCAATATCAGTATATCCTTTCTAAAATAAGGAGCCTAAAACTGCACACAATATTCCAAGTGTGGTCTCACAAGTGCCTTATGGAGCCTCAACATCATATCTCTGATCTTATATTCAAATTTGCATTCGCCTTCTTCACCATTGACTCAATCTGGAGGTTAACTTTTAGGACATCCTGCACAAGGAGTCCCAAGTCCCTTTGCACCTCTGCATTTTGAATTCTCTCCCCACCTAAATAATAGTCTGCCCGTTTATTTCTTCCACCAGAGTCCATGACCATACACTTTCCAACATTGTATTTCATTTGCCACTTTTTTGCCCATTCTCTTAAACTGTCAAAGTCTCTCAGCAGGCTCTCTGTTTCCTCAACACTACTCTCTCCTCCACTATAACAATATCCAACATCCACTGCATCGCCTTTATCTATCCTACTTGTAATCTCAAAGAATTCCAACAGGTGCGTCAGGCAGGATTTTCCCTGAAGAAAACCATGCTGACTTTGTACGATCTTGTCCTTTCTCACCAAGCACTCCATCACCTCATACTTGATAATTGACTCTAACATCTGCCCAACCACTGAAGTCAGGCTAGCTGGTCTATAATTTCCTTTCTGCTGCCTCCCTCCTTTCTTAAAGAGTGGAGTAACATTTGCAATTTTTCAGTCCTCTGACCCCGTGCCAGAGTGCAATGATTTTTGAAACATCTTTTCTAATGCTACCACAATCTCTAATGCTACCTCTTTCAGAACCCTAGGGTGCAGTTCCTCTGGTCCAGGTGACTTATGTATCTTTAGGGCTTTCAGCTTTTTAAGCACCTTCTCTCATATAACAGTAACTGCACCCACTTCTCTTCCTTCACACAATATAACATCAGGCACACTGCGAGGGTCTTCCACAGTGAAGACTGATGCAAAATACTCATTTAATTCATCAGCCATCTCCTTGTCCCGTTATTATTTCTCCTGCCTCATTTCCTAGCGGTCTTATATCCACTTTCATTTCTTTTATTTTTAACATACTTGAAAAAACTTCTGCTATCACTTTGATATTATTTGCTAGCTTGTGTTAATATTTAATCTTTTCCCTTCTAATGATTTTTTGGTTGCTCTTTTTAAAAACTTCCCAATCCTCTATTTTCCCATTAATTTTTGCTATGTTGTACGGCCTTTCTTTTGCTTTTACAATAGCTTTGAGTTTCCTTGTCAGCCACAGTTGTACTATTTTACCATTTGAGTATTTCTTCATTTTTGTAATACACATATCCTGCACCTTCCTCATTTCTCCCAGAAGCACACACCATTGCTGCTCTGCTGACAACCATGCCAGCAGCTCCTTCCAATTTACTTTGGCCAACTCCTCTCTCAAACCACTGTAAATTCTCTCACTCCACTGAAATACTGCTGTATCAGACTTTACTTTCTCCCTATCAAATTTCAAATTGAACACAATCATATTGTAGTCACTGGTTCCTAAGGGTTCTTTTATGTTAAGCTCCCTAATCTCCTCCGGTTCATTACCTAACACCCAATCCAGTATAGCTGATCCCCTAGTAGGCTCAATGACAAACTGCTCTAAAAAAGTTATCTTGTAGGCATTCAACAAACTCACTCTCTTGAGATCCACTACCAACCTGATTTTCCCAATCGACATGCATGTTAAAATCTCCCATGACTATCATAACATTGCTCTTTTGACTCACCTTTTCTGTTTCCTGTTGTAACCTGTGGTTCACCTCCCAGACACTGTTGGGAGGCCTGTATATAACTGCCATCAATATCCTTTTACCCTTGCAGTTTCTAAGTCAACCCACAAAGATTCAACATGTTCTGATCCTATGTCACATTTTTCTACTGATTTGATGCCATTCTTTACCAGTAGATCCACACCACCCCCTCTGTCTACTTTCCTATCCCTCCGATATAACATGTAACCCTGGACATTCAGTTCCCAACTACAACCATCCTTCAGCCACAATTCAGTGACCTGGCAATCAGGAATATTGCAACAAGATTATCCACCTTATCTTTTATACTACATGCATTCCCATCACCTGCCTGCCCTTCCTGACAATCTGACTGCACCCTATCTTTACTTTTTTACCATCTGTCATATCCCAAGTCCCTTCACTCAGGTTCCTACCCCCCCTACCTAGTTAGTTTAAACCCTTCCCAACAGCTGTAACAAACTTGCCCGTGTGAGTATAGGTCCCTCTCGGGTTCAGGTGTAACTGTCACTTTTAATCAGGTCATAACTCCCCCAGAAGAGATCCCAATTATCCAAGAACCTGAAGCCCTGCTCCTTGCACCACGCATTTATCTGCCAAATCATCCTGTTTCTACCCTCACTGCACGTGGCACAGGCAGCAATCCAGAAGTTGCTACCCGGAAGGTCCTGCTTCTCAGCTTTCTACCTTGCACTCTAAATTCGCTTTTCAGGACCTCATTGCTTTTCCTTCCTATATCATTGGTACCAATATGTACCAAGACATCTGGCTGCTCCCCCTCCCTCTCCAAGATGTTGTGGACATGATCTGAGACATCCCTGACCCTGGCACCTGGGAGACAACATACCATTCTGGTGTCCCATTCACGTTGACAGAATCTCCTGTCTGTTCTCCTCAATATCAAGTCCCTCATCACTACTGTTCCCTTCTTCTCTCTCTTTCCCTTCTGCACCACAGACACATGCTCAGTGCCAGTAACCCGGTTGCCATGGCATTCTCCTGGGAGGTCATCTCCCACAAAAGTATTCAAAGCGGTATGCTTGTTTATGAGGGGAATGGCCACAGGGGGCTCTACTCTACCTGTCCATTTCCATTTCTCCTGATGGTCACCCATCTACTCGCCTCCTGCAACTTTGGGATGACTACTTCCCTGTAACTTTGATCAATTATATCCTCGTTCTCCCGTACAAGCCAAAGGTCATCCAGTTGCTGCTCCAGATCCCTAACACGGTCTTCAAGGAGCTGCAGCCGGATGCACTTCACGCAGATGTAGTTCCCCAGCAGACACTGGGTCTCCCAGTTCTCCAACATCCGGCATGAAGAGCCCACCACAGCCATTTAAATGGTACGGTAAGAGAGGGAAAATAACCAAACAGGAAACCTTAACAGAAACTTTACACAGAGCCGACGTCTCTTCTGAGCCAAAGCCTCCTTTGAGCCTGTCACTTCTTCTCTTGCCACAATGGCCGCTCCACTTATCCCTTTTATATAGTATATAAATAGATCCTTGACTGTATATTCACCAAATAGAAAATAATCATTAATGCCATTCCCTTCACAGAGTCTTTTAAAATTCTTCATCATAGTTTTAAAGTGCAAGAGAAAAATAGTCTCTCCTTTGTTCAGCTCTCTACAGGTTCAATTCTTTGATGCACTTTAATCCCTTTTTTCACTAGTTACTCACACAGTCCCCATTCTTTTCACTAGCGAAAAACTGACAGATTTAAAAAAATGGAAACCTGTCTTTTTCATGTTATAATTAATCTTTCCAAACAAATGTCATTTTGCATTCTTTGCACTCAGCATCGTGACTTCTGCTTTTCATCATGACTCCTGTTCTAAGAAAGATCTGAAGCAAAATAAAATTGCTGTTGTTAATGCTGCAGCTTGTATTGTTCTCCAAGAGATCGTCAATCAGTGCCTTTGCTTTGATGATAGTAACAATAAATTAATAGGATGTCAATTCAGGTATCAATAATGTTATGTCAGAAAAATAGAAGCAAATTTGATGGATACTGGAAATGTGAAATGAAAGACAAATGGTGTTGGAAGTACTCAGAAGTTCAATCAGCATCTAAACTAATTAAACTTTCCCAAAGGTGTGAAGACTCAGGTACAGTCAAATAGCTGGTGTGTTAGCAACCATGACTTTATTGTGATGAAATGTGAGAACAATTGAAGAACAGAGGCTCCTCATTATGTTTGCTTGCTTGATGACTGCACTGCCAACAATTCACAAACTCCAGACTTCCACTACCAAGATGGTAGGGAATATCATCATCTGCAGGTTTCCTTCCCAGTCATACACCAGCTTGAATTGGGAACATATTGTTGTTCTTAAAGTCACCGAGTCTAAATCCTGATCTCGCTACCATTGTGGGACTTGAGTAGTTCAGTTACCTGGGACAGAGCAGTGATGTTGTAAATGCATTGACAGGCTCAAGCCTCCAGTGTCCTGGTTCAACACCAAACTTTCTGGCCCCTTTTGGGTGCATGCCAACATGTCCAGGTCCCTCTAAATCCTGAGAGCACCCTCCTTCTTCCCCTCACTCTACTGCATTCATTAAGTAGCAACTCTTCCCTGAAGGTGGAAAAGTGCAACTTGCACTGTGGTGTTTTCCTTTCAGAGCGTTGTTCTGAGATCATGGCCAAATTATGGCAGTGACAAGAATGTGCTAAAAATCAAACGAGTAGCGTTATACTGAGGCTAACCAGTACAGTGTTACGCTGGGAAGCTTGTTTGGAGAAGCTCGCAACAAAAGATCTTAGTTTTAATAAGATGTTCAAATACGTATTTGGATAATCCATATCATGAACCAATTTCCAGACTAATATCACAACACTAGGATAAACTAATTTTCAAGAATAGAATATGGAATTAATTAAAAATTAAGGTGGCTGATGATCAGGCAGATGTGTACTAAAGGGTCTGCTTTATATCCGCATAATTCTATGAGTCTAAAGGTCCCATGCTGAGGCTTTCCTCCACTTGGACCTCCAAATCTAATATGGTTCTTAGGCTTAGAACCTCAATCCCTTATTATTACTTTTTGACAAGCAGCCATTTAATTTGGCTGAATTAATGAGCTCTGTTTTAACAATGACTGTTAAGGGAATTTCACATTCAAGCAATCTCAATTATTTTAAAACTTCCTCCTTAATTCATTTAGTGACTATCATAACTTTGTGCCCTCTGGTCATCAAATTGGGAATAATTGATAGCATCGTCATTCAAACTCTTCCCAATCTTTAAGTTTTTGCAATTTCTTTATTCATATAAACATAAAGTAAAAGGAGAAATATTAGAGGTTTTAGCTGATAGTGGGAAGATTTAAAGAGGATCTGAGAGGCAAGTTTGTCACTGGTGGGAATATGGAGCAAGTTCGGAAATGGTAAAAGTGGATACAATAAACAATGTTTATAAAAACATTTGGACAGGTTTGGACATGGACAGGACAGATTTAGAGAGGAATGGTCCAAATGCAAGCAAATGGGATGAGCCAAGAACGACACCTTGGTCAGCATGAAAAAGCTGGCCAGCAGGGCCTGTTTCCATGCTGAACAACGCTATGACTCTGAATTAGGAGCAGGAGTAAGCCTGTGGACTGATCTTCCACCTCTGTGCCATTCTCCCGTATTACCATCATGTTCCTTGTTTCCTGTAATGTTTAGAAACCTCTTGATTGTTCACTAATGATAGAACCGCCTCAGCCCAAGGTAGAGAATTCCAGAGATTCACCACCTTCTAAATAAATAATTTCTCTTCACTCCAATCCTAAATTAATAATCTTTTGTTCTGAGTCTGAAAACCCAGTTCTCATCTCTCAGACAAGGAGAAATATTCTCCTTGCTTTCATTTGTAAGAATTTTACATGTTTCAATGAGATCACCTCTCATTTCCTGAATATCTGTGAAATTCAAAGGGTGGTCTACTCATTCTCTTCTCCCACAGCAAACCCACCATCCCAGGGGCAAGTCAGATGAATTGTTGCTACACCCTTCAATTAAAAGTAAAGAGACCAATCTGTACACAATAGCCCAGGTGAGGTCTCATCAAAACCTGATATAATTACTCCTGTTTTCAAGTCCTCTGTCACCACAATCAGAACCACTCTCTTTACCTATTTGGGCTGTATGAAGGAGAAACATCTTGGAATTGGCCTAATACCTCTATCTCATCATTCATGGTCCCTGCTAGGGAGACCTCTGGTGTCCCTGACAATGACACCTGCAAGGTGCATCCAGCTGCAGCTCCTAACAAACCATGTTAGGGAACTGGATGACCTCCGGATCTTTTGGAAGAATGAGGAGTTTGTAGATAGTAGCTACAGGGAGGCAGTTACGCCAAAGGAGCAGCGCACAGGTAATTGGGTTACCATCAGGCGAGGGAAGGGGAAAGGGCAGGCAGAGCAGGGTTCCCCTGTGGCCATTTCCCTCAACAATAGGTATACCGATTTGGATACTGTTGGGGGGAATGACTTACCTGGGACAAGCTGCGGCAGCCGGATCTCTGGCACTGAGTCTGGTTCTGCAGTGCAGAAGGGAGGGTGGAAGGAGAGCGGTAGTGATAGGGGGCTCGATAGTTATAAGTACCCGACAGAAGGTTCTGTGGTCATGACAGAGACTCCCGGATGGTTTGTTGCCTCCCAGGTGCTAGGGTCAGGAATGTCTCTGATCGTGTGCATAGCATTCTGAGGTGAGAAGGTGATCAGCCAGATGTCATGGTACACATCGGTACCACTGACGTAGGAAGAAGGAGTGAGGAGGTCCTGAAGAGTGAGTATAGAGAGCTTGGTAGGAAGTTAAGAAGCAGGACCTTGAGGGTGGTAATCTCAGGATTGCTACCTGTGCCCTGTGCCATTGAGGGTAAGAATAGGATGCTCTGGAGGATGAACACGTGGCTGAGGAACTGGTGTAGGGGGCAGGGTTTCAGATTTCAGGATCATTGGGACCTCTTCTGGGGCAGGTGGGACCTGTACAAGAGAGACAGGTTACACCTGAACTACAAGGGGACCAATACCCTTGCACGGAGGTTTGTTAGTGCCATTGGGGAGGGTTTAAACTACAAACTGTAGATTTGTAGGGGGATGGGAACCAGTGCCAGAGCAGATAGTGGAGTGGCGGTGAAAATAAATTATGTTAAAAGTTCATGCAAAGTCACAAATAGAAGGGTTGTGTGTGGTGTTAATAATCTTCTGAGGTGTGTCTATTTCAATGTGAGTATGGTGGGGAAGACTGACGAGCCGAGGGCGTGGATTGACACATGGAATTACAACATATAGCTATTAGTGAAATTTGGGTACAGGAGGGGTAGGACTGGCAGCTTAATGTTCCAGGGTTCCAATGTTTCAGATGTGACAGAGGCAGAGGGATGAAGGGTGGACGGGGTGGCATTGCTAGTCAGGGAAAACGTTACAGCAGTGCTCAGGCAGGACAGATTAGAGGACTTCTCTACCGAGGAGCTGAGAAACAGGAAAGGTATGACCACATTAATGGGGTTGTATTATAGACCACCCAATAGTCAACGAGATTTGGAGGAGCAAGTCTGCAGAGAGTTAGCAGACAACTGCAGGAAACATAAAGTTGTGATAGCAGGGGATTTTAATTTTCCACATATTGATTGGGACTCCCATACTGTTAAAGGTCTAGACAGGTTGGAGTTTATAAAATGTGTTCAGGAAAGTTTTCTAAATCAATATATAGAGGTACCCACTAGACAGGATGCAATATTAGATCTCATATTAGGAAACGAGTTAGGACAGGTGACACAAGTCTGTGTAGGGGACCACTTTGGTTCCAGTGATCATAACACCATTAGTTTCAACTTGATCATGGATAAGGATAGATCTGGTCCCAGGGTTGAGGTTCTAAACTGGAAAAAGGCCAATTTTGAAGAAATGAGAAAGGATCTAAAAAGCGTGGATTGGGACAGGTTGTTCTCTGGCAAGGATGTGATTGGTAAGTGGGAGGCCTTCAAAGAAGAAATTTTGAGAGTGCAGAGGTTGTAAGTTCCTGTCAGGATTAAAGGCAAAGTGAATAAGAATAAGGGACCTTGGTTCTCGAGGAATATTGGATCTCTGATAAAGAAGAAGAGAGATGTATGACATGTGTAGGAAACAGGGAGGAAATAAGGTGCTTGAGGAGTATAAAAAGTGCAAAAAATTACATAAGAAAGAAATCAGGAGGGCTAAAAGAAGACATGAAGTTGCTTTGGCAGTCAAGGTGAAGGATAATTCAAAGAGCTTCTACAGGTATATTAAGAGCAAAAGGATAGTAAGGGATAAAATTGGTCCTCTTGAAGATCAGAGTGGTTGGCTATGTATGGAACCAAAGGAAATGGGGGAGATCTTAAATGGGTTTTTTGCGTCTGTATTTACTAAGGAAACTGGCATAGAGTCAATGGAAATAAGGCAAACTGGTAGTGAGGTCATGAAACCTATACAGATGGAGGAGGTGCTTGCTATCTTGAGGCAAATCAGAGTAGATTAATCCCCAGGACCTGACAGGGTATTCCCTCGGACCTTGAAGGAGACTAGTGTTGAAATTGCGGGGCCCTGGCAAATATATTTAAAATATCGGCATCTCCGTGTGAGGTGCCAGAGGACTGGAGATAGCTCATGTTGTTCCGTTGTTTAAAAAGAGCTCTAAAAGTAATCTGGGAAATTATAGGCTGGTAAATTTGACGTCAGTAGCAGGTAAATTATTGGAAGGAGTACTAAGAGATAGGATCTACAAGTATTTTGATAAACAGGGACTTATTAGGGAGAGTCAACATGGCTTTGTGCATGGTAGGTCATGTTTAACAAATTTATGAGAGTTTTTCAAGGAGGTTACAAGGAAAGTGGATGAAGGGAAGGCAGTGGATGTTGTCTGCATGGACTTCAGTAAGGCCTTTGATAAGGTCCCGCATGGGAGGTTAGTTAGGAAGATTCAGTTGCTAGGTATACATGATGAGGTTGCAAATTGGATTAGACATTGGCTCAATGGGAGAACCCAGAGAGCGGTAGTGGAGGATTGCCTCTCTGAGTGGAGGCCTGTGACTAATGGTGTGCCACAGGGATCAGTGCTGGGTCCATTGTTATTTGTCATCAATAGCAATGATCTGGATGATAATGTGGTAAATTGGATCAGCAAATTTGCTGATGATACAAAGATTGGAGGTGTAGTGGACAGTGAGGAAGGTTTTCAAAGCTTGCAGAGGGATTTGGACCAGCTGGAAAAATGGGCTGAAAAATGACAGATAGAGTTTAATACAGACAAGTGTGAGGTACTTCTCTTTGGAAGGACAAACCAAGGTAGAACATACAAGAGGGATCTGGGAATACAGATACAAAATTCCCTTAAAGTGGCGTCACAGGTAGATAGGGTCATAAAGAGAGCTTTTGGTACATTGGCCTTTATAAATCAAAGTATTGAGTATCAGAGTTGGAATGTTATGGTGAGGTTGTATAGGGCATTGGTGAGGCTGAATTTGGAGTATTGTGTGCAGTTTTGGTCACCAAATTACAGGAAAGATATTAATAAGGTTGAAAGAGTGCAGAGAAGGTTTACAAGGATGTTGCTGGGGCTTGAGAAACTGAGTTACAGAGAAAAGTTGAATAGGTTCGGACTTTTTCCCTGGAGTGCAAAAGAATGAGGGGAGATTTGAAAGAGGTATATAAAATTATGATGGGTACAGACAAAGTGAATGCAAGCAGGCTTTTTCCACTGAGGCTAGGGGAGAGAAAAACCAGAGGACATGGTTTAACGGTGAAGGGGGAAAAGATTAAAGGGAACATTGGGGGGGGCTTCTTCACACAGAGTGTGGTGGGAGTGTGGAATGAGCTGCTAGATGAATTGGTAAAAGCAGGCTCACTTTTAACATTTAAGAAAAGCTTGGACAGGTACATGGATGAGAGGTGTATGGAGGGATATGACCCAGGTGCAGGTCAGTGGGACTAGGCAGAAAAATGGTTTGGCATAGCCAAGAAGGGCCAAAAAGCCCATTTCTGTGCTGTAATGTTCTATGGTTCTATGTTATCCTTTCAAGGATTAACTTGATTCACCATATACATTTACATGCACTAAAAAATTGCTCTGGCGTATTGGAGTGACTTTTAGGGAAAGTGACAATATTCAACAATTATACAGAATAAAGAATTACATAAAAAAACAAAGTCAAAAGTACAGATCTGGAACAAAATGTGCATAAATACATAAATAGTAGCATGTATTTACAACGTAAACAGCATTATAAAAAGTAGTTTAAATTACAAATAGATAGAGGGACGAGTGGGTGGGTGAACTAAATTAGTTCATCAGATTAACTGCCTGGGGGAAGAAATTTTAAAATGGCTAGGATTTGCAAAGTCTGTCAGCCACCCAGCAAGGCAGATCGGATCTGCACTGCCAGCCAACCAACTTCACACAGTCAACATTGGGAACAGGACAGGTCAGGCTAGCATCCACTAGAACTTCGAAGAGTGAGAGATAACTTCTTTGAAACATGAAAATACGAGGGGTCTCAGCAGAGTGGAGAGGATATTTCTTCTCATTGAACCAGGTTCACTGTTTAAAAACAAAGTCTGAAGATTCCATTTATCAGCACTTTGTCTGTAATCAGCAGGTTAAAAAGACAACTTTTATTACAAACTGAAGAAAGAGTGAGCTACTTAAAGTTTGAGGATTCAACATTGTGTCCTGTAGGCTGGAACACGCAATAACTTAATTTTGGCTCAGGCGTTTCACTTCTTTTTCTTCTTTTTGTATAATTTGGGGTATACCCCACATGCTCACAATTAGCACCAAATCATCCATCAGCCACAGAAACTGATAACCAATTATAGATACCCCAATTAGCAGAGATTCAACTATCCCTGGTAGGGCTAGAAGAATTTTAATAGGTAGAAAAGTAATTAGATTTGGAGAAGTAATTTTTTTGGTTCAATTGATAGAATTCTCACCTCTGCCAAATATCATTGCTTGCAGTTTAAGTATGAAGGATGTACAACCAGGACCATATTATTTTGTCTAACCAGTTCATACTGGCATTAACACCTGATCAGTCCTCCCAATGTATTTTCACATCTGAATCTATCAGCATGTGCTAATCATTCACTTGTCCCTTATGTTCTTGCCACTCTCTGCACAAACGTATCTGTATTATACAATTCAGCCACTCTGTACGCAGCTGAGTTCCACATTGTCATCACTCCTTGGGAAAAGGCACGTACTAAATTTGCTATTCAGAGGTGGAGTACTGATAGAGCACCACTCTATCAGAGACTTCTTTGGCTGAGAAATTCAAAGGATTCCCCTAACACAATTCAAAGATGAACAAAGGAGCTCCAATCTTGTCTGGACAACATTCATCCCCTGAAAAACATCAACAAAATTGGAAAAGAGGTCTTTTCATTGATGCAAAGTACCGAAATACTGTTAAGTTGCTAGAAGTCGTTAAATGGTCAAGCAGCTGAAGTAGAGAGTAAATAAATTCAGATCATTGGTGCCTTTTCAACAGAATCCAAGTGTAGTGAACTGTTCAAGTTCTACAGTAGCTTGCCTTTGAAGCCTGTCCTACGTGGCGGGAAATACTGTGAGTAAACAGAAATAAACATACTCAAAGCTGTGCCCTCATCTGATCTGCAAAGGCTTATGGCTTGCAAGGCCTGTTTCTTCCCTCTGACCAAGTTCATACAACAGATGATGTTGGTGAAGGTGTCTGCCACTACACATCCCAACAGTTCTGATAGCCAATTCACGCAACTACTGATAACCCCTGCCACTACGTTGGCCCCTGACTTTAGGATTAGTCTAATTCATTGGAGTAAATTTACCATTTGTTCTTTCGTCAGCAAAACACTAAAACAAGTTTGCAATGTTTGGAGCCCAAAAATAACGCAAATAGAAACTTAGATCAAGAGTTGAAGAACTAAAGAACATGAACACTGGAGAACAAGTGGCTTCAGAGCATAAATGAACAGCAGTAATTGACACACAGAAACTTACAGTCAACCTCAGACTTCACCGAGTGTGTTGATCATTGACTTCCAACCAACTTGCTTCTCTTTAACTGTAACCCAAGGCATTGCAGAATCAGCAGGGAATCAGTACAGGGGGACGTACAGGTGTAAATGATTGTTTTGTTTAACTGACAGTGTGGTGAAGAGTGCAAATTAGAAGCGCTGAGTAAAGGGATTGAAGAAATGAGGACTCAGCCCAGAGCAAGGGTTTTAAACCTAGTGCATAAGGGCAGATGCACCTCTGAATAAGACAAATGAATTTCCACACAGCACCTACACTAATAACAGCTTGCTTCTGAAATAGAATCTAAAGTAGACGTGCTTGCATATCTTTGCCCTGCGCCATTCTACATCTTTAACTGTATTCATTCTGCACCCTAATCTTACACACACAAAGCACTAATACTCCTCTCAATCTCAGTGAACTTGACTAGGATTCCTACAGGATTATAAATAAAATCAGGACTGAGAAATTTGGGTACGTAATGCTCCAGATCGTGTGTCCAATGATTGACCTGTCTTAGAGTGGAAAGTAACTGTAACTATTTCTAGATGAAATCGCACCACTCTGGTCCACTTTTGTTTCTGAATCACACATGGGAATCTGACACAATTTGCACTTCAAATGCACAACTAATCATGTCACCCCTGTGTTGCAATTAGGTATTCAAAGAAATGGGCATCATTGAGCATTGAGCTTTAAAAATGCCACTCCAGACTAGGATTCCACAGCTAAATCCTAATATTTAGTTTTCTTGAGCATCCATTGATGGTGTCAAAATCCTCCATCAATTACATCCCTGACTCATCAGCTGGCCCAACTCCTGTGCCTGTTAAGTTCTCATCCACTTTAGGGAATTAACAAAACTATGTGCGATGCATTCCACATTCTCCCTGACCAGCTGACTATGCACTCTCTTCTCCAGGCTTCAAGTTTGGTGGATGTGCCCTGGTCTAATATTTTTTAAATTGGATTCTATAGCTTTATAAAGAGCTTCCTACTTAGCTTTGAGGACAGAAGCAGCAGTAACCCATTTGACCTCTGTGTTGCATTCTACAAAAATAAGACTGAACTTTGACAGAAGTGAAGCAGAAATGTTAACACTCTAACTGGTAGAATAAATTTTGATTAAAGCAGGGATTGTATACAGCTACTTGAAGACAGATTAAAAGCCTTCATCGGGGAGTGAAAAATAGCACATTGAATTGAGGGCAAAGGCTAAACCATACCGGCATTGCAAAATATTCCCCTTCATTATTTTCGAAAATTTATTCTCTCTTCTTCCCACCTCCCTGTCATTGGGCAAAAGATAGAAAAGCCTAAAAGTATATACCACCAGGCTTAAGTTATCAGACCCTTAAACAGACCTCTTTGCGTGATGAGATGGACTCCTGACTTCAGAATCTACCCCATTATTATCTTTGCACTTTATCATTTACCTACACTTCTTCTATATCTTTTACACTTTACTCTGCATTGTTATTGTTTTACCTTATGCTCAATGCACCATGAAATGATTTGATCTGCATAAATATTATACAAGACAAGCTTTCCACTGTATCTTGGTACATGTGACAATAATAAACCAATATGAGGCCAGAATAATCTATAGTTCAACCAATGGACTAAACACAATGGTATCCAATCAAATACCTTACTAAAGCACATGAGCTCACAATTCTAGCAAATTCTGTAACTGCACCGAACTAAAATAGGGTTCACTCTATCATCGAACATAGAATAGTTCGGCCTTTCTTCCCATGATGAATGTGCTGAGCCAAATTAACCTAATCCTTTCTGCTTACACATTAAAAGTTTGAAGTAAATTTATTATCAAAGTATGTAAATGTCACCATATACTGCCCTGAGATTCATTTTTCTTGCAGGCATTCACAGTGGAACAAAGAAATTCAACTAAATCATTGCAAAACTACACACAAAGGCAGATGAGCAAAAGAAGGCAAACTGCAAAAACAAAATCTAATAATAAAGAAATAATACGGACAATATGAGTTGTAGAGTCCTCGAAAGTTGTGATCAATGATCAGTTCAGTGCTGAAGTGAGCAAAGTTATCCACGCTGATTCAGGAGCCTGATGGTTGAAGGGTAATAACTGATCCTGAAACTGGTGGCGTGGGACCTAAGACTCCCAAACCTCCTTCCTGATGCTGGAGTGAGAAGACAGCATGGCCGGGATGGTGGGGGTCCTCGATTCTGGATGCTGCTTTCTTGTGGCAGCGCTCCTTGTAGATGTGCTCACTGGTGGAGATGGCTTTTCCTGTGATGGACTGGACTCTACTACTTTTTATAGCTTTTTCCATTGGTATTTCCATACCAGGCCATGATGCAGCTAGTCAGGATACTTTCCACTGTGTATCTAAAGAAGTTTGCCGAAGTTTTAAATAACCAATGTCTCCATTCCCTGCATATTCATGTTCCCACCTGGAAGTCTCTTGTACGTGACTATCGTATCTGGCTTCACTACCAACACTGACAGCCTTTTCCAGCCAACTACCACTCTCTGTGTAAAACAACTTGTCCTGACATTTCCCTTAACACTTCCACATTTAATCTTAAAGCACAGTAGATACTAATGTTTCTAGCCTGGGTTACGGATTCTGCTATCTACCTTATTTATGCCTTCATAGACTTATAAACTTCTGTCGTCTTCCCTCAGCTTCTGACACTCCATTGAAAGCAACCCTAGTCTGTCCAACTCCTTCTAACAGTGTGGCCATCTCATGCACAGCAACCTAGAAAGAAAAGATTATTTGGTCCTTTGAAACTTTGCTGCCAAACAATAAGATTATGATAAGTCTATACTTCATGTCCATTTTCTTGTCTTGGTTCTAGAACCATTAATACCCTATACAACATTAATTTGGGTGTAGAGAGAGTAGAGCAGTGGGCTAAGCATCTACAGCTTAGTGTTTTACACCATCATTCATACAGTTCTGATTGAAGAGCTCCAGAATCTGAGCCTCAATAACTCCTTCTGCAACTGGATCCTTGACTTCCTAACCAAAAGAGGACAAACTGTGCGGATTGGAAATAACATCTCCACATCACTGATAATCAACACTGACATATTTCAGGGATGTGTGCTTAGCCCACTGTTGTACCCTTTCATTTCTGCTTGCTCTGAAAGGAAGCCATGAGGATTCTTTCAGCACCTGGTGACCCTGTGACCTCTGTCTCAGAGGCCAACGTCAGGGTGTCCTTCAAGAAGTTGAAGCCCCACAAGGTGACACGCCCCGATGGAGTACCTGGTAAGGCCCTGAAGACAGTTTCAATCTTCCAAAGACAGTTTCAATCTCTCATTGCTACATTTGGAAGTTCCTTCCTGCTTCAGAAGGGCAACAATTATACTAGTGCACAAGAAGAGCTGGGTGATCAGTCTTAATGACTGTTATCCAGTAGCACTCACATCTACAGTGATGAAGTGCTTTGGTTATGGCTAGAGTCAATTCCTGCCTCAGCAGGGACTTGGACCCATTGCAATTTTCCTGTTGGCACGATAGGTCCACGGTGGACGCAATCTCTTTGTGGCCTTGGATCACGTGGTCAATACAAATAATTATGTCAGGATGCAGTTTACTGACTACAGCTGAGCATTTAACACCATCATTCCTACAGTTCTGATCGAAAATCTACAGAACCTGGGCTTCTGTACCTCTCTCTGCAACTGGATTCTGAACTTCCTGACTGCAAGACCACAAACTGTGTGGATTTGAAATAATACTTCCACCTCAGGGATGTGTGCTTAGCCCACTGCTCTACTCTCTCTACACCCATGACTGTGTGGCTAGGCACAGCGCAAATGCCAAAAATAAATTTACAGACAGACAGACATACTTTATTGATCCCGAGGGAAATTGGGTTTCCTTACAGCTGCACCAACCAAGAATAGCAAAGAAATATAGCAATATAAAACCATGAATATTAAATAATAATAAGTTAATTATGCCAAGTGGAAATAAGTTCAGTACCAGCCTATTGGCTCAGGGTGTCTGACACTCCAAGGGAGGAGTTGTAAAGTTTGATGGCCACAGGCAGGAATGACTTCCTATGACGCTCAGTGTTACATCTTGCTGGAATGAGTTTCTGGCTGAATGTACTCCTGTGCCTAACCAGTACGTTATGGAGTGGATGGGAGTCATTGTCCAAGATGGTATGCAACTTGGACAGCATCCTCCTTTCAGACACCACCGTCAGAGAGTCCAGTTCCACCCCCACAACATCACTGGCCTTACGAATGAGTTTGTTGATTCTGTTGGTGTCTGCTACCCTCAGCCTGCTGCCCCAGCACACAACAGCAAACATGATAGCACTGGCCACCACAGACTCATAGAACATCCTCAGCATCGTCCGGCAGATGTTAAAGGACCTCAGTCTCCTCAGGAAATATTGCTGATGATAGAACATTGTTGGCAGAATCTCAGATGGTGATGAGAGAACATACAGCAGTGAGATATACCAACTACTTGAGTAGTGTTGCAGCAACATCCTTGTACTGAATGTCAGTAAGACCAAAGAACTGTTTGTGGAAGAGTGAGCAATTTTAAGTTCTTAGGTATCAATATCTCTGAGGACCTAACCTGGACCCAACACATCAAAGCAGCCGTAATGAAGGCAAGACAATGGCTACATATCATTCGGAGTCTGAGGACATTTGGTATATCACCAAAAGCACTCACAAATTTCTACAATATACCATAGAGAGCTCTAACTGGCTGCAACACCATTTGGCATGGGGGTGCTACTGCCCAGGATGGAAGTAAGCTGCAGAGGGTTGTAAAATTAGTCAGCCCCATCATGTGCACTAACCTCCATAAGGTATCTTCAAGGAGTGGTTCCTCAAAAAGGCAGTGTCTATCATTAAGGACACGCACTACCCAGAACGTACTCTCTTCTCAGTGCTACCATCAGGAAGGAGGTTCATTAGACCGAAGGCACACTCTCCATGATTCAGGAACAGCTTTTTCTGTTCTGTCTTCTGATTTCTGAATGGATATTGAACCCATGAATTCTATCTCATTACTTTTATATTTCTCATATTTGTACTACATATTTAATTTAACTATTTTATATATATATACTTACTGTAGTTCACAGCCTTTTTTCTCTCTACTATTATGTATCATACCGGTGCCACAAAGTCAACAAATTTCACAACATATGCCGGTGATATTAAACCTGATTATGATTCTGATCTCGGTTTTGAAATTATCAGAGTTTCTTATGGCCGAGTGTGCTAAAGTTTCACTCCCCCTTGTGAAATGTGTTTCTTGACATCATCCATAAACAGACTAGTTCTAATTTTAAGTTTAAAAAAATACGGAAAATCTGGAAGCGCTCTGCAGGTCAGGCAGCATCTGCGGAGCATGAAATAGTTAATGTTTGTGATCAGCATTTTAAGCTTTCACATTCTGAACTCTATCCTCCTGTGTGATAGTAGCTTCAAAATGGCATTATTATTTTTGAATGGCATTAAAATTCATTGTGCGTAATTCTAATGCACGTTGAGAAACTCTCATAAAATTAATCAACATTACACATTCACTGAGCAATGTTAGTTCTCCCTGTGTAATGCCACATTACATCAGCTTCAGCACAATGTTCTCAACTGAAGTATTAGGATCTGTGAGAGCTTCCATCCAGAGAGATCCTTGCACTTAACTCCTGTAGGGTTTACCACAATATGGGCTGCACTCTTCCAGCTACTGGTGAGTGTTGCTATTTAGCACATGGATGGTGTAATGGTAGGCAAAGATCTCTGGAAAAATGGATGAAAAAATAATCTCTAAAGCATGCATGTTCTTTTGTAAGGAGTCATGTTTTATTCCAGGGTCACAGCCAAGACCTCCTGACAGGAGATGACCAGCAAAGCCAGTGTAAAGTAAAATACATATCTGTTAATACCTGTGCTTTGGAGAGATGGAAATCACTTTATCTATTCTAACTGCTTCTGTATATTGAAGAGAAGTGGATTAAGTCTGCATTCCTTGAGTCTGGAATTGGGGACACATTAATATTGCAGCACTGAAGGACAAACTGTGAGACATGGCAAAGATTGGCTGGTCTGGTAGGCAGGCAGAAATGTCTCTGACCTTCAATCTGCAGATAGAATAATCCAAGCTCACGTGAGAATGCATTTGAAATTGTATGAGGCCACGAATGGTATGCCGGGCTCTGCGGCATGGCATGGAACATTGGGCTTCTAGAATTCTCTAGCTCCCATCTTTACTAATTGTAGTGTTAACTTGAGTTGTTAAGCCCCTGTGCTTTCAGTTTAATCTTGTCGTTAATTGTGATTGGCATGGGTTTCCCACACTCTATGATTATTTAAAAGGAACTTTCATTGTGTTTGTAGAGAATGATTTTTGACTCACAGTATCACTCTGATGCTCTGTTGGTATTACTATGTATAACCTCTTGTTTCCATCCCTTCACGGTGAGTCTGCTGTTCCTCTACTCCTGGGCCGAGTCGTTGCCAGAAGTCACTGACAGAGTCTGCCATTTCTCCAATACCTGGATCCAGTCCGGTCAGCGACCACCATGACTACAAACCTCAGTGAGAACAAACATAATGCTGCCCCCTTTGAAGAGCACCGCTTAAGAGGGGAAGGGACAGGTAACCTGGCAGGTTAATATCAACCACCAGTTTTAGACCTGTGAGATTGAAAATTTCACTGGGAAATTTCTTGTTTCACTACTGCTGTTGTCATCTAGGGGTGATGTTTGCAGGAAAGAAAATTCTGGGACAAATGACTACCCACCTGCCCCCGGTTAGGAATTGAATTTCTTGAGACACCAAGAACAGAAGGCAAACTTGCTGTTTGCCATTCTATGCATCTATGCAGTAGCATTTGTTTGTCAAACTATAATGGAAATTTATCTTATCTCTCCTTATCTACCTTAATAGATACTATTGTTTTAAAGACCTCAATTCTATGACTTCCACCTTTCAAACTCAAAATAATACAAGCCCTGACTTTGCAAATTATCCTCAGGATTTTACAATTACTTCTGGAGAACCTGCACTGAACCCCAATCACTAATAGTATCTCTTTCCTCAGTTCATCAAGTTCAATCCTGTTCTGTTTCTCTTGCCTCTGGGATGACTAGAACTGAAATCTGCAAGACTCACTATTGATCCATTGTACCTCTTGCAGATTATGGCCTTGCTAGCTATGGAAGAGTATGCCTTGAATGCAAACTACTGAGCCTAATACTGCTCAGAGAAATTACCTGACCAGGGAAAATACTTCCTTTTCCTTTTCCACTACATCAGCTCACGGGGATTAGCAAGATTTTTTTTAAAGATTTTTTAAAGATTAAAGATTAGCTTTATTTGTCACATGTACATCAAAACATACTTTGAAATGCACTGTTTGCATCAAATTGTATCAGTGAAGATTGTGCTGGGTAACCTGCTATTGTTACCACACTTCTAGTGGCAACATAGCATGACCACAACTTACTAACTCTAACCGTATGATTTTGCAATGTGGCAGGAAACTAGAGCACCCACAGGACATC
Source organism: Hypanus sabinus (assembly GCF_030144855.1). Classification (NCBI taxonomy): domain Eukaryota; kingdom Metazoa; phylum Chordata; class Chondrichthyes; order Myliobatiformes; family Dasyatidae; genus Hypanus; species Hypanus sabinus. The sequence continues at coordinate 42,095,838 of NC_082726.1, read as the reverse complement.
AACGAGGTCATGGGGAGAATGGTCGAACTCCTTACAGATAGCGATGGGGACAGAACCCTGATCAATGATCGCTTGCACTGTAAAGCATTGCGCTAACCGTTACACTATTTTTGCTGATCTCCCAATAAAAAGGGCTACTTGATACATTAATTAACGAGAAGATGATTTCTCAGAAATATGGATTTTTCCTGTGTACTTTTACACTCTACAAATGTTAACTAGGCTTCACTTTATTGGCCTGTAATAGGAACGCAGAGCTTGTGAAAGGCACTGCAGAATTATAACTCTTTACTTCCTTTCCTGAGACTTGTAGCCAAGATGTTACAGAACCCAGGAGCACACTGAACACATACCAATGAAGCCTTAGCCAGCCAACATTCATGAGCCTGGTGAAGATTCAAAAAGAATAAAGCTGAAACTGCTGGAAATCTGAAACTAAAAACAGATTGCAAGAAATATTTGTGCTCAGAATTAATGTTTATGGTGAAAAATCTATCACTAGTGTCCTAAAAAAAGGTTATTGACTTGAAATATTAACCATATTTCCTACCACCGCTGATGCTGCTCTGACTTGTTGAGTGTTTGCAGTAGTTTCTGTTTTAATATCAATTACACTTGAATTATTTAGGAAAAACACTAGGACACGGATCAAGCAATATTTATGGAAAGAGAAACAGAGTTCATGTTTCAATTCAAGAACTCTTCCCTGGTCACGTGTCATCAAACATAACCACCATCTAGGCCATGCCAGCTTTTCACAACTACCATTGCACAGGAGGTACAGAAGCGTGAGGGTCACACACCAGTCACCAATCAAGAATAATTACTTCCCTTGAACCAACCACTACAAACCCAATCTCTATCTCTGTATAGCGCCACCATAAGCACTTAGCACTATTATAAGCAGAATCAGATTTATTATCACAGTATGTGTCGTGAAATTTCTTAACTTAGCAACAACAGTTCAATGGCAATACATAACAAAGAAGGAAAAAAAAATAATTAAATAAATGCATCGATTACATTATGCATATATTGAATAGATTAAAAAACATACAAAAATCAGAAATAATATATATTAAAAAAAGTGAGGTAGTGTTCATGGGTTCAATGTCCACTTAGGAATTGGATGGCAGAGGGGAAGAAGCTATTCCTGAATTGCTGAGTGTGTGCCTTCAGGCTTCTGTACCTTGAGTTTTCTTTGCTCGAATTGCGTTCTTCCTTGTACAAGTTGTATACAATTTATGTTTTTACTGTGTATCTGATGCCATGCACCTGTGGTGCTGCTGCAAGGAAGTTTCATTGCACCTCTGCATACGTGTACCTAATATGTCTAAATTTCACTTTGACTTAACACCCTTGTCCTGAAACATTAACTATTTCTCTCCCCATAAGTACTGCCTAACCTGCTAGTGCTTCCAGAATTTTCTGATTTTATTTCAAACTTCAAGCATCTTCAGATTTTCTTTTGGATTTACAACCTTCCACTGTTTAAGACTAGTTTGTGAAAGGAGCTTTCGTGAGTCAGCAAAGACAGGGGATGCATGAGTGAAGGCACGGGAGCAAGAGGTGTGGATGAATTCAGGTCTATGAGGATATTAAATGGTTGGTCGACTTTGCACTGAGATAATCAAGTCAAAAATACAACAAGGACATAGATGAGGGTTTAGGCACAGAGGTCATTCTGAATATTTGCATCAGGTTATTCAGATTTCTATCAGAACTTCCTGCAATGATACAATGCTTCATTGGCAACAGCATTGTTTTGCAGTGTTGAAGAAACTTTGGCGGCATGTTTTGGTGAACAGCAAGATGCCACCAGCAGTAATGTGACAATGTCGGTGTCACAGTTGTGCAACAGTAGTGTTGCTATCTCACAGCTCCTGTGCCTGGGGTTTAATACTGGCCTCGGGTACTGTTTGTGTGGTGTTTGCACATTATTCCAGGTAGGTTTCCTTTGGGTAGACTGTTTTTCTCCCACTTCCCAAAGACATGGCACTTGAATTAGTATCAGAATCAGACTTTAATCGCCAAGTACCTGTACACATACAAGGAATTTACTTCCGGCAGATTTTGTCTCTCTGCTCATAACAATAATAATGATAAATATAAATGAAAATATAGATTATACATACAAGTAGTGCAATACAAGTAATAGTTAGCCGACAGTTAACTGGCAGTTAACTGTTCAGCAAAGTGACCGCAGTAGGGAAAAAGCTTCTCCAGTGCCTATTAGTCTTAGTCTGGAGGGATCTGAAGCGTCTACCAGACGGAAGCAGTTCAAACAGTCCGTGCGCAGGATGGGAGGAGTCCTTTATGATGTTCCCCGCCCTCTTCTTCAACCTGGAAGAGTACAGGTCCACAATAGAGGGCAGGGAGACTCCAATGATGCGCTCGGCAGTCCTCTCTTTGCGCTGTAGTCTGGTTCTATCCTGCTTGGTGGCGGCTCCAAACCACACAGTGATGGAGGTGCACAGGACAGACTCAATGATTGCAGTATAGAACTGCGGCAGCAATTCCTGAGGCAGACCATATTTCCTTGGTACGTTAATTGGCCACTATAAATGGTTTTGGGTGTAGGTTGTGATTGAAGAATCATAGAGGTGATGTGGGTGGAAAGGTTTCCATGAAATAAGTGACAGGGTGGGATCAACAGGAGCCAGCTTATACTTAATGGTCTGAGTGGCCTCCCTCTATGTTATAAGCCAGCTGGAAATATGTCCTCAGAAAATCTGCTAGAGGGACTCATTGGGCCGTGTTGCATAACACAAGGTAGAGCGAATGAGGCCCATGAAAACTGATCACTCAGAACTGGGTACTCGCAGCTCCCTCAGACCTGAGATGAAGATAAAGATAAAGAAGCAGCATTGTAGTGTAATAGTTAGGTAATATCATTACAGCACCTGGGTTCAATTCCCACCATCGGCCTGGGTTCAATTCTCACCATCGACCTGGGTTCAATTCCCACCATCGACCTGGGTTCAATTCCCACCATCGACCTGGGTTCAATTCCCACCATCGGCCTGGGTTCAATTCCCACCACTGTCTGTAAGGAGATTATACATTCTGTCCGTGATCACATGGATTTCTTCCACATACTCCGATTTCATCCCTCATTCAAAAACATACGGGTTAGTAGTTTAATTGGTCACATGGCCAAAGTGGCCTCATTGTGCCAGAAGGGCCTGTTCCGGGCGGAGTTTCAAGATGGCGACGTAGACATCTGCCTTTTAGGCGCTCTTCATTTTTTAAACTATAATCACACTTTAATCAAATCTTTTCGTACTTAATTACATGGGTTGATATTTACGATTTACTTTTTTAAAATAATACTTGATTTAATTTTTTCAAACTTAAAATGTCTGTATCTAAGAAATCGTCTAAAGACCCTCTATCTCTCGATGCAATCTCTAGTCTTCTGGACACTAAACTGGACACTAAACTTGCAAGTCTGGAAAATAAACTTACTGCGAAAATGTCTGAGCTTGAAGAAGTCGTTAGATCGTTTGATACCAAGCTTCAATGGCAGGCAGCAGATATTGAACGGCATGAAGAAAAGTTTGCGACTCTTGACAAGTTAATTTGTGAAAAAATACGTACAATTGAAACATTGGAGGAGAAGGTACGGTCGACTGCTAAAATAGTGGATCAGAATAAGTTTAAAATCACCGATCTTGCAGACAGAACTTGCGTATTATCGGATTTCCCGAAAATCTTGAGTCTGGTGACTTAACTGAGTATTTCTCTAACTTATTGTGGGAAATTTTTGGCGAGGACGCTTTGTGGGCTAAACCTATCATTGATCATGCCCACAGAGTTTCGAGATTTTCGGCTGCGAGGGACAAGCCACGAGCTGTGATTGTCCGTCCCCATTATCCTCAGGAGAAAGAGCTTTTAATCCGATTAGCTCGTCAGAAAGGTATGATTTCTCACAGAAGCAACAAGTTTCGTATTGTTGAAGATTATTCATTCGAGGTGATGAGGGCGAGAATCGCTTTTAAACCAGTGTTGGCAGAGATTCATTCGATTGGACTTAAACAAGCTTTAAGATACCCAGCGAATCTCAGAATTACGTTGAGTGATGACAGTCAGCGCTTCTTTAATACTCCGGAAGAAGCGAAGAAATTCATTGAAGAATATCGGTCTTCTAGTACAATTTGAACTATGTGTTATGTTGAAGAATTTTTGGAGAGAAGATGCCATTTCGTTTTGGGCTTTAACTAATGAAGCTGTGGTATGGCTTTTTACTTTGGTCTGTAGACCTGGTTTTTTTTTTATTATCATGATTTACAGATGCTCTTTTAATTTTACTATAATGTCTTTTTTCTTAATTTTTTTCCCTCTGGATTGGATATACACGTTAAGACTTTGTAATAATGATTTATTTTTTAAGATGTCGTTTCTTCTTCCCATAAGACTTTGCTTTCCGTAAGCGTTTATTTGCTTGTATTTGAGAATGGGACGAATGTTTTGAATTTTTGGACCTTTTTTTTATATATTGTCGTGGTTATTGAATCCTTTTTTAATCCTATTTTGATGACCTATTTTAAAAAAAAAATTTTTTTAACAGATTGGTGAATTTACATTTATATTCTGTAATATGGTCTTTTCAAAATGTCGTTTCTTCTTCCCATGAGTCGCTGTTTTTGAAACGTCATTTTCTTGTATTTGAATATGGAATCTTTTTTTAAAGGCATATTACACTATTTTAAACTTCAATGGTTATCCTTTTTTTATTAATGATCTTTTGCTTTTTTATATTATTTTTTTCATTTTGATTGATATATATTCTTTCTTTTTACAACCCTGTTTTTATATCTGGGTGTTATATAGTCTTTTTTTTCTTTTCATGGAGTTGCCATCTTGAAAATGGGGGTAATATTAGCATTAGTTTGTGCGCCTGCCGCTTGGCTTTTTTTCGTGGGGTTGGGGGAGGGGGTAGGGATCTTTTTTCACGCTTTTGCTTTTTATTTTTTTGCTTTTAGTTTATGGGCTGACTTTAAATTATTAATATTGTTGAGGTGTCATGTTCTCCGGTTGCTCCTGAATCATTTTTCCTTCTTCCTGAATTATGGGTTATGTGTCTTTTTAACCTTTTATGATATATACAATTAATATTGGCATGATGGATAAGTCTATTAACTTTATCTCTTGGAATACTAATGGTTTAAATCATCCGATTAAACGTAAAAAAATATTTAAAGTATTCCATAGACTAAATGCTAATATTATCTTTGCACAGGAGACCCATATTAGGAGGGAGGATAATCAACGCTTTTTTAGGTTCTGGAAAGGTCAACAATTTCACTCGAATTGTACCACCAAAATTAGGGGTGTGTCTATTTTTATAGACCCCTCAATTTCGTTTACACATCATGAAATTATTTCTGATCCACAGGGCAGATTTTTGTTGATAACTGGTTCACTTTTTAATCGAAAAGTGGTTCTAGTTAATATTTATGTTCCAAACTTTGACTGCCCTGAATTTTTTAAACGTCTATTTACTTCCCTTCCTAATCTAAATGAATACATGTTGATAATGGGTGGAGATTTCAATTGTTGTCTGAATCCTTTGATGGATAGATCTAAACCTATTCGAATTCTTCCGAATAGATCAGCCTTACTTATTAATTCCTTTATGGTTGATTCGGGAATTACTGAAATATGGCGGTTTTTGAACCCTAAAGATAAAGAATTTTTGTTTTTTTCACATGTATATCAGAGTTATTCTAGAATTGATTATTTCCTTATTGATCATCGTTTATTAACAGATGTTACTGATTGTAAATATGATTCTATTGCCATTTCGGATCATGCACCTTTGAAGTTATCTATCAAGATTTCGGACTTTTCCAGTAATACTAGATCTTGGAGACTTAACGCTACTTTGCTTCAAGATCCAGAATTTATCACCTTCATAAAACAGCAAATTGACTTGTTTTTCTCAACAAACTATACTGAAGAGATTGACAGAGGAATACTTTGGGACTCTTTTAAGGCTTTTATCCGTGGACAAATTATCTCACATTCCGTTGGTAAAAGAAAACAAAGATATTTAGATATTGCTTTATTAGTGGATAAAATTAAAGAAATTGATAAGATTTATTCCGTGACTCCTACCAAAGAATTTTATAAGAAGAGAGTTGAGCTTCAAATGGAGCATAGCTTATTATTATCTTCTTCAATTGAGAATCAATTAATTAGGACCAGGGCTCAATTTTATATTCATAGTGATCGAACTGGTAAATTGTTAGCTAACCAATTAAAAGCTATTTCAACTAAGCGACAAATTATTAAAATTCGTAAACAAGACGGTAATCTGACTACTGATCATAAAGAAATCAATAACACTTCCCAAGATTTTTATAAATCTTTATATCAATCAGAATTTGATGGCGATCTGTCCATGATGGATAATTTTTTTAACAATTTGAATATTCCCAAACTGACAGATGAAGATTGTAGCTTGTTCGATGCTCCTATTTCTATGGCTGAAATAGGTGAGGCTGTCTCATCAATGAACTCAGGGAAAGCTCCTGGTCCTGATGGTTATATTATAGAATTTTTAAAAACTTTTTCTTCTTTGCTTTCCCCTTGGTTATGTGAAATCTTTAATGATGCATTTGCTAAGAAGAGATTACCCCAGTCTCTTTATGAAGTTACTATCTCTCTAATTCTTAAAAAAGATAAGGATCCTACTCTATGTGCATCTTATCGCCCTATATCGTTATTAAATGTAGACTCTAAGATTCTTACAAAAATTTTAGCTATTAGGTTAGAAAAGTTACTATCACAGATTATTTCAGAAGACCAAACTGGTTTTATTAGGAATCGGTATTCCTTTTTTAATGTTAGACAATTGATTAATATAATTTATACTTCATCACCCACAACCCCAGAATGTGTTATTTCATTAGATGCTGAAAAAGCTTTTGATAGAGTTGAATGGACATACTTATTTAATGCTTTGAGAAATTTTAATTTTAGTCCTAATTTTATATCATGGATTAAATTAATATATTATAAACCTGTTGCTTCTATTACAAATAATTACAGATCCTCTTTTTTCAATTATCTCATGGTACGAGACAAGGTTGTCCCTTAAGTCCTTTATTATTTAATATCGCATTAGAACCTTTAGCCATTGTTATTCATGAATCTCCTAATATTTTTGGTATTACCCGTAATGAGAAGTTATACAAGTTATCACTTTATGCTGATGACTTGTTGTTATATATTTCTGATCCTGACAGGTCTATTCCTGCTATTTTATCCTTGTTGGCTCAATTTGGTAGTTTTTCTGGTTATAAACTAAACTTGGATAAGAGTGAATTATTCCCTTTAAATGCGCAAACTTTATTGAATGACAGGATACCATTTAAAGTTGTTACGGATAACTTTATCTATTTAGGTATAAAAATTACCAAGAAATATAAAGATTTATTTAGACTGAATTTTTTACCTATGCTTCATCAAATTCAACAACTTACTACAAGATGGTCTCCCTTATCCTTATCATTAGTTGGTCGGATTAATGCTATTAAAATGATGAATTTACCAAAATTTTGATATTTATTTCAAACCTTACCAATTTTTATTCCAAAATCTTTTTTTGATAACATTGATTCAAAAATTTCCCCATTTGTGTGGCAAAATAAAAACCCCAGGTTAAGTAAAAGGCTATTACAAAAATCTAAAAAAGATGGTGGTTTAGCTTTACCTAACTTTAGATTTTACTATTGGGCGAATAATATTCGTAACTTAATATATTGGAAATTAGATTTGGATTCACCATTGTGCCCACAGTGGGTAAATTTAGAATGCAATGATGCACAGGGATATTCTTTATTCTCCGTTCTGGGTTCTTCTCTTCCTGCTGATTTAGTTAAATTCAATAAACAGATATCCAACCCTATTGTCAAACATACATTCCGAATTTGGTTTCAATTTCGTAAGTTTTTTACTCTGAAAAACTTTGTTCTTGATAACCCTATCTTACTTAACTTCTTTTTCAAACCTTCTTTGACAGATCAAGCTTTTAGCATATGGAAAAGGAAAGGTATAAAATGTTTTCGTGATCTTTTTTTTGAAGGTAGTTTGATGTCTTTCGACCAACTTTCCAACAAATTTAAGTTACCTAAATCTAATTTTTTTAGATATCTACAAATCAGAAATTTTTTACATAAAATTCTACCATCCTTCCCCAATTCAACTTTGATAGATTTTTCAGATTTGATTTTTACCTTAAATCCTTGTCAGAAGGGATTAGTGGCTTTTATTTATAATATGATTATGAAGATACAACCAGAAATATCAGGTAGAATTAAACAAGAATGGGAAAAAGAACTTCAATATAATATATCAATAGAAAAATGGGAAAAATTTTTACAAATGGTTAATTCTTCTTCTATATGTGCTAAATATGCTTTAATACAATTTAAAGTTGTACATAGATCTCATATGTCTAAAGATAAGCTTGCTCGATTCTATTCTCATATTAACCCTCAATGTGACAGATGTCATTCAGATGTGGCTTCATTGACCCACATGTTTTGGTCATGTCCCACCTTATATAACTATTGGAAGGACATATTTGCTACCATTTCCTCAATTTGGAATATCGATTTACAACCTCAGTTTATTACTGCAATTTTTGGTATACCAAATGAGGATGGTAATTGGTTTTCCCCTTCAATTAGACGAATGATTGCCTTTGTAACATTAATGGCCAGAAGGTCTATATTACAAAATTGGAAAGAAGTAAATCCTCCTACCACATTTCAGTGGTTCTCTCAAACTATTTCTTATCTGAGCTTAGAAAAAATTAGAAGCACTATTTTTGACTCATCAATTAAATTTGAAGAAACTTGGGGACCGTTCATTCGACACTTTCATATGAATTAATTTGGCCTCTTCCAGACCTTCTCTCTGTTTATTCTTGTTCTGGCTTGGAGTTCCGGAGTTTTTGACACTATCATATACATATAAACTGTTATTATTGCCCGTGTTAGTTTAGTTTAGGTTTTTTTTCATATATATTTTTTTCTCTTGTATCTTTAAAATTTTTTTTTTCTTCTTTTGATGATTATTCTTACTTTTTTTCACGTATAATTATTATAGGCTTGATTGATTAATGTACTATTTTTTATTGATATTTTAATAGGATATTGTTATCTTATTATTAATTCAATCTCAAGTCTAGTGCACTTATAACCTATTCATTATTATGCTATGTTTTTTTTATATATTAAATTCAATAAAAAGATTGAAAAAGAAAAGAAGGGCCTGTTCCTGTGCTGTACCTCCAATTAAATAAAAATAAGAAATATCCTTCCTAAACCGTGTGTACAAGCAAGCTCTGTTATGTAATGTTCCATTACTCTAAAGAACAATGTGAAGAATTTTGTACTGATGCTCTCTTGAGGATTAAGAAGGATGGTTCTCATAGAGATCACATTCATATATTCGGGGCCTTTCACTTTATATACTGGCAACAGATGAAAAACAGTCTGTCTGCTACACTTCAAAGGTTAGAAACTCAGGTCCCAGCAACCAGTGTGCTTATTGATCTATTAAACGTGTGAAATTCAGTTGTTGGTGCAAAGAAGATGATTTATTGATGCATTCTGCCTCACAGTCTCTTGTGGACAAGTTTCTGTGCTCAGAATGGAATTCAAAAATATATTCAATAATGCCAAATTATATTTGTGAAATTACTTTAATGCAAAATATCTCCATGTTCTTTAACAAACCTTATTTTAGACTGAGGAATATGAGGATATGTTTGGACAATCCCTGTTAGAAAGGTTACTGAAAAGGGAGGGTGAGGTGTGGGAAGATTCAGGCTCTAAGCATGTCTGAGACAGTGGAAGATATTGTTGCAGTTGTTCCTTTCTGCGCCTTGTGGCGCATCTGGAGGCAATCTTGCAATTTCTTTAGCATTTATCTATTTTTTACAAGGCTGAATTGCTAGCTCGACACTCAACTGAGCACAAATGGAAAGCGTGCAAGGAGCTGGCTGGATTCGAACATGGGATCACTTGCCTTGAAGCCCGGTGTGGATGCCACTACACCACCTGGCTAAAGATATGACCACCAATAATGGAGAAGAAAACAATTTGCTCATGTGGTCAAAATACCATTCAACCCTTCATCCTCACCTCAATAGCCATCGTCTCACCCCTGTGCATCAACATTGGTATGGTTACAGAATCATGGAGAAATACAGCACGGAAACAGGTGTTCAGCTCACTGCGTTTGAGACAACCATCAAACACGCTTCTACACAAATCTATTAATAATCCCATTTTTTATTCTCTCCACATTCTATGAACATTCAAAGTATATTTATTATCAAAGAATGTACAAAATTATACAACCTTGAGATTTGTTTGTTTATAGGGAGCCACAAATCAAGAAACCTGAAAGAAGTCAATAAAAGAAAAATAAATAAATAACAGACCAACACCCGATGTGCAAGAGAAAGGAAAAAGACAACTCAAATCATGCAAACAATTGAAGCAAACAACAACATTCCAAAAAAAAAATTGAGTCCTCAGATGCGATCCCTGGAGCAGCCCAGAGTAGGCCCAAAGCCTCACTTATCAGTTCATCATATTAGCAAGCACAGACAACAATAACCGGGGCAGCCTTCATAGCCTCACTGCCATGGAGAGAGGAGTGACCATTGCAGAGAGTGAGCAAAATGAGCTCTCAGCTCCGATATGGGCCGACGTTTAAACTGTCTAAACAGCGTATTGTGCCTCCCACAACCAGCTCATCTTTGGAATGTAGGAGAAATGCGATCACAGGATGAACATGACAACTCAACACGAACAGCACCAGAGATCAGGACTGAACCTAGGTCTCTGACTCTGAAAAGCATCAGCTCAATTAGCTGTGCCACAGTGTTACTGCTCCATTAAGTCAAGAAGCTTTTTTCAAACGACAAGCAGATCCAGTTGGCCAAACCTAATGCTATTTAACTGCCAAATTTCACAGAGCTGTGAGTTTCTCTGAGTACTGTTCATATTTTTCTTAAAAATCTCTTAAATAGATTTTTTTCTTATTTCATGAGAATAACTTATAGATCTGTGCAGTCTGAGCAATTCTGCCTCTTTCACATTTCTATTGCTTTGTAATGCGACAATTGTGGTATTTGTGCTTTTATGTCTCCATGACTACATTGGTGAAATCAAATATCTATTAAACACCACAAGCAGACAGAGAACCCCTTCCCCTGAGGCACTTTACAATTGTAAAGTTTTAAGCGTATTGCTCTCTAAGGTTAGATTATTAAGGTTTATAACTTTTGTTATATATAAAGCAGTTTAGCTTCAGTTTCTATAAAGCATCTTGCCAGAGCTTGTCCATTGAATTTTGGATTGAAGTACATTTAACAGCAACACTGGCAGATATTGATAAGGATCTTTTCTAAAATTAAACATCTTGATAGTTATGGGAAGCTGATTAACTATTGACAAAAGAGCTTGCCTATGCTTCCATTTCTATAAATTAACTTATAGTAATCGGTGTTGAAGTTTTCATTAATTCGGGACATCACAAGGGCATTGTTAACCTGTTTACTTATATCCACTGTTAATTCCAAATGACATCTCTTAGCCTCCATTCCTCACATCTCAGACATTGAAGATGTTTTCCACTTCTGGGGTTTCTATCTCCCCTCTTCCTACTCTGCCCTAACAAGGGTTTCAATCTGACACTCATACTTCTAGCTCAGATAAGGGAAGAAGATGAAGGCAGCAGGATGGGAGAAAATAAAATACTGTATATTGCATTCAGATATCGGTAAATTATGATAAAAATTGAAGAAAAAAGCCTTGGGGTGCTTGTGGCTCTGGAACCAAAATGAGATAAGATGACCCTTAAAGGAATATTACAGAAGAGTGATGGAATTCAGAATACTGAGGTGGAGATGCAAAATGCAAGACAGCTGGATGTTTTGAAAGTATATGGGAAATTTTCAAAAGTAACATATTAAAGATGATTCAAAAGGAGCTGGCATTAGGAAGCTGGTATATACTTAGTTATCAGAGGCTTTTTCTAGAGCGGATCTTTTAACTGTCCCGAGCCTGATGTGACCCACAAAAGTCTTGGTCCAGCTTTCTCTTTCACCTATGTTTAAAGTTTTCTGATGACTCTGCCATAGATGGATGCATCAGCAAGGGAGGTGAGGCTGAGTACAGGGCTATGGTGGGAAACTTTGATACATGGTGCGAGCAGAATCATCTGCAGCTTAATGTGAAAAAGACTAAGGAGCTGGTGGTGGACCTGAGGAGGGCTAAGGCACCGGTGACTCCTGTTTCCATCCAAGGGGTCAGTGTGGACATGGTGGAGGATTACAAATTCCTGGGGATACGAATTGACAATAAACTGGACTGGTCAAAGAACACTGAGGCTGTCTACAAGAAGGGGCAGAGCCGTCTCTATTTCCTGAGGAGACTGAGGTCCTTTAACATCTGCCGGATGATGCTGAGGATGTTCTACGAGTCTGTGGTGGCCAGTGCTATCATGTTTGCTGTTGTGTGCTGGGGCAGCAGGCTGAGGGTAGCAGACACCAACAGAATCAACAAACTTATTCATAAGGCCAGTGATGTTGTGGGGGTGGAACTGGACTCTCTGACGGTGGTGTCTGAAAAGAGGATGCTGTCCTAAGTTGCATACCATCTTGGACAATGACTCCCATCCACTCCATAATGTACTGGTTAGGCACAGGAGTACATTCAGCCAGAGACTCATTCCACCGAGATGTAACACTGAGTGTCATAGGAAGTCATTCCTGCCTGTGGCCATCAAACTTTACAACTCCTCTCTCAGAGTGTCAGACACCCCGAGCCAATAGGCTGGTCCTGTGCTTATTTCCACTTGGCATAATTAACATTATTATTTAATATTTATGGTTTTATATTGCTGTATTCCTTCACTATTCTTGGTGCGGCTGTAAGGAAACCCAATTTCCCTCGGGATCAATAAAGTATGTCTGTCTGTCTGTCTGTCTGTCTGTCTGTCTGTAAATGAACTGCTATCTATCATAGATTCATAAAAGCCTATGAGCACAGAAGAACACCAATCAGCCCAATGTGCTCTCTGTAGTGTGAATTTAGCCTCTAGCATCCTTTCATGTAGTGAGTTGTGGACCCCCGAGCTCTCTGGGTGATTAAGTTTTCCTCCCTCTTCTCCTCCTACCAATGATCATAAATCCAGGGTCCTGGCCTTTGACTCTAGCGTGAATGAAAACAGAACCTAGAGTCACAGAGAGATGCAGCCAGGAAAAACCCATCACTCACATCAGCTATTAACTACCCATTTGCTCTAATCATGCATTAATTCCATTTTGATTCTCCTTAACTCTCTCAAAATTTGACAAATCACTTACACATTTGGACAACTTTACAGTGATCAAATGACCCTATCCTGATGAAGGGTCTTGGCCCAAAATGTCCACTGTTCATCTCCCTCCGTAGATAAGTTCCTCCTGCATTTTGTTTGCATTGTGATCAACTAATGTGTGTTTAGAATGTGCAAGGAAACTAAAAAAAATGGATCACAGGAAAGTCACAAGGTCATAAGGAGAACATGAAAACTCTGTGCAGATAGCTTTCAAGGTCAGGATTGAACCTTCGTCTCTGGTGCTGAAGGCAGCCTCTGGAAAATTCTCAAAGGGTCTGTGGACCACACCACCGTTCTGCTCTTGCTATTTACTTCAGTTGGGACCCTCATAACCTTAGACCTTATTCACCTTATTCACACGTCAGGCTCTTCTGTTCCCGCTCCTCAGAAAATCCCTTCAATCTCTTTGATTTCTCCCAAAAGCTAGAGGCAACATTTTTGTAAGTCACCTCTGTGCCCTCTTTAGTACAATCACATCTTTCCTGTAATTTTTTGATCGAACTGAATGCCAAACTCAGAATTATCCTGCCACAACTGGATTTTATTAGACCTATCAGCTACCAGTCCTTGTCCTGTCCCTCCCTTACACTAGCAATCTTCCCTCTTCACTCCAGTCCTGATACTGAGTCTCAACCCAAAACACCGATATACACCTCTTGCCTCCACAGATGCTGATTGATTCATTGCTTTCTCTCAGGGTTCTGTTTTTGTTAAAAATTCCAGCATCTGCAGTCTCTTTTGTCTTCAAGAGTGAGCTAACCAGAGGTGTATCCAGTCTATCCTTCTTGCTTTATATTCTATGCATCAATAATGAAAAAGCAACATACTTGTTTTCCTTTTTGAACACCTTATCTATGTATGCTGCTATCTATAATGAATTGTAGACACACAATAAATATTTTCTTTTGTGTCTCCATTTAATGTATCATCCTTAACTCGGTGTTTCACCTCCTATTTCCATGGTCTGAATTTTATTGGCCTTTTTTCCCCACCCAGCTGATCAGACCACATATATCCTACTGGAGTTTCAAGCTTCACTGTCACAGGTCAATTTATATCCCCTATTTAAATTTAAATCTTAAATTCATACTAATGTAAATGCGACGTACCATATATAGAGTCCCATGAAACCCATTGCAAACAGCCTTGCATTTAGTAGGTCATCGATCAACGATTTCTGTTCCTTCCTATCAAAGTTTACCCTCTTATTTGAATTCCACGGGCTTTTAACAATTTGGCTTTCCTGCCACATCAGATCTTGTCAAATGAAAGCCTTGTTAAAAATCCATGCAGCCAGCATCAAGTGTAACTGTCCTCTTCAATCCTTCTTCTTACCTCCTCAAAAATTTCATACAATTGCACTTATACAAGTCCTTGATTAAGCTTAGCTTTTCAAAATGATGTTTTACATTGTCTTTTAAAAGTACCTGGCATGTAATTACTCAGTTAACCCTCCATGCATTTTGAAACCATATTGCAATAACAGTCTTGCTAGGGAGAATTCAGATCATTCCAACCTGTAGTCCTTGCAGCCAGTCCTACTACTCAGTCTCTGGGTTAAAATGTAACTTAACATTGAGCTGATCACAAAAAAAAAATACAGTAAACATTTCATCCACTCTTCATTGGATAGAAAAAGATTTACATGACATCCATAAAGATCATGGGATCCAAATATTTATTCTCAAAGAAGTGCTTTAAAAACTGGGGACTGCAGATACCTTGGGTAAGATTAAACATTTATTTGGCATTGTCCTTACCAAATTCTGTTGTGCATTGAAGCCCTGCATGGAACCTGAAACAGGTTTTGATGGGAAGCTTGAATTTTATTTTAAAATTTGTTAAAAGGCTCAAACTCCATCTGGGCCACCACAAGGGGATCTGCAGCATCCAGCTTCCTCCTGTCAGTGTCTTCCTTAACTTTCCTGCTGATGTTGTTGGCTCTCTCATCAAATCCAGTCACCCACCTCAACATTCTGTCCAATCCATTCATGACCATTCACTCTCACACTTTAATCCCACGTCTTCTCTTCACCTTCTTGACACATGGTCCTCTCGTCAATCTCACATCACACCGAGCCTGACCCTCATCCCCTTTATATGCTTGTGATGCTGCTGCAAAAAGGTTTTTTATGACACCTACACAGTGTTGGTGTGTGGCCAAGTGGTTAAGGCGTTGGCCTAGTGATCTGAAGGTCACTAGTTCAAGCCTCAGCTAAGGTAACGTGTTGTGTCCTTGTGCAAGGCACTTAACCACACTTTGCTCTGTGACGACACCAGTGCCAAGTTGTATCGGCCCTTCGCTTCCCTTGGATAACATCGGTGGTGTGGAGAGGGGAGACTTGCAGCATGGGCAACTGCCGGTCTCCCATCCAACCCTGCACCCTGGAAACTTTCCAAGGCACAAATCCATGGTCTCTCAAGACTAACAGATGCCTATATATGCATACACAGTATGTATTTGTGTATGAGACAGTAAACTCAACTTTAACCTTTCCACAATTTGCACTCACGAAGATTGAGGGGGAAGAGCCTACACAACATATACAACGGCCTCATGCTTTGTAACTTATCCTACCCCTTTTCGCAACAAGAATTTCCCTTTTGAGGGTCAAGGCAAGAGTCAGTGCAGACTATTTGACCCACAGGCATAGTCTGATCATGCCTACTTGAGATGCATCAAACCAAATTAACTTATAGCAATTGTCCCTAGAGGGGGTTTGTGATGCAGAGAATTTTACTTTCAACATATGACAGTTAAATAATGAGAGAATATTACCTTATCATCTGTGGAATAAATCAGTGTGTTTACTTATATTAGTATTATTATATTGAATAAATTTTGTTACATGCAATGCTCTCCCAATGTACTTGCCTGGTTCACTATTGTCTAGGTTTGTAGTTGGCATGCTGTTCTGTAGAAGCTCCTTTGTGTTTTTGCACTTTGTTTTGCTTGACATTTACATGGCTTTTGGAACATTTCACAGTTCACTTCATTCTTCACCACACACACTGCAGCTGTTCAAGGATAAGGTTTGCTCAGGCCGAAAGCTAGCAGCCCTGTCAGAAACACCTACCTCCTGTGTTTGTAGTTTTCCATCCTCTGCTTTTGAGAGGTTGTTCTCTGACCTCTACCATTTACTTACTTCCTCAACAGGAGATTGATGAATTCATTTTGCTTTCATAGCAAACATGGTCCTGCTTTCAGTAACTCACACAAGCAAGTCAAATAAATACAAGCGGTGTCATAATATGAATCCTAGTCCAACATTGTAATTTCACCTACTAACTTGAGGTTAGTTGTACCAAGTTTCAACCGAGCCGCAGTGTTATATATGTCAGAAATGAGCCCTTCAGCCCACTAATCCATACTGATCAGCAGACGGCCATTTACATTAATCCTACACACTTTCCATATAGTGTTAATCTTTGTTTCCATCAGACTGAGTGTTAGTTATGTAGGAACTGTCTCTCCACTCTAAACAATCTGATGGCCCTGGCTTGATGCTCTAAAAGTTGGTCAGTTCATGGATACTGTGGTTCCTTTTGTTTAATAGAGTCATAGAACACGACAGCACAGAAACAGGCCCTTTGCCTATTTAGTCTGTGCAAACTATTACTCAACTGAGTCCCATGACCTGCACCTAGACCAGGGGTCGGCATGCCGCAGCTCTTTCATCTCTGTGCTGCGGCTCCCCGTGGTTTGTTAGTTTTTGAAATGTAATTCGAAATTTGAAGATTACGGTGATCTTGTACAATCTAAATAAAACGTTGTGGAGACCCCATTTCCTGGCACATCTGAACCGGCTCACAATTAGCCACCGTTCCAGCTAAGGGAGATAGCCTGCGGGGATTTGTGAGTATGTGTCTTTTGGAGCATCCGCGCCCATGGAGACGGGCTGAGGGAGACTTTAAAGCAAGGCTGTTTAGTTCGAATAAAGTTATATTTGACTGCAGTGTCGTTATTTTAGCGCTGCGTGTAGCACACCGCTACAACGTGTTTTTTTATCGCTATTAATATACATCACCACTGCCAATGCCTGACACCCGCCAGTGCGCGCTTTCTTTTAATTCTTCGATCCAAGGTAGGCTAACTATGGAGTAACCTTCAACCCAACGTCTTTTTTTCGGAGTTCAAAATGTTTTTGTTGCATGCAGAAATGTAATTTCGTTTTCTCTGCAGGAGTTCATCAATTTCATAAATGCAACACATTATAGTTTGTTTATACATAGCATAAAGGCAAAAAAAACGTTGTATGCAGTGTTATTTCATTTTAAATGTCAAACGGGTTTCGTGGCTCCCAGTGTTTTCTTTTCTGTGGGAAATGGGTCCATGTTGGCTCTTTCAGTGGTAAACGTTGCCGACCCCTGACCTAGACCATAGTCAACCATAGTCCTCCCAAATTTTTCTTAACTGTTGAAATCAAACCCACATTCACTACTTCTTCTGACAGCTCATTCAAATCTCACTACCTCCGAGGGCAGAATTTCTCCCTCATGTTCCGCTTAAATATTTTGCTTTTCATCTTTAACTCCTGACCGCTAGTTCTAATCTCACACAATCTCAGTGGAATAAAGCTTGCTTGCATTTACCCTATCTATATACTCATAATTTTGTATACCTCTATCACTTCTTCCCTCATTCTTCAATGCTCTTGAGAATAAGTTCCTAAACTATTCAACTTATCCTTATAACTCAGGTAACACAAACAAGAGAAAATCTGCAGATGCTGGAAATGTGCACACACACACACACACACACACACACACACACCTCGCCAGGCAGCATCCATGGAAAACAGTAAACAGTCAATATTTCAGGCCAGATCTTTCATCAGTCTTAATGAAGGGGTTCAGCCTGAAACATTGACAGTACTCTTTTCCATAGATTCTCCCTGGCCTGCTGAGTTCCTCCAGCATTTTGTGTGTGTGCTTGGATTTCCAGGATCTGTAGATTTTCTCTTGTTTGTGAATATCCTAAGTGACTTCAACGAACAAGAAGGCAGTACTCCATCCCTCTGGCAATGTGTGGATAGCAAAGAGAGAGTAAGGAAAGGTAACTAAGTGTATTCCAACTCAACAACCCACAGTGGCAAGTCTCCCACAACCTAAGGAGCTGATGGTGGATGGAGAGTGCAGGAGGCTCCGTATTGTAAAAAGTACTGAGAATATGAACACCCAAGATTAGGGGATAACTCAGCAACGGGAGAGATGCAGTCAATACCTCACAGTAGGCCTTGACAAGCAGCTTTGACCCTATCCCACAGCGGCCTATTCAGCTCCTTCTTGCTGCCACTCCTGAATGACAAGAAGTCAGGAATGCCATAACCGAAAAATCAACTGTGAAGAACGTCATTCACAAATCCCAGATCAGAGAAGAGGAGGGTATATCCTGAGATACTACAATATGGTAATTTTCCAGAAAGGAGACAACTGAGTGTGGGAATTACAGAGAAGTCTCCCACCATTTACTATGGGGAACATTACTGCCAGCATGCATCTGAAGTGATTCCACTGATCAGCTCCTTTGCGAATCGCACTATAGATTCTATTTACCTCAGGGCACAATTGAGTCTTGGGATCTCTCTAACATCTTCAACTCCATCAGCTGGGAGGTACAGACCCCTGAAATCCTACACCATTAGGTTCAAGAGCAGCTACTTCCTGTTAACCATTCTGTTCCAGAACAGGCAAGAAAACTCTAATGACTACATGCTAGCAACACTACGAACACTTTGATCATTTTGCACTAAAGTTGTGTTCTTTCATGTGAAATTTGTTTATTCCCTGTTTTTTCTTATGAACATGGCTTATATGATGCTACATGCCTGTAATGCTGTTGCAGGTAGGTTTTTCATTGCACCGGTGCATATGATAATAAACTTTGATTGGAAACCTCTGGCGCAGGACCACAGGAAATGGAGAGGGAGCATTCAAAGTGACGTGGAGGAACTTGAGACCATGTAACAGGAGCACACAGCTTGTGTGAGCTGCAGAAGGGACGTAATACCTCAAAACGATCCATAAGCCCACCCCATCAGGCACTTCCTGCTCTATTACGCAGGAGATCTGTCGTGCCCTCATTAGCCTCATCAGTCCCAGTTCCAAGGGACTGCCGAAAGTGAAGAGCTAAAATTGAATGCCTGTCATCTTCCTCAACAAAAACAATATTCAAGAAACTGAAAAATATTTAAGATTTTATAACCCAAATTAAAACTTAATTAAAGAACTTATTAGCACAACAACACAATTAAAAACAAATAAATAGATATTAATCAACTCAACCAAATCAAATCAAATGAAAATTAACATGCACTTATATTGTAGAGTAGCTTCTTCTCACTGAAGCCAGTGGATATGCCAGAATTGGGCGCATACTGTATGTGGTTTAGGATTTCCCATCTAAATCTAATTTTCCCTTATTAGATTTCTCAACCTTACTAAACCTGAACCATTTTCTTTATCTAATGCCAGTGTACACGCTGTATATTTCCAGTTTGGAATTTAATCTGAGGAAACCACACATTCCACAGGTAAGACGTACAAACTCCTAGAAGAGGATGCTGGGATTGATGCCCCAAGTTGTGATGTCATTGCGCTAACTGCTGTGTTACCATGGCCCCCCTAAGCATACATTCATAGAGTCACAAAACAGTACAGCACTGAAACAGGATCTTCAGCCCATCTAGCCCATGCCAACACCATTGAAACTGCCTACTCCCATCGACCTGAATATACAAGAATAGCATGATCAGGTGTATTAATGTGTGGCTGAGAAACTGGTGTAGGGGGCAGGGCCTCAGATTCCTGGATCACTGGGGCCTCTTCTGGGGGAGGTACGACCTGTACAAAAAGGACAGGGTTACACCTGAACCCAAAGGGGTCCAATATCCTAGTGGGCACATTTAATAGAGCTGTTAAGGAGGGTTTAAACTAATTTGGCGGGGGGGGGGGGTGGGAACAGGAGTGATAGGGCTGAGGAAGGGGAAAACAGAAATAAATCAAAGATAGTGTGCAATAGAGATGATAGAAAGAATAGGCAGGTATGATACTTAATCAAAGCCAGTGGCATGAGTTACAGGGCAATAGAGGCGTGGTGCAGTTAAAACAGAAAGCAACAAATACTGGAGTGTTGTATTTGAATGCATGCAGTATGAGGAATAAAATGGACAATTTTGCAATTCAGCTACAGATTGGCAAATATGATGTTGTGGCCATCTCTGGAACTTGGCTAAAGGATGTCTGCCATTGGGAGATGAACGCCCAAGGATACATGGTATATTGGAAAGATAGGTTAGTAGGCAGAGGGGGTGGTGTGGCTCTGTGTATAAGAAATAATATTAAATCATTGAAAGAGATGATATAGGATTGGAAGGTGTAGAGTCTCTATGGGTTGAGTGAAGAAATGGCAAGGGTAAAAGGACCCTAGTGGCCTCCAAACAGCAGCCAGGATAGGGATTGCAAATTACAGCAGGAGGTAGAAAAGGCATGTCAGAAAGGCAAAGTCATGATAATCATCGGGGATTTTAACATGAAAGTGGCTTGGGAAAACCAGGTCAGTACTGGACCTCAAGGGAGAGAATACGTAGAATGTCGAAGGGATGGCTTTTTAGAAAAGCTTGTTGTTGAGCCCACTGGGGGCTCAACTGTGCTGAACTGAGTGTTATCCAATAATCCGGAAATGATAAGAGAGCTGAAGGTTAAGGAACCTTTAGGGAACAATAATCACAATATGATCAAGTTCACATTGAAATTTGAGAGGGAAAAAATAAAATCCAATGTGTCAGTATTTCAGTGGAATAAAAGAAATTACAATGGCATGAGAGAGGAACTGGCCGAAGTTGACTGGAAAGGGGCATCTGCAGGAAAGGCAGCCGAGCAGCAATGACTGGAGTTTCTGCAAAAAATAAGGGAAGTGCAAGACAGATATATTCCAACTAAGAAGACATTTTCAAAACGAAGAAGAACACTACCATGGCTGACAAGTGAAGTCAGAGCCAAAGTAAAAGCAAAAGAGAGGGCATACCCTCAGCAACAAAAAAAAAAGTGAATAAAGGGTAAAAGAGAGTCGAGGGTAGATATAGGATCAATACAAAATGATGCTAGAGATATTGTAATGAGAGATGCAGAGATGGACGAGGAACTGAATGCGTATTTTGCTTCAGTTTTCACAGTGGAAGACATCTGCAGTATACTGGACATTCAGGTGTGTCAGGGAAGTGAAGTTTGTGCAGTGAAAATTACAACTGAGAAGGTGCTCTGGAAGTTTGATGGTTTAAGGGTGGATAAATTTCCTGGACCTAATGGAATGTACCCTCAGGTTCTGAAGGAAGTAGCTGGAGAGATTGCGGAGGCATTACCGATGATCTTTTAAGAATCAATGTTACTCTGCTATTTAAGAAGGGTGGGATGCAGCAGAAAGGAAACTATAGACCTGTTAGCCTGACATCAGTGGCTGGGAAGTTGTCGGAATCGATTGTTAGGGAGGAGATTACAGAGTACCTGGAGGCACATGACAAGGTAGGCCAAACCCAGCATGGTTTCCTGAAAGGAAAATCCTGCCTGACAAACCTACTGCAATTTTTTCAGGAAATTACAAGCAGGGTAGACAAAGGAGATGTAGTAGATGTAGTGTAATTGGACTTTCAGAAGGCCTTTGACAAAGTATAACACAAGATAAAAGCCCATGGAATTACAGGGAAGTTACTAGTGTGGGTGGGGCATTGGCTGGTCAGCAGGAAATGGAGAGTGGGAATAAGGGGATCCTATTCTGGCTGGCTGCCTGTTACCAGTGGAGTTCCACAGGGGTCGTGTTGGGACCGCTGCTTTTTATGATGTATGTCAATGATTTGGACTATGGTATTAATGGATTTGTGGCTAAATTTGCCAATGATACAAAGATAGATGGTGGAGCAGGTAGTGTTGAGGAAATAGAAAGCCTGTAGAAAGACTTAAATAGTTTAGGGGAATGGGCAAAGAAGTGGCAAATGAAATACAATGTTAGGAAGTGTATGGTCATCTACTTTGATGGAAGAAATAAACAGGCAGACTATTATTTAGATGGGGAGAGAATTCAAAATGCAGAGATGCAGAGGGGCTTGGGAGTCCTTGTGCAAGATACCCTAAAGGTTAACCTTCAGATTGAGTCACTTGTGAAGAAACCGAATGTAATGTTGCCATTCATTTCTAGAGGTATAGAATATAAGAGAAGGGATGTGATGTTGAGGTTCTATAAGGCACTCGTGAGGCCACATTTGGAGTACTGTGTGCAGTTTTAGCCTCCTTATTTTAGAAAGGATATACTGACATTGTAGAGGTTTCAGAGAAGATTCACAAAAATTATTCCAGAAATGAAAGGGTTACCATATGAGGGCATCAAAGGGTGAAAGCAGGGGAGTGAGGATGACTGAATGAGTTGGATCAGCCCATGATTGATTTGTGCAGCAGACTCAATGGGCCGAATGGCCTACTTTTGCTTCTATTTCGTATGGTCTCATGGTCTTATGACCTGCACTGGGCATTTAGTCCTCCACACCCCTACCATCCATGCGCTGATCCATACTTTGCTTAAATGTTGAAATCGAGCTCGCATGCACCACTTGTGCTGGCACCTCATTCCATGCTCTCAGAACCCTCTGAGTGAAAATGTTTCCCATTATGTCCCCCTTAAATTTTTCACCTTTCACCCTTAACACATGACCTCTGGTTGTAGTCGCTCCCAACCTCTGTGGAAAAAGTCTGCTTGCATTAACTATATCAATACTCTTCATAATTTTGTTTACCTCTGTCAAATCTCCTCTCAATGTTCTACCTATTCAAGTCCAAACCTATTCAATCTTTCCTTATAACTCAGATCCTCCAGACCCAGCAACATCAACGAAAATTTTCGCTGTACTCTCTCAACGTTATTGGCATTTCCTGTAGGCAGGTGACCAAAACTGCACACAATACTCCAAATTAGTCCTCATCAAAATCTTAGACAGTTTTAATATTACATCCCATCTTCTGTACTCAATACTTTGATTTAGGAAGGCCAATCTGGCAAAAGCTTTCTTTATGACCCTATCTTCCTGTGACACCACTTTCAATGAATTATATGTTCCCAGATCTCTTTGTTCTACCACACTCCTCGGTTCACTGTTTAAGACTAAGTTGGTCTTGGTCTGACAATCCTGCCTGACAAACCTACTGCAATTTTTTGAGTGCCTCTTGAGTGCAAGTGCCTCTTGGTCCTACTGAAACCTTGCATTGAAATACTCACAGCTCAGGACATTAGTTGCACCATGCTCAACCTTTCGGTTCCTGAATTTGTCTGAGGTCTTAACATCTGTCTTCACAACTTCTCTACTAACTGTTCTGCCACTCTGGTTCCCATCCCCCTGCAACTTTAGTTTAAATCCCCTTCCAATTCAGGTACAAATTGTCTCTTCTGTACAGGTCCTACCTTCCATGGAAGAGAGACCAATAATTCAAAAATCTTATGCCCTCCCTCCTACACCAACTTAGTTACACGTTAAACTGTATAATCTTCCTATTTCTGTCCTCACTAGCACTCAGCACAAGTGACAATCCTGTGATCACAATCTAGAAGTCCTGCCCTTTAACTTAGCAACTAACTCCCTGAACTCTCTTTGCAGAACCTTGTCACTCTTCCTACCCATGTCATCAGTACCTATATGGACAATGACCTCTGGCTGTTCACCCTCCCACTAATGAATGCTGAGGACTCGATCCGAGATGTCCCAGACCCTGGCACCTGGGAGGCAACATACCATCCGGGAACTCATTCTCACCCACAGAACCTTTATTCTGTTCCCCTAACGAATCCTCTATTGCCACAGCTCACCTCTTCTCCCCCACTCCCTTCTGAGTCACAGAGCCAGACTCAGTGCCAGTGACCCAACCACTGTGTCATTCCCTCACCCCCCCACAACAGTATCCAAAGTGATATACCTGCTGTTGAAGGGGATAGACACATGGGTACTCTGCGCTGGCTCTTTAATCCCTTTCCCCGTCCTGACCGTCACCCAGTTTCCTGTGTCCTGTACCTTGGATGGAACTACCTCTCTATATGTCCTATTTATCACCCCAGCAGCTCACTGAAAGATCCAGAGTTCATCCAGTTCCAGCTCTAATACCCTAGCACAGAGTGCTAGAAGCAGCAGCTGGATGCACTTTTCGCAGATACAGCTGTCAGGGACACTGCAGGGCTCCCTGTCTACCCACATCATGCAAGAGGACCATTCCACTATCCTGCCTGGCACCTCTTCTGTCCTAACTGAGCAAATGTAAAGAAGGGGAAAGGGGCATGTTTAACTTGACA
This sequence comes from Hypanus sabinus, assembly GCF_030144855.1. NCBI lineage: Eukaryota > Metazoa > Chordata > Chondrichthyes > Myliobatiformes > Dasyatidae > Hypanus > Hypanus sabinus. The sequence continues at coordinate 42,071,105 of NC_082726.1, read as the reverse complement.
ATCATTAGACACAAATCAATAGTTTACCACATCCTTCCAATAATGTGGTCTCTAGAACTAAACACAATGAAAATAAATCAGGACAAAACAGAAAATGTTAGAAGTACTCAGCAGTTAGGCTGTATTTTCAAGAGAAATTGATACAATATTGTAGTTTGGAGACCTAATGAAAAGGGGAGAAAAGAAGTTCATTAACTTCTTCTGATTAAAAGAAAGTTCTGGATAATTTCACTCAATCTCAATGCTGAACTGCTTCCACAACCTATAGACTCACTCTCAAGGACTCTGGAACTCAAATCGTCAGTATTATTTATTTATTTACTTACTTTTATTATTATTTATTTTTTCTCAGCTCAAGCTGGTAAAACCTGAGGTATGGGCATAGCCAAGCACACTCATTTGTCAATTGCTAGGAACTTTCAGGCAATTCTAGTGGTGTTTAGTATTGTGGCTTTTTGAAGATTTACACAGATACTGCTATGTAGTCCTAATTGTTTAGTGCTATTTGGGATGATACCAGTTGTAGATATTACTATTGGGACAATATCTACCTTGATCATGTTCCACAGTCTTTCAATTTCCTCTTTAAAGTCAACATATTTCTGGTGATTTTCACTCATTGATTTCTGTATATTATGTGTGTTTCGAATGGCTACATCTATTATATAAGCTATTCTTGGTTGTTTATCTTATATTATTATATCTGGACAGTTATAATGGATTGTCCTATCTGTAATAACTGATTGGTCATAATATAATAGACAATAGACAACAGGTGCAGAAGTAGACCATTCGGCCCCTCGAGTCTGCACCGCCATTCTGAGATCATGGCTGATCATTCACTATCAATACCCAGTCCCTGCCTTGTCCCCATATCCCTTGATTCCCCTATCCATCAGATATCTATCTAGCTCCTTCTTGAAAGCATCCAGAGAATTGGCCTCCACCGTCTTCCGAGGCAGTGCATTCCACACCTCCACAACTCTCTGGGAGAAGAAGCTCTTCCTCAACTCTGTTTTAAATAACTGACCTCTTATTCTCAATCCATGCCCTCTGGTACTGGACTCTCCCAACATCTGGAACATATTTCCTGCCTCAATCCTATCAAATCCTTTAATTATCTTAAATGTTTCAATCAGATCCCCTCTCAATCTCCTCAATTCCAGTGTGTACAAGCCCAATCTCTCCAATCTCTCTGCGTAAGACAGCCCTGCCATCCCAGGAATCAATCTAGTGAATCTACGCTGCACTTCCTTAATTGCCAGAATGTCCTTCCTTAAACCTGGAGACCAAAACTGTACACAATATTCCAGGTGTGGTCTCACCAGGGCCCTGTACAAATGCACAAGGACATCCCTGCTCTTGTACTCAATTCCCCTTGTAATAAAGGCCAACATTCCATTTGCCCTCTTCACTGCCTGTTGCACTTGCTCATTCACCTTCATTGACTGATGAACTCGGACTCCTAGATCTCTTTGCATTTCTCCCTTACCTAACTCTACACCGTTCAGACAATACTCTGCCCTCTTGTTCCTGCTTCCAAAGTGGATAACTTCACATTTATTCACATTGAATGACATCTGCCAAGTATCTGCCCACTCACCCAGCCTATCTAAGTCTCCCTGTATTCTCCTAACGTCCTCTTCGCATGTCACACTGCCACTCAGTTTAGTATCGTCAGCAAACTTGCTGATATAGTTTTCAATGCCCTCATCTAAATCATTGACATAAATCGTAAAGAGCTGTGGTCCCAATACAGAGCCCTGTGGTACCCCACTGGTCACCTCCAGCCAGTCCAAGAAACACCCATTCACTGCTACCCTTTGCTTTCTGAGGCATTCTGACTCTAAAACTGGATCAGGCTTATATTTATAATAATAATAACGATAATAATCATTCATCAAAATCTTACCTTAAAATACTAACTCATAAATGAAATCACACCTTACTATAAATATATAGTAGGATGAGAGGTGACATGATAGAGATGTATAAGATGCTGAAAGGCATTGATCATGTGGATAGTCAGAGGCTTTTTCCCAGGGCTGAAATGGTTGCCACAAGAGGACACAGGTTTAAGGTGCTGGGGAGTAGGTACAAAGGAGATGTCAGGGGTAAAATTTTTACTCAGAGAGTGGTGAGTCTGTGGAATGGGCTGCCAGCAACGGTGGTGGAGGAGGATACGATAGGGTCTTTTAAAAGACTTTTGGATAGGTACATGGAGCTTAGAAAAATAGAGGGCTACGGGTAAGCCTAGTAATTTCTAAGGTAGGGACATGTTCGACAAAACTTTGTGGGCCGACGGGGCTGTATTGTGCCGTAGGTTTTCTATGTTTCTAATATTGCATTTGAACAGTTCGTCTTCTTTTGCACATTGGCTGCTTGTCAGTCTTTCTGCGTAGTTTTTCATTGATTTTATTCTATCATTCTACAGTATGTCCCTCCAAGAAAATGAACTCGGGGTAGTATATGGTGACATATGCATAATTTGACAATAAATTTACCTTGAACATTGAACTTGCAGTAGGGAGGGTAGTGGAAGTGTATGTCTCTGACAGGGTAAAACCAGGATGGCCAGGGTAAAACACAGGGTAAACCAGGGTAAAACACAGGATGTGGATAAGCTGTAGGCAAAGCAATCTGGTGAATGGATACTGTGAGAAATTAGAGAGCAAGAAAATAGGTAAAAGAATATAGGATTTGTGAGATGCAAAGGAGGAGAACAAACCCATGAGATCAGGCCAAGCATCTACTCCACTGCCAAAGACAGGGGGGAAAAGAAAGAAAACAAAAGAGGTAGCACACAAGTTGAGATACATGTCTGGATTCTTTTGATTTTGTGTTTTTCGCTCCTTTTTTTGTTGCTGTTTGTGCAATTTTGTTGCGCTTGGGGGGGAGGGTTGCTGATTTTCTTTGTACAGGTTCCATGTTTTTCTTTGTTTCATGACTGTCTGTGGGGGAGACAAATCTCCAGGCTGTATACTGCATACATACCTTGATAGCAAATGTACTTTGAATCTTACTATTATATGACTATTACTTATTAAAACCACAGAGATCAGTAGTGTCCTGCATTTGCCAAGTAGTCCGAATGTTTTGAGGCTGCACACTTCTAGGTTAATCCAAGGTATTCCATAAAACTCCTGACATATCTTAGAAAGTGTTGATTGGTTTTTGGAAGTTAGTACACTTTGTGAAAATCCACACTGTGATCAATTTTTGAGCTGCAGAGTAAGCCTCAGGATGCTGTTGGTAAGGGGCAGGATAGCAGGAATCCTTTTAAAGCATCAGGTAGAAATCAACATTTCTCCCTTGCTGGACATCTCACTGACAAGTCCCTGCAAGTTGTGAAAATTACTTGCCAGTTATTAATCCATTTTTAAATGTCGCTCATGTCTTGTTTCACAGGGACACAGACTATGTCATTGTCTAAGTAGATCAATATCTTTAGCCCCACAGTAATCTAACACCATCAACAGTTCCCATGTAACTAGAGCCTAGTGATGACTGGCGAGGCAAGACCCTGCTCCAGAGTTAAATGCAGGATTTCCGCATAGAGATGTTGAGAAATAGATGACATGGGTGATAGAAAATGTAAGGGTTCTGTAGAAGACATGGGATAGATTGATCTTGGAGTAGATTAAAATGTCGGCACAACTTGATGGGCTAAGGGCCTATACTCTACTGCAATGTTCTATGTTCTAACTCAGACCAATTTGTGTGATCTCACAGTGTGGTCCACCTGTCCCAAACAATGAATCAGGAGAAGCAAAGAACAGGAGGGGAAAGCCTCTGTTCTAACTGTTGCCAGGCATAATCCAGGACACAATATGGACATAGTGGTAGAGCTTCCATTTCAGGAACATCGTATGTGTGTCAAATCAGAATCTGGTTTATTGTCACTGATTTATATGACATGACATTTGTTGTTCCTTGGCAGCACTGCAGGGCAAGGCCATAAAATAACTACAAATTACAAAATAAAGCTGACAGCATTATCTTGCCTTTCACAGAATGGAAGTTTTCTCACTGTGTAGTAAGGTCATTTGTGCCCACATACCACACAAGCTCTAGAGGTTCCGAATAAACTGCCATCTGTTTGGATGCCATTATTCCTATATTTGTGACTCAGTGACAGACTATCAAATATTCTACAGTAAGTGAAAATGAGAGCAAGGTGGCCACAGTCATTTGGTTTGCATTTTGAGCCAGTTCTCTTTTGGACATTGACTGCAGAGAATGGAAAAACATCCAGTGGGACAAACTGTAACTGGAAATTTCCTTAAATGTCCCTCAAACGCACAGACAATCATTCTGAGTCTGGTTAATAATATGATCATAGGGAATCGATGTAAAAGGTATAGATGTTATGGTTTTTATGATACTTTGATTATATTGTTGGGTGGTGAGGTGGAGATACATCTCTACCGAAGGAGGTGTAAGGTGCTCCTTCCCTCTGCTAGCCTGCAGATCACCCTTGGGCAAGGTGTAGCATCTGCTTAGCCCCTTGATCAGGGTCACGTGAAGCCATGGGGGCAGGTGCTGGATGGTCGTATGAGCAACTGGTGCATATTATGTTGTGGTTTTGCGACCATTGACCCCAGGCAGACAGTCTTTGAAGAGTATTGATAATGCCTGGGGTCACCTGTCTGGCAAAGACACCGCCCAGAAGGTAGCAATGACGAACCACTTCTGTAGAAAATTTGCCAAGAACAATCATGGTGATGGAAAGACCATGACACGGCACATAATGAATGAGTGACTATACTGTATCAAGCTACCTGCTGGAGGAACTGTGCAGGTCGAGCAGCATCTGTAGAGATAAAGGAATTGCTGACTGGAAGGGTGAGGGGAAAACCTTCCTGATGAAAGTTCTCAGCTGAAAATGTTGAAAGTTTATTCCTCCAGCATTTTGTGTGTGTTGCTCTAGATTTCCAGCTTCTGCAGCAATTATTGTGTTTCTGACATGTGGAAGATGTTTGAAGTTCAGGATCTACATGTTTCAGCGAGGAGTAAAGACAAGGATAGCTTGGCAAGGATAATCTTGGATAATCAAAAGATCCAAAATTCAGTCAGGAAGAAAAAGAATGCATTCATGATACTTAGGAAGCTAAAATCAGGTTGGGCCCTTGCAGAATATGAAGATACAGGATCAAGGAGAATCCCAAAGTATTTTATATTAAGAAGAAGAGGATAACTAAGAAGAAGGTAGGACCACTCAAGGATAAAGGAGATAAATTTCTGCTTGGAGTCAGAGCAAGTGGCTGAGGTACTAAGTTAACAATTTGTTTTGGTACTTACTGAGAAGAAGGAACTAGATGATAGTGAAAGCAGAGTGGGGCATGCTAATGTGCTGGGATATTTTGAGCTAAAGTAGGTTGTAGAGCTGTGTCTTCTGTAAAATGTTAAGATAGAAAAGTTCCCAGAACTTGATAACATGTATGGTATTCCAGAATAGTGGAAGAATCAAGTGAGGAGATCGCTGGTGCTTGGATAAGGATCTTTGTGGATTCACGAGCAACAGGCAAGTTCCCAAAAGAGTAGAGAGTAACAAATATTGTACTGTTTTTCATGGAAGGAAATAGGAAATCTAGGTAATTATAGGCTAGTGAATCCCACATCAGTTGTTGGGAAGCAGTTGGAGAGGATCCTGAGGGATAGGATTGACATGCATTTGGAAAGATATGGCTTACTTATGGCCAGTCAGCATGGCTTTGTGCACAGCAAGTCATGTATTATAATCTGGATCAACTTGTTGAGGGTTTACAAAAGTGCTTGACGAGGGTAAGGCAGTGGACATCATCTATATGGACCTTAATAAGGTATTTGATAAGGTCCTTCATGGTAGCTTTATTCAGAAGATAAAATGAATGAAATCCAGGATAAATTGCAACCTTGAATTCAGAACTGTCTTGCTCATAGAAGAGAGAATGAGGGTAGGATTAGAAAATTGTTTCTCTGGCTGGCAGTCCATGACCAGTGGTATTTTGTGCAGTTCTGCCATCCTTGTTATAGAAAGGTAGTGGAGACTGTGGAAAGGATGCAGAAGAGGTTTACCAGGATGCTGCCTGGATTAGAGATCATGAGCTATAAGGAAAGATTGGACAAAATTGGGTTATTCTCTCCAGACTATGAGAAATTGAGGGAAACTGAAAGAGGATATACAAATTATGAGAGTCTTAGATATGGTAGACAAATAGAACTTTTCTCAAAGGTGGTTGTTCAAAGGCAATGTGGGGGGAACATTTTATACACACAGACTTGTAGGTGCTTGGAATGGATTGCTAAGGGTAGTAATGGAAGCAAGGAATTTGGTGGAGTTTAAGAGGCTTTTAGATAGACACATGAATATGAAGGGCTGAAGAGAATAGAGGATTAAGAATGATACACAGGAAGACATTTAGTATAAATTGGCATCAAGATTGGCACAAGATTGGCCAAAAGGCCTGCACAGTGTGCACATTCATTTTCATGTATTAGTAATGGTGCTTGTATATTCAAGGACTCGTGATGGAGGTCTCTCTGCTGGTGACCCAGATTCCCATTGTAATTGTTAAAATTTCAACTGGTTTTGTCTTTTGGATTTTGCAAAGAATGGGCAAGCATCCAGTGGAACAAAATGTGACTGAAAAGTTCTTCAAACACAAAGAAATGGATTCCTAAATTTGGCAGATAGTGTCAATTTAAAGTTCGGCAGCAAGTTAATTGAGTGAGACGTCTCACTGACAGAGCTATCTATCTGGTCTCTTTCTCTATTACATTGATGGTGTAAGAGTAAATCTGGTGCAGAAAGATAGCTCCCAGCTCCCAGCTCTTGGGAGGCTCAGCTTAAACTGCTGGCCTGAGCTGATCTCAGCTAACAGTGGGAATTGATTCTAGATGGAGAGCACCAGTTCCCATTGCAGACAAGCTTGGCTAACTTTTGGACTCACTACCCAGCATGTGATTGGTCAGTGAATGCTCAGGGCAATGCAAGACACACCTACAGAAACTACATTTGATCTTACCAACCCTGGTTTAAAGAGAGGAAGAAATACTCCAGGCAGTTTGAGAACAGAATGCAGAATGTTTGTTAGTCTGTCTGTCTGATGTATTGGTTTGTGGTTGAGGCTGTTTTTTTTTGTTACTCATATATTGCATGATTCATATACTGTGTATCATGTATCTCTGTGTTATTCATATATTGTTGTGGTGGCATATGACAACTTGTATGATTGGCATATTGCATACAGTTTTACTATTTACAGTATATATCAAATTTGCATGACAAGCAGTGATTAAATTACAGGATAAACAGCCAGTGTTTTGGACCATTGATCTAGAGACATAAGCCTGGATCCCACAACAGCAGGGAAATTCATAATCAAGAAGTAAATATACAGTATCTTAAAACTAGTTTCAGTAATGGTAACTATGAAACTTTTAGATTGTTGAAGAACCAAACTGATCACTAATGTCCATTAGAGAAGAAGACTTGCCCATCCTTAACCAGCAAGGCCTATGTTTGAGTCGATCCAACTATGTGATGGATTTTTAAATAAAAGCAGAAAAGCCAAGACAAACTGGAGATACTGGACTTCACTGTCTTCTCTTTTCAGGGCAGTTGTAATAGATAATACACATAGGTGCTGACAGAAAGGTCTATATCATGGGAACATTTAAATAAAGAAATATGTGATTGGATCACTTATATCTTGTACTTATGTGGCACATTACTGATTCAAATTTTTAAAATTTATTTTATTTTATTGAGAATCAGCATGAAATAGGCCCTTCCAGCCTTTTGAACCACACTGCCCAGTAATCCCCCAATTTAACCGCCTAGCCTATATCACGGAACAATTTACAATGACCAATTAGCCTACCAGCCTGTATACCTTTGGACTGCGAGAGGGAACTGGAGCACCCAAAGAAAACCTACACTGTCACGGGGAGAATGCACAAACTCCTTACAGAAAATTGATCCCCGGGTTGCTGGTACTTGTAAAGCTGCCTTCAGCGCATCTTGGGAATTCCCTGGCATGAGCGGGTGCCTCACACTGAAATACTTGTAAAGACCAACTGCAGAAGTATTGAGGCCGTGATCACCCAGCGTCAGTTGCAATGGCTGGAGCACATGATAAGGATGCCCCCATGTCGGCTACCCCGCAGAGTGTTATACGGCCAGCTACATCATGGTCGACACTCAGCTGGAAGGTTGAAGAAGCGTTATAAGGATCAGATGAAGAATGCTTTAAGGAAGTGCAAGATTAGACATGAGGACCTGGAGGATGTTGCTGCTGACCATATCACTTGGCAACAGCTGTGTAGGGATGGGGTTCGTATTCTAGAGATGGAAAGAACAACCAGAATAGAGTCAGGAGAAATGCAGCCATGGTTGCCATCACTACCACCACCACTACCACATATACATGTCCCACCTGCAATAGAGCTTGTGGGTCCAGGATAGGACTGTATAGTCATCAAAGATCTCACCGTTAAAGGAGTGGATAGATGTCGTCATCGGATTCTGATGGTCAACTGAAGAAGAAGATGGTCTGGAGTTTGCACAGTAACTAAAGAGGCATATAGAATTGGGTTGTACAGGGGATAGCACCTCCTCCACCTGATGCATTCCAGTGACATAATTATATCATGTCTAAGTGCTGAGGCATTGTACCTGATAAAGTGGGCCCCGAGCTTTTCTCACCATTTGCAGAGTGAGCATGTTCAGGCTGGGGAGCACTGGCGAGTGTTAGGTTGAAGGACTGGGTCAACGTCAAGAGTAGGTAATGAATCCAAATTCTGTGGATTGGCCAGAGATCAGAGGTGATGAAGGACTGGGGGTGAGGAGGCTGGTTGGTCTGAGTTAGGATCAGTGAATAGTGTCTGTTGGACATATGAGACTGGAGTTGGGGTTTGCCTGGGGAGAAAGATAAAGCTAACAAGAGTGCACAGAATCCACTGGTCAAAGCTTTGGTTTATGCTCCAACTTAACAACTCCTTAATCAAACCCCATCAATGTATCTACCCAATCCTTCCTCCTTTAATGAACTTTTCTGGCCTCTTTTTGAGAGCTTACCAATGGACATGCAGATCGGGAAGGCCACCCTGCTCTGCCATTTAATAAATGACTGATGACTGTCAATTCCACTTTAAAGATTAGCTTTATTTGTTACATGTACATCGAAACACGCAGAGAAACACATCGTTTGCGTCCAATCAAATCAGCACCAAAACAGTATGCCCACAACTTAATAACCCTAACCGTACATACATCTTTGGAATGTGGGAGGAAACTTAAATGTTTGTGGGGAGAACGCTGTATTACTGTTGCGTTAAGTGCTATGCTACCATTCTGTCTCACTTTCTCTGCTACCCACGCTAACAGTTGTTTATTAAAAAACTATCTAGCTCTGCTTTAAGTAAAATAGTCAAAGACTTTGCTTCCCCCTCATGTCAATGTTATTTGGCATAACTACTCATTGTGGCAGTGTTTTCCCTAATCTAATTACTCACTTGGTAAAGAGCTGTCTCCTACATGCGTGCACATCAGCCCACTCCTGATTTAATCTATGCTCTTTATTCCCTGTTGGGTTTATTAGTAAGTATTTCTGTTTGTCATTTCCGGTTTTCAATCCCCCCAAATGGAAACAGCTTCACCTCCCCTAGATCAGCACTTTGAATTTTTAAAAGGTGTCGGTCTAGTTTCCCAGAGAGCAGAATCCCAAATTGTGGATGTTTTTGTGATGAATATAATTTCTCGGTTCTGGTCTCATCTTGTGAATCTATTTTTACTCCTTCTGCATTGTCAGTATGCAAAATGTAGTTAAGACCTGTCCATGGTATGTGAAATGTGGTCTCAGCATGGGCTGTTTGGGCTAACGTGTAACATGTAACCTCTTCGCTTTTTAATTCTATTCTATGAGTGATCCTTGAAGCTTAGTTTGTATTTTAAGGCCTCATTAACCTGTTCTGATATTTTTAATGGGGTGAGATCCATAACCCTGGGTTACTTTGCTCCTCTGCCCAATTTAGACTCAATGTTCACGCAGGAGGGAGCCTCCTTAATCTTCCCATCAAATAAACCACTTTGTTCTGATTCTGACCGTCACTTGTTTAATTAACTAATGAAGTAGTTGGCACTAATGAGTTGAAATGATGTTTGGTGAGGTTACTGCACAAATGAATTAAATGTTCTGATCAAAATTTATTAGTGAGAAAGGTTTAGATTGATAGAGATTGTCATGAGTCTCAATCTGCTCATTGGTTCTTATCCAGTGTGTGTGTGTGTGTGTGGTGTTCATGTGTGTTGTGTGTGCGTGCACATGTGTGTGTTGTGCGTGTGTGTGTGTGTTGTGTGTCTGGTGTGTGTGTGTGTGTGTGTGTGTGTGGTGTGCGTGTGGTGTATGTGTGAGAGAGAAAGAGAGAGAGCTTTTCTGTGCAGCTGTGTCAATCATACATGTAGTTGGGGAGGCTCTATCTTCTCTGTGTTTATGCTTATAACTCTGGCCCTAAGTATTGGAGTTGTGGTTGGGGGCACAAGCCAACACTACACTGAAAGCTGCTTCTGTTATTCAACTAAGCTGTGCAAGGACAGCCTAAGGATCTCACAACAGTCATACTGAGACCCCACTTTTGACCATGGTTTAAGATGAAGCACTGACCTCACATTGCCTTGCTGTGAACACTGCCCCCAGGCTTCACAATGTCTTACTGTGAACACTGCTACACCAGCAGCATGGAGGAATACGCAGTGACTTTTACTGCTGCTGCATTGCATGTCAGTAAAACACCTTCACACTTCTAATCATCTCTGGACAAAACAGAATAACAGACTTGCCCTAAATCTCCCAGCACAATCTGGACAGTTCAGACGAAAGCTGACAGTTCTCCACCCAGAACATCAACAGTCCATCTCTCTCCACAGATAACGCCTGACCCACTGCGTGCCTCCAGCATCTTGTTCGTTTAACCTCTTGGTGAAGCCAGCCACTTCAGTCCGGAGAGACCCTCTGCTGCTCGTGGCCTTTGTCTTTGGCAGCCAACCGCAGGAGAGGGGCAGCTGGGTACCCAGTCCTGATGACAACCAATTCCGGCAGCCAGTGGAAATTGAGTAGCTCATCAGTGAGGAATGGGGGTCAAGCCTTTGGGTAACGGCTGACATAAGCTGAGGTAAAAAGCAGCAATAATTATACTCCCCCCCCCCAATAGAGGGGCAACAGACACTCCCAGATCAGGAGGATGAAGGACTAAGAATGAGGATTAGAAGGGCCCTTGGTGGTGAGAATGCCACAATAACGTTTTGCATGTATTTAATCAGGTTGCACAAGTACCGCACACTTCCAATGAATGTCAAACTCACAACATTGACAGAGCTACCGATACAGGTACATAGACCGAGAACCAATCTGTGATTTGCTTCATTCTGCAGAATGCAGCACCTTGATTTCCCTGTTGAGCTGTAAATCCTCCAGCTCTGTTAAAGAGCTCCTGGATTATCTGTTCACATGTGCACCCAATACTTCCCCATGGATAATTTGTTTGATAATATTTAAATAGCAAAGAATTAGGCAAAGACTGTCCATGGTTACACACCACCCAGGAGATCAGACTCCTGCTCTGTACCATGGTGCTACTGCGTTGCTTCTGCAGTGCGCCTGCACTCACCCTGCAGGGTTCCTTCGGTGGTCCTGTCCCTTTACTGCTCTGAACTGTCCTTATCACATTGCTGCATTTCTCCTGACCTCTTCCTGCTCTAGTCCTGCTCTGTTGCTACCACAAGAGCCTGGTCCTTCCAGCTGTTCACAGCCTTAACCATTTCTTAGCCAGATCAAGGAATGAAGTACAGAAAACTGCAGGTTCTGGCATCAGAAATAAAGAAAAAGAGAAATGGTGGAAATTCTCAACAGTTCAGTGAGCACCAGATCTGTTCTAATGAACTGAAACATCATTTGTGTCTCTATCCGCCTATGGTGCCTGATCGCTGAGTACTTTAAGTCTTTCATTCAACTGGTTTATTGTGGGAGTAAACAATCATAATGCAATTCGATCCCAACATGGTTAAGAGCACTGATTTTATTTATCCATATAGATTGTCTTTGGCCTATGAAAAGAGTTGAAGCAGCTTCAAACCCCCGTACTTTTGGAAGAATAAGAAGCAATTTCATCGGAAATGCAAAATTCTTGTGGGATTTGATGGGATAGGTTTAAAAATGAATGTGGTTTCAGTCACAAAATAAGATATTTGCTGTTGGAGAGACCCAAGGGATGTTGCATTCCGAGCAACAAACAATCTGCTGGATGAACACAACCATCTCAGAGATGAGAAAGAAACTACTTTCTTTAGAATATCTGAAATTCTCTACCCAAGAGGCTTATGAACAGCGACAGCCGGATGCAGAGAGGCTTCAGTGAGATGCAGACAGGCTAAATGAATGAGAGAAGACAGCACAGATTGAATATAATGTGGAAAAATGGGAAGTCATCCTGTTGCGATAGAAAAGTAGAAAGGTAAAATATTTTGAAAATTGAGGGAGTGAAATGTGTTGGTGTTCGGGTGGGGGGTGGCTGGGCTTGTGCATGAGACTCTGAAACTCGGTGTGCAATACAGTTAGTAATTAGAAGTCTGTACTACAGATGCAAAGCATGCCAGGCCATGGGAGTTGCTGGATGCCAGAATGCTGGACTAGAAAACTATCAGCTTGTGCCTTCATCTAAGGTAATAGCAAAACCATAAACAATGGGCAGAAATGAAATAAAACTGTAGATGCCAGAACCTGAAATGAAAACCGAAATTCACGAATAACTCAGCCAGTTAAGCAGCATCCAAAGGAAAAGAAACTAATCAACATTTCTGGTCAGCAATCCTTCCTTAGAATTGAAGTAGACAGACAGACAGACATACTTTATTGATCCTGAGGAAAACTGGGTTTCGTTACAGTTGCACCAACCAAAAATAGAGTGGAAATATAGCAAAATAAAACCAGAAATAATTAAATGATAATAAGGAAATTATGCCAAGTGGAAATAAGTCCAGGACCAGCCTATTGGCTCAGAGCGTCTGACACTCCAAGGGAGGAGTTGTAAAGTTTGATGGCCACAGGTAGGAATGACTTCCTATGACGCTCAGTGTTGCATCTCAGTGGAATGAGTCTCTGGCTGAATGCACTCCTGTGCCTAACCAGTACATTATGGAGTGGATGGGAGACATTGTCCAAGATGGCATGCAACTTGGACAGCATCCTCTTTTCAGACCGTCAGAGAGTCCAGTTCCACCCCCACAACATCACTGGCCTTACAAATGAGTTTGTTGATTCTGTTGGTGTTTGCTACCCTCAGCCTGCTGCCCCAGCACACAACAGCAAACATGATAGCACTGGCCACCACAGACTCATAGATGGAGGGTTTACAGTTTCTAAAGCAGAGGGCTCACCTATCACCTGCCAGCCTGACTTCCTCCACACCATCCCTGCTCCCCATCTTCTTAATCAGGCTTCTACCCCCTTCCTTTCCAGTCCTGATGAAGGGTCTTGGCCCAAAGCGTTGACTGCTGATTTCCTTTCATGGCCTGACGTGTTGGGGTGGGGGTGGGGTGGTGTGTGTGTGTGTGTGTGTGTGTGGTGTAAAGTTTCCAGTATCTGCAGAACTTCATGCTTTTTTGCGTTTGCAAGAATGGCAAACAATCTCATTTAAAGATACAAATTCTCAGATCTTGGCAGCAATGCAGGGATAGAGTTTGCCCTGGTTGGGCTGCTTGAAGCAGAGGTCACAATTCCAGAATAGTTAGGACTGAAATAAGAATTTCTTTTGGGAGAAGGTAATAACTGTGGAATGCTCTACCTAAGAGTGCTGGAGACTCAGCAGGTGTATAGTCAGGACAGAAACTGATAGAGTTTTGGACAAGAAAGGAATGAAGGAATTGGTATGAGAAAGCAACACTAATCTGAACCATATATGGACTGATACCACCCAGTCTTGTACTGGTCAGAGACTATACACATTAAGAACTTGTATCAGAACTGGTCTTGGCCTGAAATGTTGACTGTTTATTCCTTTCCATAGATGCTGCCCGACCTGCTGATTTCCTCCAGTGTTTAGTACACATTACCCTGGATTTCCAGAATCTCTTGTGTTTATGTATCAGGACTGAGTGCTTTAAATGTACCTGTTCTGCTTCTTGCTAGGTCTCACCTTTTACCTGTGAAATCCTAAAGGGAGAGTTGTGTTTGTTCCAAAAATTTATGCTAAAATTCCACCTTGAAATAAACTAATTTTTAGCCCAACTTAATATGTTTGCCCTTCGAGCAATTAGATTGTTTTGACCACATTTTTATAATCTCATTCTCATTGGTGCTGCAAACATACAGGCCCGAAGATTCAATTTAGTATGGCTGTTTGCTTTAGCTTTGTGACAATAAAAACTGATTAAATGTGATAGAAATGGTTTGAGAGGCAGTTTGGGGATATGACTGGTTTCTCCTTCAGGAATGACTTCTGCATCGCCGATGCACTTTTTTCTTTTGGGAAAGGTACAGCCTTTATAAAAATGATGGGTTACACCTGAACATGAGGGGGACTAATATCCTTGTGGGCAGGTTGCCAGTTTTTGGGGAGAGTTTAAATTAATTTGGCAGGGGGACGGGAACCGGAGAGTTGGGGCAATTAGTATACTAGTCAATGCATTGTGTATTTCAGTCTGTGAGGAAGGACAGGCAAATGGCAGGGCAAAATTGAAGTCAGTGGTATGAGTTAAAGCTTAATGGGGGGCAAATTGAAAATGGTGATGAACACAGACCGAAGGCTTTACAGTATATCTGAATGGACGCAGTACACAGAGAAAGGTAGATGTTCCTGTAGCACAGTTTGAGATTGACAGGTAAGAGGGCTTCACTGAGTCTTGGCTGATCGAAGGTCACAGTTGGGAGCTTAACATCCAAGGAAACACCTGGCATCAAAAGTACAGGCAGGCAGGTAGAGGGGATGCATTAGCCCCGTTGGTAAAGAATGAAATCAAATTCGTAGCAAGAGATGACATCAAAAGATGTAGAATCCTTGTGGGTAGAGTTAAGAAACTGCAAGTGTGCAAAGACCCTGATGTGAGTTATATACAGGCCTCTGAATAGTAGCCAGGATGTGGGATATAAATTCCAATGGAAAGTAGAAAAAGCATGCAATGTGGGTAATGTTATGACAGTCATGGTGGGTATCAATAGATTGGGAAAACCAGGTTGGTGCTGGATCCTAAGAGAGGCAATTTGTAGGACACCTACAAGAGGCTTGCTGTTCAGCCCAACAGGGGAAAGGAAGTTCTGGATTGGGTGTTGTGCAATGAACTAGGTTTGATAAGGGGGCCTAAAGGGAGCCCTCCTTTACTGTCTGTATACCCATGACAGTGTCGCCACCCACAGCTCCAATTTGCTGATGACACCACTCTAATTGGTCTAATTTCAAATAAAAATGAGGCAGCCAACAGAGAGAAAGTCATCACCCTGACACAGTGGTGTCAAGAAAACAACCTCTCCCTCAACATCGTAAAAACAAAGGAACTGATTGTGGACTACAGGAGCAATGGAGACAGGCTAACCCCTATAGTCACAATGGATCTGGGGTTGAGAGGGTGAACAGCTTTAAGTTCCTTGGCATACACATCACCAAGGATCTCACGTGATCTGTACATACTGGCTGTGTAGTGAAAAAGACACAACAGCACATCTTTCACCTCAGACGGTTGAAGAAGTTTGGTATGGGCCCCCCAATCCTAAGAACTTTCTAAAGGGGCACAATTGAAAGCATCCTGACTGGCTGCATCACTGCCTTGTATGAGTACTGTACTTCCCTCAATCACAGGACTCTGCAAAGAGTGGTGTGGACAGCCCAGCGCATGTGTAGATGTGAACTTCCCACTATTCAGGACATTTACGAAGACAGGCCCCAAAGGATCATTGGAAACCCGATTCACCCCAACCACAAACTGTTCCGGCTACTACCATCCAGGAAATGGTACCGCAGCTTAAAAGCCAGGACCAAAGCTTCTTCCACCAGGCCACTGCTTAATTCTTGCTGACGCAACTGTATTTCTATGTTGTATTGACTGTCCTGTTGTACATAATATTAATTATAAATTACTATAATTGCAGATTGCACATTTGAATGGAAACAGAATGTAAAGATTTTTACTCCTCGTGTTTATAAAGGATGTAAGGAATAAAGTCAATTCAATTAATGGAACTCTTAGGAGGCAGTGATTATATATAGAATTCACCCTGCAGTTTGAGTTGGAGATGATAAAGTCAGACATGTCAGTACTACAGTAGAGTAAAGGGAATTATAGAGGCATGAGAGAGGAGCTGGGCAAGTTGATTGGTAGGGGGCACTAGCAGGAACAACAGCAGAAAATCAATGGCTAGAGTTTCTGGGGACAATTTGAAAGGTGCAGGATAGATACATTCTAATGAAGAAGTATTCTAAAGGGAGGTTGAGGCACCATGGCTGACAAAAGAAGTCAAAGACAATATAAAAACAAAAGAGCGGACATATAATATAGCAAAAAATAATGGAAAGTTGGAGGATTGGGATGTTTTTAAAAACTAACATTGGGCAACTAAAAACATAAGGAAAGAAAAGATGAACTATGAAAGTGAGCTAGCCAACTATGTCAAAGAGGATAACCAAAGTTTTTTCAAATATATGAAGAATAAAAATGTAAGAGTTGATTTTGGACAGCTAGAGAAGAACACTAGAATAGTAGTAGCGGGGCACCACGGAATGGCAGATGAACTTATTATGTACATTGCTTCATCTCTTCCCCATGGAAGGCACTAGCAGTATGCCAGTAATGCAGAAGTGTAGTTGCTATTACTAAGTGGAAGGTGATTGGGAATCTGAAAGATCTGAAGGTAGATAAGTCTTTGAGGAAGTACAGTGCCTATAAAAAGTCCCCTTTGGAACTTCTCATGTTTTTATTGTTTTACAACATTGAATCACAGTAGAAGGTTTATTTTGGCTTTTTTTGACACTGATCAACTGAAAAAGACTCTTTTGTGTCAAAGTAAACACAGATCTCTGGAAACTGATTTAAATTAATTGCAAATATAAATCACAAAATAATTAATTTCATAAGTATTCACCCCCTACAAGTCAGTATTTAGCAGATGCACATTTGGCAGCAATTACATCCTTGAGTCTGTGTGGATAGGTCTCTATCAGCTTTGCACATCTGATAGAGACACTGCAATTTTTCCCCATTCCTCTAAACAAAACTGCTCAAGCTCTGTTTCCTGCCTCTAGCGTGTCCAATCCCTTAATAATCTTATATGTTTCAATCAGATCCCCTCTCATTCTTCTAAATTCCAGTGCTTACAAGCCCAGTCGCTCCAATCTTTCAAAACATGACAGTCCTGCCATCCCGGGAATTAACCTCGTGGACCTACGCTGCGCTCCCTCAATAGCAAAAATGTCCTTTCTCAAATTTGGAGACCAAAACTGAACACAATACTCCAGGTGTGGTCTCACCAGGGCCCTGTACACCTGCAGAAGGACCTCTTTGCTCTTATACTCAACTCCCCTTGATATGAAGGTCAGCATGCCATTAGCTTTCTTCACTGCCTGCTGTACCTGCATGCTTACTTTCAGTGACTGGATGCACAAGAACACCTAGATCTCATTGTACTTCCCCTTTCCCTAACATTATGCTGTTATGCTACCATGCTCCCTCAATAAAAAAAGAGATTTGAACCTACAGAATGGATTTCTGCTCCATCACCTTTACCAGTCAGCCACGACTCGTGTAGGACATATGACAGAAATAATTGCTGGTGATGCAACCATCATGTTCACAACCTCTTGTGGTTTGATTTGTCTCCTGTCATCTTTGTGAATGAGCATTCACTAACATCAGGATGTTCTTCTACACTCAGTGGCCACTTAATTAGGTACACCTGTACACCTGCTCGTTAATCACGTGGCAGCAACTCACTTCATGAAAGCAGGGAGACATGGTCAAGTGCAAGGTTCCCTCTAAGTTTAGTAGTCAGTGTGTGCAAAAATATTGCGTTGTGCAATTTTTTTCCTGTGACAAAAGTATGTGTGCACTGAATGCACACATAGCACAGGTTATGTAGGTTTATAAAATATTTGACATAAAACTGCACAGAAGAACAATGAAATAACACACATATTTAAGTCATTCTGTTATTTTTTTCTCTCTCCTGTCTTTGGTATTTACCTATTCTTTGTAAACTCTATGGGACTTCCATCCAATTGATAGCTTTTGATGCTCATTAACATATCCAAATAACATTCACCGAAACAGTTTCTCAGCTTGTTTTTGAGTTGATTCATTAGACAATAGACAATAGGTGCAGAAGTAGACCATTCAGCCCTTCGAGCCTGCACCACCAGTTTAAGATTATGGCTGATCATCTACTATCAATACCCGGTTCCTGCCTTGTCCCCATATCCCTTGAATCCCCTATCCATAAGAAACCGATCTGGCTCCTTCTTGAAAGCATCCAAGAACTGGCCTCCACTGCCTTCCGAGGCAGTGCATTCCAGACCCCCACAACTCTCTGGGAGAAGTAGTTTTTCCTTAACTCTGTCCTAAATGACCTACCCCTTATTCTCAAACCATGCCCTCTGGTACTGGACTCTCCCAGCATCTGGAACATATTTCCTGCCTCTATCTTGTCCAATCCCTTAATAATCTTATATGTTTCAATCAGATCCCCTCTCAATCTCCTTAATTCCAGCGTGTACAAGCCCAGTCTCTCTAACCTCTCTGCGTAAGACAGTCCAGACATCCCAGGAATTAACCTCGTGAATCTACACTGCACTTGCTCTACAGCCAGGATGTCCTTCCTTAACCCTGGAGACCAAAACTGTACACAATACTCCAGGTGTGGTCTCACCAGGGCTCTGTACAAATGCAAGAGGACTTCCTTGCTCTATTACAAAAAGAATTGAGTACAAAAGGCCAACATTCCATTAGCCTTCTTCACTGCCTGCTGCACCTGCTCATTCACCTTCAGTGACTGATGAACAAGGACTCCGAGATCTCTTTGTATTTCTCCCTTACCTAACTCTACACAGTTCAAATAATAATCTGCATTCCTGTTCTTACTCCCAAAGTGGATAACCTCACATTTATTCACATTAAACGTCATCTGCCAAGTATCTGCCCACTCACCCAGCCTATCCAAGTCACCCTGAATTCTCCTAACATCCTCATCACATGTCACACTGCCACCCAGCAAATTTGCTGATGTTAGTCTCAATGACGTAAATCATAAACAGCTGTGGTCCCAATACCGAGCCCTGTGGCATCCCACTAGTCACCACCTGCCATTCCGAGAAACACCCATTCACCGCTACCCTTTGCTTTCTATCTGCCAATCAGTTTTCTATCCATGTCAATGTCCTGTCCCCAATGCCCTGAGCTTTGATTTTACCCACCAATCTCCTATGTGGGACCTTATCAAATGCCTTCTGCTAAAACCTCGTGCACAGTCCGCACTAGACGCAAGAAAGGTTCCCCCAACGTCCATCGACTGTGCAAGGTCGCAAAACTGTTCATTTTGAAGTCAATTTAATTGCCAAAAGATGCTTCAAGAAGTCAAGTTTCCAAATATCATCCCACTTCTTTCCACTAGCAAATTCTTTTTGTATCACGACAGTAAGTCCACTTTCCAAATCATACATAAATATTTCTCGTAGCTGAACGTTCATGACCTCATGAGCTTTCGGTGTAGCAGTTTCTAGTACTTTGTTAAGCCATTCAACTTTAAACAAATTTGCAGTTCTTTTGCACTTCACACCCCTCGCTTCTTTTGAATTCGATATAGTGAATCAACATTTTTTTCGGTAAAAATTTAGTAAGCTATCTACAGGATTTGGAACAGATCTTTGTAAACTTTACGATATGAACACTGTCCGCCAAAGATGACTGCCACTGTGATGCAGCTGTACAAACCGGAACAGGAAAGGTGAGGTGACTTATAAATTAGTGACGTGCATTGTGGTATTTGAAAAACTGATGAACTAGTTAACAGAAACATTTAGCTAAAAGATTATTTTCAATAAGTATAATTATTAACTACTACATTATTTTAGGTAACTAACCTTTAGCGCGCACATTACTTTCCTTTGTGTGCTAGTTGAAAAACATGTGTACACACGCACACGCACAACTGAGAGGGAACATAGGTCAAGAGGATCAGTTATTGCTCAGATGAAACATCAGACCAAGGAAGAAATGTGATCTAAGTGACTTTAACCATAGAATGATTGTTGGTGCCTGACAGGGTGGTTTGCGTATCTCAGAAACTGCTCATCTCGGATTTCCATGCACAACTGTCTCTAGAATTTACAGAGAATGGTGCGAGAAACAAAAAAAATCCAGTGAATGGCCTTTCTGTGGGTAAAAGTGTATTGTTAATGAGAGAGGCCAGAGGAGAATGGCCAGACTGGTTCAATCTGATAGGAAGGTGACCGTAACACAAATAACAATGCTTCGCAACAATGGTGTGCAGAAGAGCATCTCTGAATGCACAACACACCAAACCTTGAAGTGGATGCACTACAGCAGCAGAAGATCATGAACATGTACTGAATGGTACAGGAGGTACCTAATAAAGGTATTTAAACCAACCAGCCAATAGACAATTCCTGTTGCATAACAATGGGAGAAAGTAGGGGAGTTACTGGGCTAACATCCAGCATTCTGGCTCATTGATCCAGAGAAATGAATTCAAATCCCACCATGGCAGCCAGGGAATTTAAATTCAAGTAAATAAAAAAAATCTGGAATTTAACTAAAAATGAGGCCAGTATCAGAAACAGAAGCCAGGAAATCACCAGATGGTTTGTTTTTTTGAAAAAACCCGTCTGGTTCACTAATGTCTTTTTGGGAAGCAAATCTGCCATCCTTACCCAGTCTGGCCCAATCTACCTCTTAACTATCTCCTCGTTCCAGGGAAATTGGCGATGGACGATAACTTGCCAGTGATGTCCATGACTGAACAAAAAACAAATCTTGCTCTCTCAAAGTGGCCGCACAAGTTGATAGGGTGATAAACAAGGTGAATGGCATGCCTGCTCTTATTTGTTGAGGCTTTGAGTTCAAGAGTTAGGAAATTTCATTGCAGAATTATAGAACTTTTGTTAGACTGCATCTGGAGCACTGCATTCAATCTGGTCAGCCAATTATAAGATGAATGTGAAAGCTTTGGAGAGGATCACCAGGCTGCAAGCAGGACAAGAGAGCTTGTGCAAGAAGGAGCAGCTGGACAAACCTGGGTTGTCTTCTCTGGAGGGGTGGAGGCTGGAGGGAGACTGGATACAAGTTTATTAGGTTATGAGAGACATAGATAGATTAGACAGTGGCTATATTTACTCGCAGGGTCAAAATGTCTAACACAAGAGGCCACGTAAGTTCAAAGGAGATGTGCAAAGTATTTTTTTCATACATGAGGTAGGGCTTGGAATGTACCGCTCAGGGTTGTAGTGGAGGCAAATATGATAGGGTGTTTAAAAAGGCTGTTAGAGTGGCACATCAGAGAATGGACGGATATGGATATTGTGTAGGCAGAATAGGCGTAGGCAGATTAATTTAGTTACATATTGAATTACTAATTAAATCAGTTCACACAGCATTATGGACCAAAGGGCCAGCTCCTGTGGGGTACAGTTCTATGTTCTGTGACACAGGAGTGGATGGGAATGTGTGTGTGTGTGTGTGTGTGTGTGTGTGTGTGTGTGTGTGTGTGTGTGTGTGTGTGTGTGTGTGTGTGTGTGTGTGTGTGTGTGCGCGCGCGCGCGCACGCGAGACAGAGGGGAAGGGAGGTGGTGAGGTGAACGGGGGAAGGGAAGACGGAGCAGTAGGGAGAGAGGAGGAGGGGGCAGAAGACAGAGAGGGAGTTCTGTGAATATTCATTGATGGCAGGACAACTCAAGAAGAAATGAAAGAACTACATCTTGTCAGACGCCTGGAATTCCTGTTGACTGGCAGCACCTTGTTCAGAAGCATCCCCCGTATGGTCTCAAGTTATTACCGATCGTGAGGGGCTCAGCTCTCAAAAACGCTTCAGGTTTCCCAGATGTCAGATTGTCAAGGACACTGAACGTCTTTAACAAATAAATATTAAAATTAATTTGAAAAGAATGTAATTGAGCACAAAAACAATTAAAACTTGAAAATAATTAAAATCAATTAAATACATTTCAGGCAACTTAATTAAATGAGAAAAAAAAAAGTTAATCACCTTGTTCCTAAGTTTCCTCTGCAGGATTTTTACAAGTGAAATTAATTGGTGTGTTGGACCTGCGCCAGGTGAACCTGGTGTGGCTCAGTAAGCAGGTAGAGTATTCCCAGTGCAGGGAAATCAGAGGAAGTGCATGCCTCATCACGGTTACAGGAACAGCCGCCAGCTTCCAGTAATCTGGGACTCCCGCTTTTTCTCCGGACCCACAGACCGCCCAATTAATTCAAAGATCAAAGTAATTACCGAAGTGCATACATGTCACCATAATACAACCCTGAGATTAATTTTCTTGCAGGGATAACCAATAAATCCATAATAGAATAATAACTGTAATAGAATCAATGAGAGACAAAAATAAATAAGTAATAATAATGAACAAATATTGAGAACATGAGATTAAGAGCTCTTGAAAGTGAGTTAATAGTTTGTGGGAACATCTCAGTGATGGGACAAGTGAAATGGAGTAGTTACCGCCTTTAGTTCAAGAGCCTGATTGGTGAGGGGTAATAACTGTTACTGAACCTGATGGCATGACTCCTGAGGCTCCTGTACTTTTGCCCTGATGGCAGCAGTGAAAAGTAAGTATGTCCTAGGTAGTGGGCATCACTGATGAGGGATCCTGCTTTCCTGTGACAATGTTTCATGTAGATGTGCTCAGCGGTGGGGAGGGTTTTGCCCATGATGGACTGGGCCATATCCACTACTTTTTGCAAGTTTTTACATTCAAGAGCATTGGTGTTTCCATACAAGGCTGTGATGCAGCCAGTCAATATACTCTCCACCACACATCCACAGAAGTTTGTCAAAGTCTTAGATGTCATGTTGAATCTCCGCAAACTCCTAAGGAAGTTGAGGCGCTGTTGTAATTAATACTTAGGTGCAGGACCCAAGACAGGTCCTCCGAAGACATTTTACATTTAAGAGGCATTCAGACAGGTACATGATCAGGTAAGGAAACAGAGTAGTATAGACAATGTGCAAGCAAATGGAATTTGTTTAAATTAGTTTCATGATTGGCATTGTTTTCAACCAGTTTTGCACACTGATTGAATGCCCATGTTAGTGCAGTCTTTCTTTGTTTCTACTATTGTTAATATTCGATTCTGGATTTATTGAGTATGTCTGCAGGAAAACGAATCTTAGGTTTGGAAATGGTGATGTGTACATTGATAATAAATTTACTTTGAACAGTGAACTTTGAACTTTCACAGGAGGGCCTGTAGCTGTGTGGTACGGTTATCTGCCAGTTTCTTGCATATATTTACTTAAATAGGAAATCTGGCCATACAGTCAACTGTTCACCATTATGGAGCCTGAATGCCCAGGGAATATAATTTTTTTCAAACAAGCCTTAGCCAGCACAGAGGCACAGCTGGTTAAGCTGCTTCCTTGCATCTTTAGAAAATCCGGCTCAATCCTGACCTCCTCAGTGTGGTCTGTGTGGAACTTGCATGCTCTCCAATAATCATGGCAATTTCCTCCACTTTCTTCCTACATTTCAAAGATATCTGGGTTAATATATTAATTGCCCTCAGCTTGTAGGTGTTGAATCAGCGGGAAATTAATGGAAATGTGGGTAGAAAAAAATTAGATTCATATCACATCACTGGATCCAGTCTTATCATTGAATTCCAGTTTATGATGGTGCTGGTAAATCACAGTGACTGCTGACTGGTGGCTGATGAAATAAAGAAAACACCTAATTATCTTGTGTGTGTTTGTTACAAACAAGAGAAAATCTGCAGGTGCTGGAAATCCGAACAACACACACAAAATGCTAGAGGAACTCAGCAGGCCAGGCAGCATCTATGGAAAAAAAGTACAGTTGACGTTTCAGGCCAAGACCCTTCATCAGGACTGGAGCAAAAAAGCTGAGGAGTAGATTTAAAAGGTGGGAAGAGGGGAAAGAGAACCACCAGGCACTAGGTGAAACTTGGAGAGGGAGGGATGATGCAATGAGCTAAGAAGTTGATTGGTGAAAGAGACAGAAGCCCATGGCAGAAAGAAGAAAGGCAGGAGAGTGGGGGTGATGCGGAGGAGCACCAGAGAGAGGCGATGGGTGGGTAAGGAGATAACTTGAGAGAGAGATGAGTGATTGGGAAATGGTAAAGGGGTGGGGGGTGTGGAGGCATTTCTGGAAGTTTGAGAAATCGATGTTCATGCTGTCAGGTTGGAAGCTACCCAAACAGAATATAAGATGTTGTTCCTCCAACCTAAGTGTGGCTTCAACATGACAGTGGAGGTGGCCATGGATGGACATATTGGAATGGGAATGGGAAGTGGAATTGAAATGGGTGGCCACTGGGAGATCCCGCTTATTCTGGTGGATGGAGCATAGATGCTCGGTGAAGTGGTCTCCCAATCTATGTCAGGTCTCACCGATATACAAGAGACCACACCAGAAGCACCAAATGCAGTAGATGGCCCCAACAGACTCACAGGTGAAGTCGCCTCACCTGGAAGGACTGTTTGGGGCCCTGAATGGTGGCGAGGGGAGAGGTGTTAAGGCAGATGAAGCGCTTTCTCTGCTTACAAGGATAAGTGCCAGGAGGGAGATCAGTGGAGAGGAATGATTGGACAACGGAGTCGTAGGGAGCGATCCCTGTGGAAAGCAGAAAGTGGGCAGTGAAAGATGTATTTGGTGGTGGGATCCAGTTGGCGGTGGCGAAAGTTTTGGAGAATTGTGTGCCAGATGCGGAGGCTGGTGGGGTGGTTGGTGAGGGCAAGAGGAACTCTATCTTTGGTAGTGTGACGGGAGAATGGGGTAATAGCAGACGTATGTGAAATGGAAGAGATACGGTTGAGGGTAGTGTTGATAAACGGCACACCAATCGTGAGTTGGAGAACTCTGAGTGAGGAGGCGGTGCATAGGTCCGGGAGTGAAGTTTAAAAGGGGAAAGATTCGTGAAAACTCGGCTATAACCAGAGCACCAGCCGTGCGTTGGAGAGCAGAGAAGGTTCAGGCATAACAGGAAGACCCTACCTAGCAGAGTGGTCATCAAAGGAGCAGTCATCGACAGAGCACTCTGAGTCAGAGTAGTAGGGCCTTGGCTCATTCAAGCTTCAGCAAGGTAAGTGAGTAAGTGGGCTTTGTTTCTTCCCTGCATTTTTTGAAGATTAGAGAGCATGTCTTTAGGGTTTGTACTTTGCTCTGGGTGTCAGATGTCGGAATCCTGGAACTCTTCTAGTTTCCCATCTGTGCCAGGTACACTGAGATGTAGCTCCTGAGAGACCGTGTTAGGGATCTGGAGCTGCAGCTCAATGACCTACAGCTTATGAGGGAAAGTGAGCAGGAAATAGATAGGAGCTACAGGGAGTTCGTCGCCCGAGGCTACAGAAGTTAGATAAGTGGGTGACTGTCAGGGAGGAGAAGGGAAGAGATCAGAGAGTACTGAGCACCCCTGTGGCCATCCCCCTCAGTGACAGTTATCTCGTTTTGGATTATGTTGTGACCTGAAAGAGGACAACCACGGCAATCAGGTCTCTGGCACTGAGCCCGGTTCTGTGGTGCAGAAGGGAGAGAGGAAGATGAGGAATGTGGTAGTCATAGGGGATTCCACAGTGAGGGGAACAGACAGGAGGTTCTGTCAGCCTGGTAGAGATACCCGCATGGTGTGTTGCCTTCCAGGTGCCAAGGTACGAGCTGTCTCGGATCAGGTGCAGTGTATTCTGAAGAGAGAGGGTAAACACCCAGAAGTCTTGGTACACATTGGTACCAATGACATAGGTAGGAAAATGGAGGAGGTCTTGAAGAAAGAACTCAGGGAGTTAGGTAGGAAGCTGAAAAGCAGGACCTCCAGGGTCATAATGTCAGGATTGCTGCCTGTGCCATGTGCTAATGAGTGCAAGAATAGCATGATAAGGCTTATTAATGTGTGGCTGAGAGACTGGTGTAGGGGGCAGGGCTTCGGGTTCCTGGATCAATGGGGCATTTTCTTGGGGGGGGGGGATACGACCTGTACAAAGGAGATGGGTTACACTTGAACCCAAAGGAGTCCAATATTCTAGCAGGCAGGTTTAATAGAGCTGCTATGGAGGGTTTAGACTAATTTGGCAGGGGGATGGGAAACAGAGTGATAGGGCTGAGGAAAGGGAAACAGAAATAAATCAAAGATAGCATGCAACAGAGATGATAGGAGAAGCAAGAGATAAGACATAATCACAGCCAGTGGGATGATCTACGGTACAATAGAGGCATGGTGCAGTTAAAACAGAAAGCAGCTAATACTGGACTGAAAGTGTTGTACTTCAATGCACGCAGCATAAGAAATAAAATAGACAATCTTGAAATTCAGCTGCAGATTGGCAAGTATGGCGTTGTGGCCATCTCTGAAACTTGAATAAAGGATGGCTGCCATTGGAGGCTGAACAGCCCAGGATATACGGTGTATCGAAAAGATAGGTTAGCAGGCAGAGGGGGTGGTGTGGCCCTGTGTATAAGAAAGAAAATTAAATCATTAGAAAGGGATGACAAAGGATCAGAAGGTGTAGAGTCTCAATGGGTTGAGTTAAGAAATGGCCAGGGTAAAAGGACCCTAATGTAAGTTGTATACAGGCCTCCAAGCAGCAGCCGGGATGTGGATTACAAATTACAGCAGGAGATAGAAAAGGCAGAAGGGCAATGTTATGATAATCATTGGGGATTTTAACATGAAAGTGGATTGGGAAAAACTGGACCTCATGAGAGAAAATTTGTAGAATGTCTATGGGATGGTTTTTTAGAACAGCTTGTTGTTGAGCCCACTAGGGAATCGGCTGTGCTGGACTGGGTATTGTGCAATGATCTGGTGGTGATAAGAGAGCTAAAGGTTAAGGAACCCTTAGGGAACAGTGATCACAATATGATCAAGTTCACTTTGAAATTTGAGAAAGAGAAACTAAATTCCAAGTGTCAGTATTTCAGTAGAATAAAGGAAATTACAATGGCATGAGAAGGGAACTGGCCAAAGATGACTGGAAATGGACATTAGGAGGAAAGACAACAGAGCAGTAATGACTGGAATTTCTGCGACAAATGAGGGGAGTGCAAGACAGATATATTCCAAATAAGAAAAAATTTTTGAATGGAAGAAGGATATTTCCATGGCTGACAAGTGAAGTCAAAGCCAAAGTAAAAGCAAAAGAAAGGGCATACAAGGAAGCCAAAGCTAGTGGGACTATAAAGGATTGGGAAGATTTTATAAACTTGGAGAAGGAAACTAAGAAGGTCATTAGGAAGGAAAAGACGAATTATGAAAGGAAGCTGGTGACTAATATCAAAGAAGATACTAAAATATTTTTTTAAATATATAAAGAGTAAAAGAGAGTTGAGGGTAGATATAGGACCAATAGAAAATGATGCTGCAGATATTGTAATGAGAGATGCAGAGATGGGAGAAGAACTGAATGTGTATTTTGCATCAGTCTTCACAGTGGAAGACGTCTGCAGCATATCAGACATTCAAGCATGTCAGGGAAGTGAAGTAAGTGCAGTGAAAATTACGACCGAAAAGGTGCTCAGGAAGCTTATTAGTTTGAGGGTGAATAAATCTCCTGGACCTAATGGAATGCATCCTCGGTTCTGAAGGAAGTAGCTGGAGAGATTGTGGATGCATTAGCAATGATCTTTCAAGAATCGACAGATTCTGGCATTGTACCAGATGAATGGAAAATTGCAAATGTTACACCACTATTTAAGAAGGGTGGGAGGCAGCAGAAAGGAAACTATAGACCTGTTAGCCTGACATCAGTGGCTGGGAAGTTGTTGGAATCAATTGTTAGGGATGAGATTACAGAGTACGTGGACGCACATGACCAGATAGGCCAAAGCCAGCATGGTTTCCTGAAAAGAAAATCCTGCCAGACAAATCTCCTGCATTCCTTTGAGGAAATTACAAGCAGGATAGACAAAGGAGATGCAGTAGATGTGGTGCTTGGATTTTCAGAGGGCTTTTAACAAGGTGCCGACATGAGGCTGCTTAGCAAGATAAGACCCTATGGAATTATAGGGAAGTTACTAGCATGGATGGAGCATCAGCAGAAAACAGAGTGGGAATAAAGGGATCCTATTCTAGCTGGATGCTGGTTACCAGTGGAGTTCCACAGGGGTCAGTGTTGGGACCACTGCTTTTTACAATGTATGTTAATGATTTGGAATATAGGACTAATGGATTTGTAGATAAATTTTCAGATGATAGAAAATAGAGAGCCTGCAGAGAGACTTAAGATAGTTTAGGGGAATGGACAAAGAAGTGGCATATGGATTACAATGTCAAGTCAAGTCACTTTTTATTGTCACTTCGACCATAACTGCTGGTACAGTACACAGTAAAAATGAGACAATGTTTTTCAGGACCATGGTGCTACATGAAACAAAACAAAAACTACACTGAACTACGTAAAAACAACACAGAAAAAAGCTACACAAGAGAACAGACCTACCCAGGTCTGCATAAAGTGCACAAAACAGAGCAGGAATTACAATAAATAATAAACAAGACAATAGGCACAGTAGAGAGCAGTAGGTTGGTGTCAGTCCAGACTCTGGGTATTGAGGAGTCTGATAGCTTGGGGGAAGAAACTGTTACACAGTCTGGTTGTGCGATCCCGAATGTTTCAATGCCTTTTCCCAGATGGTAGGAGGGAGAAGAGATTGTATGAAGGATGTGTGGGGACCTTCATGATGCTTTTTGCTTTGCTGATGCAGCGTGTAGTGTAAATGTCTGTAATGGTGGGAAGAGAGACCCCGATGATCTCAGCTGACCTCACTATCAGCTGCAGGGTCGTCTTGCGATCCAAGATGGTGCAATTTCCGAACCAGACAGAGATGCAGCTGCTCAGGATGCTCAGCTGCTCAGGATGCTCTCAATACAACCCCAGTAGACTGTGGTGAGGATAGGGGGTGGGAGATGGACTTTCCTCAGCCTTTGCAGAAAGTAGAGACACTGCTGGGCTTTCTTTGCTATGGAGCTGGTGTTGAGGGACCAGGTGAGATTCTCCCCCAGGTGAACACCAAAAAATTTGGTACTCTTAATAACCTCTACCAAGGAGCCATCAATGTTCAGCGGGGCGTGGTCGCTCTGTGCCCTCCTGAAGTCAACAACAATCTCTTTTGTTTTGTTCACATTCAGAGACAGGTTGTTGCCTCTGTACCAGTCCGTTAGCTGCTGCACCTCCTCTCTGTAAGCTGACTCGTCGTTCTTGCTGATGAGACCCACCACGGTCGTGTCATCGGTGAACTTGATGATGTGGTTCGAGCTGGGTGTTACAGCACAGTCGTGGGTCAGCAGAGTGAACAGCAGTGGACTGAGCACACAGCCCTGGGGGGCCCCCGTGCTCAGTGTGATGGTGTTGGAGATGCTGCTCCCGATCCAGACTGACTGAGGTCTCCCAGTCAGGAAGTCTAGGATCCAGTTGCAGAGGGAGGTGTTCATGCCCAGTAGGCTCAGCTTTCCAATCAGTTTCTGAGTGATGATTGTGTTGAATGCTGAACTGAAGTCTATGAACAGCATTTGAACGTACGTGTCTTTTTCGTCCAAGTGGGTTAGGGCCAGGTGGAGGGTGATGGCAATATCATCATCTGTTGAATGGTTGGAACAGTACGCAAACTGCAGGGGGTCCAGTGAGGGTCTTGATGTGCCTTGGGAAGTGTATGGTCATGCACTTTGGTGGAAGAAATAAACGGGCTGACTATTATGTAGATGGGGAGAGGATTCAAGATGCAGAAATACATAGGGACTTGGGAGTCCTTGTGCAGGATACCCTAAAGGTTAACCTCCTGGTTGAGTCGGTGGTGAAGAAGGTGAACACAATGTTGACATTCATTTCTAGAGGTATAGAGTATAAGAGCAGGGATGTGATGCTGAGGCTCTATAAGACACTCATGAGACCACACTTGGAGTGATGTGCACAGTTTTGGGCTCCTTATTTTAGAAAGGATATCCTGACATTGGAGAGGGTTCAGAGAAGATTCACAAGAATGATTCTAGGAATGAAAGGGTTAGCTTATGAGGAACATCTAGCAGCTCTTGGGCTGTATTCCCTGGCGTTCAGGAGAATGAGGTGGGGGGGATCTCATAGAAACATTCCAAATGTTAAAAGGCCTGAACAGATTAGATATGGCAAAGCTATTTCCCATGGTAGAGGAATCTAGGACAAGAGGGCACCACTTCAGGATTGAAGGATGTCCATTTAGAACAGAGATGCAGAGAAATTACTTCAGTCAGAGGTTGGTAAATCTGTGGAATTTGTTGTCACCAATGGCTGTGGAGGCCAAGTCATTGGGTGTATTTAAGGCAGAGATAGATAGGTTCTGTATTAGCCAGGGCATGAAAGGGTATGGGAAGAATTGGATCAGCCTATGATTGAATGGCGGAGCAGACTCAATGGGCCAAATGGTGTACAGATGGCTGTGTGGCTAGGCATAACTCAAATACCATCTATAAATCTGCTGATGATACAACCATTGTTGGTAGAATCTCAGGTGGTGGCAGGAGGGTGTACAGGAGTGAGATATGCCAACTAGTGGAGTGGTGCCACAGCAACAACCTGGCACTCAACATCAGTAAGACGAAAGAGCTGATTGTAGACTTCAAGAAGTTAAGCTGAAGGAACACATACCAATCCTCATAGAGGGATCAGAAGTGGAGAGAGTGAGCAGTTTCAAGTTCATGGGTATCAAGATCTCTGAAGATCTAGCCTGGTCCCAACATATCGATGTAGTTATAAAGAAGGCAAGACAGCAGCCATACTTTATTAGGAGTTTGAAGAGATTTGGCATGTTAACAAATACACTCAAAAACTTCTATAGTTGTACCATGGAGAGCATTCTGACAGGCTGCATCACTGTCTGGTATGGAGGAGCTACTTCACAGGACCGAAAGAAGCTGCAGAAGGTTGGAAATCTAGTCAGCTCCATCTTGGGTACCAGCCTACAAAGTACCCAGGACATCGTCAAGGAGCGATGTCTCAGAAATGCAGCTTCCATTATTAAGGACCTCCAGCACCCAGGACATGCCCTTTTCTCACTGTTACCATCAGGAAGGAGATACAGAAGCCTGAAGGCACACACTCAGCGATTCAGGAACAGCTTCTTCACATCTGCCATCTGATTCCTAAATGGACGTTGAATCTTTGGACACTACCTCACTTTTTTTAGTATACAATATTTCTGTTTTTGCCGGTTTTTTAATCTATTCAATATACGTATATGTATTGATGTACTTATTTATTAATATTATTTTTTTCTTTCTCTGCTAGATTATGTATTGCATTGAACTGCTGCTGCTAAGTTAAGAAATTTCACGTCACATGCCAGTGATAATAAACCTGATTCTGATTCTGATTCTGCTCCTGTATCTTATGGCCTTATGATGGTGTTGGAAGGGAAACCCCTTTTTTTGATAAATGAGTACATCTCCTTCTGCAATGAAAAGCCTCACCCTGAGAGCAGATGCAGCAGAGATGGAGGAATTGCATTTTTATAAGCAGCAGGGTGGGATAAGGTATAGTCCAGGCAACTGTGAGAGTCCATTGGTTTACAATAGCCATCGGTAAATAAGCTGTCCAGAGATAGAGACAGTGAGCTCGGAAAAGGGTAGGGAAATGTCAGAAATTAACCAGTTGGATTTGAGGGCTGGGTGGAAGTTGGAGGCAAAGTGGATAAAGTCTGTAAGTTCAGCATGGGTGCAGGAAGCAGAACCAATGTACTCATTGATGTAGCATAGGAAACATGCAGGATGGTCACCAGTGTAGGCTTGCAACATAGATTGTTCCATGTAATTGACAAACAGGCAGGTACAGCTGGGAGCCATGCGAGTGCCCATGGCTACCCGTTCTGTTTGAAGGAAATGGGACGAAATACAGGAGCAATTATTTAGAGCGAGGGCAAGTTCCACCAGGCAGAGAAGAGTGGTTGTGGAGGGGAACTGATTGGGTCTGTTGTCCAGAAAGAAACAAAAAAAGAAAGGGTTCCCTGGTGGGGGATGGAGTATAGGGACTGGACCTCCACAATAAAAATAAGATAATGTGGTCAGGGAACGTGAAATCCTTGAAAAGATCAAGAGTGTGTGAGCTGTTGCAGATGTAGGCGGGAAGGGACTGAACTGAGGGGATAAAACAGAGTTGAGGTATGCCAATATGAGTACAGTGGGGCAAGAACAAGCTGAAACAATGGGTCTACCTGAACAAGCAGGTTTGAGGATCTTGGGTTGGAATTAGAAACGGGAGGTGCGGGGTGCAGGAACTATAAGGTTGGTGGCAGTGGATGGGAGATCCCCAGAGTCAGTACGGTTGGTGATGGTGTGGGAGATGATAGACTGGTGTTCCTTAGCGGGTCCTGTTCAAGGGGTAAGTAAGAGGAGGTGTCTGAGGGTTGGCGCTGGGCCTCAGCAAGGTAGAAGTCAGACTACTACAACACCTCCCTTATCTGCAGGTTTTGATGGTAAAGTTAGGATTAGTGCGGAGGGAGTGGACAGCCGAGCATTCAGAAGGATGTAGCAAAGTACTTTGTTAGTCAATCTTTCTGGTAAACGATCATTGCAAACGACAACCTTTAACTTCCCAGTCAGCCTAGAGGCAATTCGATTTGGCAGAACCGAGCTGAGGTGAGGCAGTTGGCCTGACGCTAAGAGTGAGGAAGACTACCAAACTAAACTAGAAAAGTTGGGGACAGGGCAAGTCGAGACGGCAGGGTCCAGGGCCCAGAGCGACTGAACCCAATGTTTGAACCACGATTCAAACACCGGGTCAAATCGGAAAGGGTGGGTACAGGCTGAATCGAGGTGGCAGGGCCCAGGCCCCAGAATATATTGAAGCAACGAGACCCATATTTGGATGACAGCTTAGGCACCTGGCCAGATTGAAAAGGTCAGTGTGTTGATCTCTGAGGTGAGAGACAGACCAGTTCAGTTCACTGCTCGGCTCTGCAATGAACTAATGGTCTGTGGATTAACTCTCTATGTAGATTTCAGTTCATTGTTGCTTGCATGACTTGTTTTATTTGCTCTGCACATTGGATGTTCAACAGTCTTTTTTTATATGGATTCTTTTGGGCCTCTGTGTTTTGTGGCTGCCTGTGAGGAGATGAATCTCAGGGTTATATAATGTATACATACTTTGATATAAATGGGTGCTTGGTGAACGTGGGTTTGATGGACTGAATGGCCTGCTTCTCAATGAGAGCTTTTCAACTTTGTTGATCATATCGTACTCATCACCAAAAGGCACGTGATAGTTCTTGAAATCCCACTATACTATACTAGAGCATTTTATGGTAAAACTGTTAATAATTAATAGGAATTTAATAAGAATCTATTGCTGCTACTAATTAGCAATATTTCAACAACTCCGTAAATGTAGAAGTGTAGGAAGATTATAAATGTTTGATATAAAAAGTCATGCATTATTAATTACAGCTGAATATTACCTCTGAAACATTTTACATTTTGCAGTTCCTCTGTTTCATATTGCTCTTAAAATTCAGTTAAATTGATCTTTTTAGGGTGAATTTTGATTCCCTATAAAATGCAAAATAAATCCCAACCCCAATATTCCCTAGTCATTTATGTTAAATAAAAGAAGAAAATGGCAGAAATAGTTAGCAGGTCAGGCAGCATCTGTAAGAGAGAAACCAGAGTTGATGATCCAACTTTCCATCAAGGAAAGACAGGAGTCTGCACAGCCATAGTCAGAGTTATAATTATAGAAAACTACAGCACAGAAAACCGTCCTTCGGCCCCTCGAGTCCATGCCAAACTATTACCTTGCCCAGTCCCATCGACCTGCAGCCATACCATAGCACTCCATACCCATCCCATTCATTTACTTATCAAAACTTCTCTTAAATGTTGAAATCAAATCCACATTCAACACTTCCCCTGGCAGCTTGTTGCACACTCGCACCTGCCCGAGTGAAGAAGATTACCCTCATGTTCCCCTTTAACATTTCACCTTTCACTCTTAACCCCTGGCCTCTATTTCTAATCTCAGCCGACATCAGTGGAAAAAGTCTGTTTGCAATTACCCTATCTACACCTCTCATAATTTTGTGTACTTCAACTCAAGTTTATTGTCATTTAACTATATTACATGTATTGTACATAACATATATAACCATATAATGTAAATAGAAATGAGATGTTTCTCCAAACCAGAGTGTAAAGCACAGTAGTACACATAACACACATTACACATGACAACTTATGAAGATAAGAATAAAATGTACAGGTGAATCATGCATAAATAGCAAACTAAAGTGCATTAATATTAAATATTGTAATGTATGGAACAGATTAACCAGTGACACTTCGAATACGATGCAGAAGCCTAATGGCATGGGGGAGCAAACTGTTTCTCACCCTGACCGTTCTTGTTTTTATGCAACAGGGTCTCCTGCCTGATGGTAGGAAGTCAAAGAGGATGCTGGATGGATGGCTGGGGTCCTTAATAATACCAAGGGCTCTGTGTACGCGGTGCTCCTGATAAGTGTCCCGGATGGATGGTGGGGAGACCCCTATGATCCTCCCAGCTGTTCTCACAATCCTTTGTAGGGACTTCCAGTCTGATGCTTGACTGCTCCATGAGGAGAATTTCTAGTCTCCATAGTATCCAAGACACCTTCAAGGAGCTGTCCAGGACATGCCCTCTTCTCATTGTTACTGTCAAGAAGGAGGTACAGAAGCCTGAAGGCACACACTCTGAGATTCAGGAACAGCTTCTTTCCCCTCTACCATCCGATTCCTAAATGGACAGTGAACCTATGAACACTACCTCTCTCTTTTAAAAAAATATTTCTGTTTTTTTGCAGTGTTTATAATTTAACTATTTAATATACATATACAGTATATATTTTCTGTAATTTATTTATTTATTCTGTATTTATCTTGTATTGCATTGTACTGCTGCCACTGTTACGAACCCCGTAACTGGGTCACTTACCAGCAAAGATAGAGAGGTCCGTTGAAGTCTGATGGTACTATTTTTAACAGTATTTATTGATAAAAATACACAAAATAACATCATTGCAAACATACAGATAATATACGTCATCAATACTAAATCTAAAAGCGCGGGTATAATAATAACCAATAAGAAATAGCTCTATCGTTGTCTGGGGATAATGTATCATCTGATGGAAATATAAAAGTCACTGTTAGTTCGTTCAAGCTGCAGCGTTTTGGTTGGAGAGAAAGACGGGTTAAAACTTGCCCAGTCCCTTTTATGATGTCAACCCTTTGAGAGTCATTGGGAGTTGGTTTCCCCATTGTTAGCTAAAAGCCGTTCTTCCGTGGTAAAAGCCACCGGTTCTGGGGCAAATGGAACCGAAAGCACGTGGCCTCCTCCCATCGGCTTCCGCTATTACGGGATCGCTAGCGTTTCTTCTGGTGCGTCTGAGGGGCTGTTCCCACAAACCCTCTTTTATCCTGACTCACAGGGTCGCAGATGTCAATCAGGTTGGGGGTGATGCAATCCCTCCCTCAACCAGCCCACTTTGCCTGTGGGCTTCCACGTAGCACAGTATTGTAATACACAAGTCCGTCTCCAAGAGACAATGGCCGTTTCCCGTAGCTTTTATATCGCCGGGGGGGTCAAGACATTCCGCACGTCTCTCTCTCTCATTTCCTGAGTCTCCTGACCCAAATCAATAGCGATCCTGCGATTCTCAAAAAGGAGGGGGCTGCAGGCGTAACACCACGAAGTTAAACGCTTGCACAATATATGCTGGTGATATTAAACCTATTCTGATTCTGATTCTACTCCCATACAAGACGGAAGCAACTTGTCAGGGCACTCTCAGTACTGATCCGGTAAAACCCAGTTAAGAAATGGGAGGGAGCCTTGCTTGCCTCAATCTTCTTAGGAAGTGGAAGCACTGCTGTGCCCTCTTGTTCAGGGAGGTGATATTAAGGGACCAGGTGAGGTCATCCATGATGTGAATTCCCAGGAACTTAGTGCTCTTAATTCTCTCTATGGAGGAGCCATATATTCGCAGAGGGGGATGGTGCATTTGCCCCTTCCTGAAGCTCACAATGATTTGCTTTGCCTTCTCCACATTAAGGTGTGTTCTTTTCGCACCAGTGCACCAGCCACTCCACTTCCTCTCGATACTCCATCTCACCACCATTCTTGATGAGGCCAACCACTGTTTCGTCATCTGCAAACTTGGTGACATGGCTTGAGCTGAATCCTGCTGTGCAGTCATGAGTCAGCAGTGTGAACAGCAGTGGGCTGGGCACACAGCCTTGGAGAGCACCAGTGCTCAGTGCAACAGGACTAGAGATGTTGCTGCCTATGCAGACTGGCTGTGGCCTTACTGTTAAGAAGTCCTGGATCCAGTTACAGAGGAAAGTGTTGAGAGACAGGGAGGATAGTTTCTCGTCCAGTTTCTGAGGTATGATGGTGTTAAATACCAACTATACTTCTATACATTATACTTCTATTAATCTCCCCTCATTCTCTTATGCACCAGGGAATAAAGTCCTAGCCTATTTAAACTTTCCCTCTAATCCAGGTCCTCAAGTTCCAGCAACGTTCTTGTCAATTTTTTCTGTACTCTTTCAATCTTATTGATATCTTTCCTGAAGGTAGGTGACTAGGAATGCACCCAATACTTCAAATGAGGCCTTACAATGTCTTGTATAAATTCAATATCCCTACTCCCATACTCAATATTTTGTTTTATGATAGCCAATGTGCCAAAAGTTCTCTTTACCACCCTATCTACCTGTGACATCTCTCCCAAAGAATTTTGTATTCCCATATCCTTCTGTTCTACTACACTCCTTTGTGCCCTACCTTACACTGTGTAAGTCCTCCCCTAGTTTGTCTTCCCAAGTGCAACACCTCACACTTGTCTGCATTAAACTGCATCTGCTATTTTTGAGGGATATATGCCTAATATAGGCAAATGGACTAGCTTAGAGGAAATCATGGTTGTCATGGACTGGTTGGGCCAAAGGACCTGTTTCCACACTGTAAGACTTTATGACTCTATGTTGGTTTTCAATGTAAACTAGTGCTTTCTCACATTTTGCTTTTTGTCAAAGAGAGCGAGTCATACAGCATGGAAATAGGCCATTTGGCCCACCATGTTTATGTTGACCATCTGTACTCATCTGTATAAATCTCATATACCTGCACTTGGCACAGAGCCTTTAATATTTAGGTAATTTGAGTCCGTCATATCAGTGAACAAGCCCAATGTGCATCAGCTCTGCCAAAAAGCTGAAAATATTCAGCAGGTTAGGCGGCATCAGTGGGAAAAAGAGTTGATGCCTGTCCTGACATCAGTAACATAGTCAAAGTGGGGAATTCTTCAAAATATTTCTAGATTTGTATATCTTTCCTACACAAAAAACACCCTTGACATTGAAGTTGAATAATTAGCAGAAGAGAGAGCAACACTACAGAAGTTCAACATAAATTGTAAAGGGCAGTGGAGTGCCAAAGGGCAAGGTGATAAAAAGGAAACCTAGCACAGCTTAACTGAGCAGAAAGTAAAACAGAGGTCGATTGGTGAAGACTGCAGAAATTTCTAACCTGAGTGTCACTGAATGAAGGACTACAGTAAAATTCATGCCAGGTCCACCCACAATGATGCCCTCACATCCACTTGGGCAACAATAGGTCTTGTACAGTAAACCTCTCACTCTGGTCCCTCATCCATGAGCTTAAAGAGGGAAGAAGAGCTTTCAGAGGATAAGAAAGGAGCAATGGATCAATGGGGGAGAACACTGTGGAGATGAAGAATCACACAGATGTAGTGAATCTCCCTTCTTGCATTTACTACGTCTATGAAGATAATGAGGGACAGGACAGGCAATGCTGTAGGTGGATTTGATCAACTATCATTGGTCATAAAAAAAGATTGAGATGTTGGAGGGGAGAAGGTGGGAGATCATGATGGTGTCAAACAGGTGATAAGGAGTCAACAAGGGAAGAATTTCATGGAGATGTCTGGGGCGTAGATGTATGAGGTGATGATCTGGGTGAAAGCCAAGGAATCAGGGTGGTTTTGAAGCTCCTGACAGTGAGAGATAGGATAATGGAACCAACCATAATCTAAAACAGGAGAACACTCCTGAAGAGGACTGGTGTCTCTGACCTCCCATAACATCTGCTCAGTACAGTTTTACTAATAGACAATTAAACAGATGACTGATTTCAGGGAATACTGTAATATTCAGGAAGTCCGGCAGCATTTGTCTATATCAGAAGAGCCATGGATCATCTATCTGAGACAGTTTTTTTGTTGTTCTTTCTCCATCATTGGTGTTTGATACCTGCATTCCAATACCTTTTACAGCTACACAGGTGACCTTTGTGGAAAAAAATAGTGCAATACCTATTCTAAATAAAACACTGGAACACAGGCAAAAAGAGTGAAGATTTGATTTACATCATCTTAATTAAATAAAGCAGCAGAAAAATCAATTTGAATTCATCTTTTCTCTCACTAGTCTCCCAATGAAATATTGGAACGGTGCCATCCTGATCAGATAGGCTTCCTTGGCCAGGCCTGGTGTTACCTGTGGAACTGCCTGCCCCCACATTGGACTCGCTGAAAAATCCAACAGTAGAGTTCAAGAGTCTGGGATCAGGGAATAACTGAGCAGGAAATTGGATCTCTGCCTGCACGCAGGAGCCCCAATCAGGAGCATTGTTAAAGTAGCCCAGTTAAGCTGTTGTGCTTGGCAGATCCAAGCATAACTGATCATTTCTAGCAAAGCAGATCATTGCTCTCAAAATGTCTTCAGATCATCCACAAACAGAAAATATTAGAAATACTCAACAGGTCTGGCAACATCTTTGGAGACAGCAAAAGAGTCAATATTTCAGGCTGATGACTCGTGATGAGAACATTCTGATAGTTCTGATGATTGATTTTGACCATAAAATATTAGCTTTGTTTCTCTCTCTCTCTCTCTCTCTCCCTCTCTCCACAGATGATGGCTTTCCTGATGAGCTGATGCACCATCAATAACTCACACTGAGACGTAAGGCGAGATATCGGCTTTTATTGACTGGAAGAAGGAACCAGGAGTGAGTGTCTATCATACAATGTCCTGGAGACTGAGGCCGAGCGTCAGGCCTCAGATCGCCTTTATACAGGGGCCTGTGGGAGGAGCCACAGGAGCAGTCAGCAGGGGGCGTGTCCAGACAGGCACATAGTTCACCACATGAGCACTTCCTGTGCTTTTTCTCAGATCTTCAGTAACTACAGTATTTTGTTCTTGGACTACTTTACATGCCAAGCATATGTCGATTATTTGGCATTGAGAGCAATTTATTTTTATTCCATAAGTATGGTTAATTGATATGAAATATCTGATGTAAAAGCCAGGAACTGAGATATTCTAGATTATAGAACATTATGTATGACATAACATTTATTATATCAGAGACCTAGGCTATTTCTGACTCGAAATTACATGAAATCCACCTCCAGAAATGCCAAGCATTTTCACAACAGGAGAATATCTGATAATGGCAGTTTTCATCACAATAATTACTGAATTTTTCTCCTTCACCATCGTTTTTTAAACTCCAATATTTACTCCAGTCCCTGCGTTTGAATACAGCCTCTGCATGAAGCAGAGACAATCCCATCTGTTAGCTCCTTCTCAATCCGGCATACATGCTCTGTGAGGTTCACACCATCAATTTGCATTTCCAGTCCTTTTAATTGCCCAATTAACTCAGGAAGATTAACACTAAACAAACCATTTTCTTTCCATAGTGTTCCTGACGCCTCTGCTTATTTCCAGTTAATTAGGTTGTCCCTGATCCTGGATCTACTATGGAGTCTCAGGACTGGCCTTGTTCAATCTCTTTAACACTGTTGTCATGGGGGCAACAGAGATAATGGTGCCATTAAAATTTTCACTATGGTGATGACTGACATCTCCAACCTATTCTAACTCCAACACATTACTGTACAATTTGTTACAGAGACTCAGCAATAACCTATAATAAAAAATTGCAGAAGTATTCAAGGGGGGAGAATATCCACCAAGCATCCAGTGCTCTTGCTGTGGCCTCAACTGAAGAGTCCTGATACAGACTGGGCAAAATGTTCCATCAAGTACCTTGGCTCTGTCTGCCAAAGAAAGTGGATTTTCCCAGTGGCCATCCGTTTTAATTCTATTTCCCATTCTTATCCAGCATGTTGATCCATGGCCTCCTCTACTGCTATGAAGAGGACATTCTCAGATCAGAGGAGCAACACATTATTGCATCTCAGTAACTGCCGATTTGATGGTATGAACATTAATAGACAATAGACAATAGGTGCAGAAGTAGACCATTCGGCCCCTCGAGTCTGCACCACCATTCTGAGATCATGGCTGATCATTCACTATCAATACCCAGTCCCTGCCTTGTCCCCATATCCCTTGATTCCCCTGTCCATCAGATATCTATCTAGCTAACATTGATTTCTCTAATCTGGTAATTTCTCTGCCCATCCTCCTTCTCTTTTTCTACTCCCCAAACTAGCTCCCCATTCACCCCTTCTCTTTTCCTCACCTGCCTATCACCTCCCATAGATGTCCTTCCTCCTCTCCTTTCTCCCAAGGGCCACTTTCTTCTCCTATCTTTTTCTGCCCTTTACCTTTTCCACTTGTCACCTCCCATCTTACCACTTCATTACTCCCCCCCACCTAAATTCCCCCTCACTTGGCTTTACCTATCACCTTCCAATTTGTACTCCTTCTCCTCTCTTCACCTTAATATTCTAGCTTCTTACCCCCTTTCCAGTCCCTGATGAGGGTCCCAGCCTGAAACATCGACTGTTCATTCGTCTCCATTGGTGCTACATGATCTGCTGAATTCCTCCAGCATTTTCTGTGCACTGCTCAGGGTTTCTGGCACCAGCAGAATCTCTTATGATCAAAGGTGGGGGTTCAGGTGAGGCTGATGAATATTAGAGTGCTTGAATGGGACATTTTGTTTGGCTCACTATGATGATCAGAAATTTCACCGGCCTTTTTTTTCCTTTAAAAATAGAATGCTTTACGAATTTTCATGTCATCCTTGTCCAGGGATCATGTTAAACTTCCATGAATCCTTTCTATTTCAGTATATGCACTGCAAGCACTATTGTCTGAGTTTTGTACTGAAATCACATCCCTGCTACAGGAAAGATGCTCTTCATCCGGAATGAGGGCAGAAAAGATTTATAAGTATGTCACCAGGACTTGAAGGGCCAAGCTGTAGGGAGAGGTTGGACAGGCTCAGACTTTATTTCTTGGAGTGTAGGAGAATGGGGGGTGATCTTATTGAGGTAAATGAAATCACAAGGGGTATAGATAGGGTGAATGCACCCTCTTTCTTCCAGGGTTGGAGAAATTTATGTGGAATGTGTTGCTAGAGGAAGTTGCTGAGATACAGTAACAACTTTTAAAGACAATAGGAAAAGTACATGGATTGGAAAGATTTAGAAGATTATGGGCCAAACATTGTCAAATGGGACTAGTTTGGATAGGGCATCTTGGTTAGCATGGACCAGTTGGGCTGAAAGGCCTGTTTTCATGCTGAATAATCCTATGTATGGCTCTAAAATCCTCGACTGCCTCCAGTACAGAATGTCTCACAACAGCTATTGGTAATGGACTCAGAGCCCGAAGGTCTTGCCTCAATGCTTTAAGAGTCTATGACATTCCATTTCCTAGGAAGTCTCCCTATCCTCAGTTTGAATGTGGACAACAAACAAAATAAGGATCTAAAAAGGAATTGTAAGGGACTGGAGCTGCTGGAATCTAGAGCAACAAACAGTCTTCTGAAGGAACTCAGCGGGGTTGAGGAACATCTGTCAGGGGGAAAGAATTGTTGATGTCATGAAATAAATTGTCCAGATGTTACATGGGCTTTGCAGTAAACTGAGGTACTAAATTGCAAAAAATATTCAAAAATGGGGACTCCGGAGAAGTTGATGCAAACTATATTGGGGCAACTGTGTTTCAGAGTTTTGATCGGAAACATCGACAATTCTTCCCCCTTCCCACCTCTATAGATGCTGCTCAACCAGCTGAGTTCCTCCAGAAGATCTCTTAGTGCCAATAAAACATAAAAAGGCTCCAAACGAGCATGGTACAATCCACATCTATACATTCGCTTTGGATTTACACGCAAACAGAAATATTTTCAAGTACAATCTAATCAGCAACCAGATACAAAAGCCACCCTAAACAATGGCAGACCAATCCAAAGCTGCACACAGATCTATAAAAGCAAAGAGGCTTCTTCTGTAGCCACTGCACTTGGATCAATAACTATGTAGAAGCAGGGCACCTTGTTATAGTAGTTAGGTTACTGGATAAACAGCAGGAGTAATGGATCATTGACTTGGTGACTCAAGTTAAAATCCTACAACAGTTGGGGAAGTTAAATTTAAACAATTAAATAAAATCTGGAATCTAAAATAATACCAATCTCGGTGCACAAAGACAGAAAACTACTGGAACGATGCTCAACATCCATCTAGTTCAGTAACAGGGGAGAAAACTATTGTCATCCTTACCAGGTCTGGTTGAAATGTGACTGGACTCCATGGACTCTCCTATACCTCTCACTGTTAAAGCAGCCAACGTTCTCAAAGACCCCCAACTACCCCAGCTACCCCCTCCCATAAGCCAAAAGAGACAAAAGCCTGAACACATGTACCACTAGGCTCAAGGACAAATTCCATCAGTTGTCTACTGAATGGTCCCCTAGTATGACAATAGACAGACAACCCCACAACCTAGCTCATCATGGACTTGAACTGCACTTTCCCTGTAACATTTTATTCTGCATTCTGTTACTGCTTTTCCTTGTGCTGCCTCAACGCATTGTTTTAATGAATTGATTTGTATGAATGCTATGCAAGACAAGTTTTCCACTCTATCTTGATACATTGGACAATAATAATAAAATACAATGATTGCTTAGTTGAGCAGAAATTAGGGATGGGCATTAAATGATTGCATTGCCTGCTTGCCTGTGAACTAACTAAAAGAAAAAAATATTCTCAACCGGAAAATAAAACAAATTGAAGAAAAATACAACTAGGATAGGTTGAAATTCTAAAGAGAAGGAAGAAGTGAAGGAGAATCTCAACTTGATCTAACTGATCATGCCCTCATTCAAAGTTCAAATTTCAAAGTAAACTTATCGAAGTGTGTGGCAGGTGGGGATAAGTCTCTGCCAAAGGAGGTGTAAGGCACTCCTTCCCTACGCTAGCCTGCAGGTCACTCTTGGGTAAAGTGTAGCTCCTGCTTAGCTCACCCAATCAGGGTCACATGAAGATATGGGAGCAGGTGGTGGATGGTCATATGAGTAACTGGTGCATTTTATAAGTCCTGGTTATGTGACTACTGACACCAGGCAGACAATCTCTGATAATGGT
Source organism: Hypanus sabinus (assembly GCF_030144855.1). NCBI lineage: Eukaryota > Metazoa > Chordata > Chondrichthyes > Myliobatiformes > Dasyatidae > Hypanus > Hypanus sabinus. The sequence continues at coordinate 42,027,503 of NC_082726.1, read as the reverse complement.
ATTGATAATGGCTAAGGTTACCATCTTGTAAAGACACTGCCCAGAAGAAAGCAATGGCAAACCATTCTGTAGAAAAATTTTGCCAAGAACAATCATGAGTCATGAGACCATGACCATCTACATCATACGAAACTGCATAATAATAATGATGGTGTATGTCACCATATGCTGCCCTGAGATTCATATTCTTGCAGCCATTCACAGTAAACGCAAAGAAACACAATCGAATCAAAGAAAAAACACACAAAACAAAGATGGACAACCAAAGTACAGAAGACAAAAAATTGTTCAAACACAAAAATAATAATAATATATAAGCAATAAATATCAAGATATGATTCACAGAGTCCTTGAAAATGAGGAAATTTCTGAGAAAATCAAGGCTTTTGACTGCTTTGTAACAGAATTTGTCATTAGCTTTACGAAGTCACTGATGCTGCACAAAAGATGAAGGCATTTGGCCCTCGGAGTCCTTGCCAGACATCCCACCTCTCCCGGAAGTTCCGGAAGTCTCCCGCATATTGATAACGGCTCCCTGACGGCTGCAAATATTATACGATATTCTGGAAACTGACTTTTTTGAGAATGAGAGAGAGAGAGACAGAGTGACAGAGAGAGTATCCTGATTGGTCTCTCTTTGTGCTAAGTAGCCTATCAGTTTTCTCTGTGGGCGGGCTTTGGAGTCGACCTCTCTCTCTATTTCATTGTCCATCAGTTCAGTTTAGTGTCCTGTAGTGCCATGTTAGAGTATTCCAAAAAAAGAAAATATAAAACGTACTTCACCCCCGACTACACTAAAGTGTACTGCTGCCTAATAGGGGTCAAAAATAATGACAGTGTTGCTCGCTGCACTGTTTGCAACAGTGACTTTTCTATTGCCCATGGATGGTTAAAATGTAAAAGACATGTTGAGGTGAGTTTAACTGGTGTCATTTGTTCATTAGCATGGCTAACGTTATTTAAACTAGCTGGCTAGCTGCTAAGGAGCTACTGTATTGATGTCCTACGTAATGAGGCCAAACTCCCTGTAGACTTGCTTAAGCTTGTAATAGAATAATAAAAATGACTCCATGATATATAAGTACATATTTTAATGTCACATTTTCTGCATAAGGCTTGTGAATCTGATGTCTTGCAAAATTAACAAATTCATTGACACAGACTGCTATGAGGTTGAGACTTCCGGCAAAATGCTCAAATCTTCCAAGCAAGCCATGTCACAGTACAAGGAAAGTTTGCAAAAGAAAAGCTATTTGTATTAGCATTTAGTTATTAGCATTGAGACTGCCAACAAAATACTCAACAAGTAACACAAATATAGGTGTCCCCCACTTTTACAGAAGTTCGCTTTATGCCACTTCGCTTTTATGAAAGACCTACATTAGTACCTGTTTTCACTAATCGAAAGAAATCCAAAGAGGATTTTCACTTTTACGAAAAATGGTGCCCGCTTTAAACTTGTGTTTACCCCGAGAAAGACTAGCATGATCATGAAGCCTTGCACGGGCAGGTGTGTACATGCCGATTTTTTTCTACAAATCGGTTTTGGCTAAGTCTTTCTAACTCTGTTAAGTGAAACTACACTGTACATACATTATTTCTACTTTATATAGGCTATGTATTTATCATATCATTCCTGCTTTCACTATATGTTAGTGTTATTTTAGGTTTTATGCACTACTTGGTATGATTTAGGTTAATTTTTGGATCTGGGAACGCTCAAAAGTTTTTCCCATATAAATTAATGGTAATTGCTTCTTTGCTTTACGCCATTTCGGCTTACAAAAGATTTCATAGGAACGCTGTACTTTCAGATAGTGGGGGAATCCTGTCTGTGTGTGTAAATAGTTTCAATATGTGATCAAATGAATTGTTGGTGTTCTTTCATAATCAGATGTCCTATATACATACACCCTTGGAGGTCATCTGGCGGGGGGGGGGGGGGTCGCATATGGGGTTGTGGGGGGGGCAGGGATGCTTGTGCTACCTCCCTGAAATGAGTTTTTGCGGGGGGGGGGGATGTCTGCCTTGCCAACAAGCCATATTCATGGCACTAATCCCATTACACTATCCTAAGAACTTCCTACAGGGGCACAATTGAGAGCATCCTGACTGGCTGCATCACTGCCTGGTATGGGAACTGTACCTCCCTTAATTGCAGGACTTTGTAGGGAGTGGTGCGGACAGCGCAGCGCATCTGTAGTTGTGAACTTCCCATGATTCAGGACATTTACAAAAACAGGTGTGAAAAAAGGACCAGAAGGATCATTGGAGAGCCAAGTCACCCCAACCACAATCTATTCCAGCTGCTATCATCCGGAAAACAGTACCGCAGCATAAAAGCCAGGACCAACAGGCTCCGGGGACAGCTTCTTCCACCAGGCCATTATCCGCTGATTCACACTGCATGTCAAAACTCGTGCTTCAAAAGAAAAGAAGCTGCTTAAAGGTGAGATACGAGGATATATAAATATTTTCCTCTCAGCAGTGAAGATTAAGCGGTGTGAGTAAAGCTGGCTCCATTCCAACAGGAAGCCAAGCCCTGGGACCCACCCATTTACCTGCCAGCATTGGCATCTCCAGGTGAAGGCTTCCCAGAGGTTTCCAGGAAAGGTCTGGGGATTCCGGACTAGACTAGAGGCTTTGAAGTGATGCAGCTATGGAGAGGGTCTGGAAGAGCTGATTATGAAGAGGGTTTTGGTCATGAGGGTCAGAAGGACCCTTGGCCATATAGGAGCAGCACTGCAAAGGGCAGCTTCAGCTTGGCAAGGGAAGCCATGGAAGCTGGGAGAGGCTTCAGAATAGAGACAGATTTTTACTCCTCATGTATGTGAAGGATGTAAGAAATAAAGTCAATACAATTTTATTCTCCCACATTCCCATCAATTCCATGTCGCCCCCCCCCCCCCCCAACACAGATTCCATCACTTTGCCACACACTAGGGAGTCTGGCGAGGGAAGCCATGGAAGCTGGGAGAGGCTTCAGAATAGAGACAGAGAGAAAGGGAAAACAGAGGAATGGTGAGAGGGTAGGTGAATGAAGGGGTTGGTGGTATTGAGGTAGGGTGTAAAGAACACTGAGAGTGTAGACTGATGGAGAGAATGAAATAGGTTTGGAGGACGTGAGGGAGAGGAAGAACCAAGGTAAAAAGTGAACATATGACAATGAAAGAGTGCGTGTGTGCATGTGCGTGTGTGTGATGTGGGTGTTTTATTTAGAGATACATCATGGTAACAGGCCCTTCTGGTCTAATGAGCCCGTGTTGCCCAGTTGCACCCATGTGACCTATTAACCTCTATGTCTCTGGAATCCAGGAGCAAACCAGAGCACCCAGAGGAAACCTATCATGGGAAGAACAGGCAAACTCCTCACAGACTGTTACGGTTATTGAACTCAGGTCACTGGCACATAGTAACACAAAGCTACCGTGGTGTGTGTGTGTGTGTGTGTGTGTGTGTGTGTGTGTGTGTTCATGTGTGAATGTATTTCGCTATCTAAGGACTGCGTGGTGTCTCGTGTGCACGATACCCATGTTAAAAATGTCCATCCACAGGCGTCTCCCACTCCTCAGCACTGGAGTAGAAGCAAGTTATCGCAGACACCAAGGAAAAGCCCTTGAGAAAGGGGGAGGTGAGAAAGATCAATGGGCATAATGTAAGGAAGGAGGGTATTTTTTCCAGCTGGTTTTGGATTCGGCACCATCCCACAGGTCCTGCTCTGAAACTGCAATTCCCACTGACAGCTTGTTATAACTGGTCTGAGCCTCTGGAGAATAATTAACAGATTACAACTGGAGCCCAACAGTGGACCATTTACAGCTGTGTACACTCTGCAGGTGATGATATCTGGGTGACAGGCAGGGTGATTGACAGACCATGGAAAGTCTTAATTAAAATCCAATAGCTTTGCATCCGTTTTGGTCTCTAGATACCATTATGGTTTTTCTTACAGAACTCACTTACGCTGCAGTACCATTGGCCTTCACCTTCATCAAGGTGAAATCTGTGCTTGGCAAGGCAAAGATTTTAACTACGAGAAAGCTGAAAGGCTGTCCCAGCCAAGATACACAGTGCTTGGCTGAAGAACTCCCCATCCATTCATCTGCAGATAAGCTGCTTCTATCCCACTATTATAAGGCTATAGAACAGACCACTTAATGTCTCTGTCAACTTATACCCTTACTGTGGCAGTTACCATCACACTATTACAGAGCGAGCTGTAAGGCCGGGGTTCGATTCCCACCACTGCCTGTAAGGAGTTTATACGTTCTCCCCATGACCGTGTGGCTTTCTTCCAAAAGCTCCATTTTCCTCCCACACTTCAAAGACGCATGGCTAGGATTAATGAGTTACGAGCATACTATGTTGGTCCCAGAAGCATGGCAGTGGTTGTGCGGCTGTCTGTCACAATCTTTGCTGATTTGATTCGAAGCAAGCAACGCCTTTAGCCGTATGTTTTGATGGACATGTGACAAGTAAAGCTACTCGTATCTTACTGTCTTCACATTCAATGAGCCTGCTCTTCACTTTTTGTGATTCTGTAACACTATATCATAAACAAGAGAAATTCTGCTGGTGCTGGCATCCAAAACAATATACACAAAGAAGAACTTAGACGGTCTGGCAGCATCAATGGAAGTGAATAACCAGCCAACGCTTTGGACTTCTTCAGGACTGGAAAGGAAGGGGGAAAATGGTAGAACAAAAGGGTCGGGGGGAGGAGGAGGTTAGCTGGAAGGTGATCAGTGAAGCCAGGTGGGTGGGAAAAGTAAAGGACTTATGCACTATTTTCTGTTTTCCCTCAATATGCTCTTGTGGGGAAATGATTTGTATGGATGTCATGAAAAGTTCTTCACTGTACCTCAGTTAATGTAACAATAATAAATCAACACTCTATTAAAGCCATTAACTGGCAGATTCACTCTCACAGGAATCAAACTTGGCTGGGGCAGCCCATACTCAGAGAATCTCACCCGGTCCCTCAACACCAGCTCCGTAGCAAAGAAAGCCCAGCAGCGTCTCTACTTTCTGCAAAAGCTGAGGAAAGTCCATCTCCCACCCCCCCCCCACCCCCCAACCTTATCACATTCTACAGGGGTTGTATTAAGAGTGTCCTGAGCAGCTGCCTGGTTCGGAAATTGCACCATCTCGGATCACAAGACCCTGCAACGGATAGTGAGGTCAGCTGAGAAGATCATCAGGGTCTCTCTTCCCGCCATTACAGACATTTACACTACACGCTGCATCGGCAAAGCAAACAACATTATGAAGGACCCCACGCATCCCTCATACAAACTCTTCTCCCTCCTGCTGTCTGGGAAAAGGCACCAAAGCATTCGGGCTTTCACGACCAGAATATGTAACAGTTTCTTCCCCCAAGCCATCAGACTCCTCAATACCCAGAGCCTGTGCTGACACCCTTATTGCCCTCTACTGTGCCTATTGTCTTGTTTATTATTTATTGTAATGCCTGCTTTGTTTTGTGCACTTTATGCAATCCCTAGGTAGGTCTGTAGTCTTGTGTAGTTTTTCTCTGTGTTGTTTTTATATAGTTCAGGCTAGTTTTTGTACTGTTTCATGTAGCACCATGGTCCTGAAAAACATTGTCTTGTTTTTACATTGTACTGCTGTGGTGAACTACATATACCTGTCTGGCCATGCCCCCTGCTGACTGCTCCTGTGGTTATGGTCGAAATGACAATAAAAAATGACTTGACTTGACTCTGAGTGGATCTCTCCCCCCCATAAACAAGTTGTGCTCCCCCATTCTGACTGAGATGATAGTACTGAAGGTACACAGTGTGGCAAGCCAATGTATTAGAACACCCAAGTGTATTACCAGGTTACCACACACAAAGCCCTAACACCGTCTCACTCAAACTGGTTTAACTGTAAAATACATTACAGCTTCCAGATTTCCATGGGGTGGGGTGGAGCTAGCCTCTGTTCTGCCTAACACTTCTCACTGCCTCGGGAAAGCAGCCAACATAATCAAAGATTTCAGCCATTCTCCTCTGCCCCCTCCCACCAGGCAGAAGAAACAAAATCATGAAAGGACATACCACCAGGCTCAATGATAGTTTTTATCCCGCTGTTGTAAGACTAATAAATAGACTTCTTCTATGACAAATGGATCTTGTACCTCACAAACTACCTCTTTGTGGCCTTGCATATTTTGGTCTACCTTCAAAGCATATTCTCTGTAACTGTAATTCTATCCTGCATTCACCGCCAGGCTCAAGGACAGCTTCTATCTTGCTGTTATAAGACGCTATTGTATGATGAAGATGAATTCTTGACCTCTCAATCTACCTCGTTATAGCCCTTGCACCTTGTTTGTCTACCCACACTGCACTTTTTCTGTTACTGTAACTCTACATTCTTTCCCCTTGCACTAATAATTGGAATGTTCAGTATGGATGGCATGCAAAACAATGATTTTCACTGTACATGTGCCAATAATGAAACAATTACCATTGCCAATGGAATCAGCCCAGGTGTGATCTGAATGAACGGCGGAGTCCTGTTGAACGAGCCTGCAAAGGCCCAGTTGTCTGTACAGCACAAGGGGACTTTTGTTTGGTGTTCATGGACTTTGGCCAATCTCAAGGCAGCCCAGCTTGGCTAAGTGGTGTGAAAAGTGAGCCAGGAGCGCCTCCAAGGCCGCACTTGTCAGGGCACGGCTATCCCTGGACATTCCACCAGAGGCAACAGCGCACAATGACTTGGCCTTGGACTCAGATCAACAAGTAGAAGCAGCAACGAGGAGCCATAAACGCAGAATCACCTCGCATAACCTCAGCGTAGAAACATTTCTACTTGCAATGCCAACTTTTTCGATTTTTCCCCTCAATTTCAACTTGAACTGCCTTTATCTCCTCTCTTCAGACAGAAATTTTAGAACCAGCAATAATGATCAAAGATCACAATAAAAAAAATGGCTTTGAAATTCTTCTGCAGAATTCATGTTTGCATGCACTATGAACAATATTTCAATGAAAAGCTTGTCAAACAGAAACGTGAACTGCAGTACTTCCCTTATGTTCTGCTTTGAACAGCCTTTCTCCACAGTAAGTTGATGGCCTGTTTTTTGGTATGCAATACCTTATGTCCCTGGGCTAGAGAATTCTGTACTATTGTGTTCAAAGAATAACACACAGTGTGCCATTCCAGTCATCAAATAGTCCATGTGGTGATGCCCAGAAATCGCTTCTAGAAAACAAGGGTATGCCCACATGTATGCTGGGAGCCACTTGCACAACCAGAGTCATTTATTAGCCTGTGGCAGTACAGGATCTGTACAGAAGCAGGCCAATACAATCCACACCAGGCCTGATTTGTTACCTATAGCAGATGCTTCAGATAGATTTGGCTTTACCTCTCATTATTGACGAGGAGGACAAGGAAGCAAACATCTTCAGTGCACTAGCACTAGACATTGTTCAACTGAGGGAATGGGTGTTTAAAATTCAAGATCTCAGTCCTGGCACAAAACTCATGCTCGATCAGGCAGCAGTAATCACTGACCTCAGCCGTACTTCTGTCACCTGCACAACCTACATCAAGCATCTCAAGCACTGAAAATACATCAACAACATTGCTGGCTCTGTTTGGGCAGCCAGGTTTTTGTATGCGTAAGAGGTTTCTTTCTTCCAAATACTGTCACGGGGAAAGGTTACCCAGTGGACAGAAGAAATGATTCATCGGTGATCTCAAATATACCTTGAAAATAATGAAACATCCTCACTGACTTCTGAGTGCTCGAAATGGAGAAGGAGCATTCAGGATGCCACTGAGAATCACAAGTTCTCATGTCAGGAGTACACAGAGGCTTTAACAGAAGTAGATCACCACCTCACTCAGCAGGCACCCCCTGCTCCATCAATGCAAAAGTCTGTACTTCCTATTTTGACCTCTTCAACGAAAAGGGCCCACAGAGCCAGTGTGGAAGAAAGTCATCCTTAATCTTCAGGGACTGTCAAAGAAGAAGCAAGGTGTAGTTGAAAACATTGTGTTGAGAATTAAAATGACAAATTAAGTCTTCTTGTCACTGAGCATTGCTTGGGTCAGATCCTCCAGATCACTTATTTTTCTGAGATCCTCACTCTTCAAAGTTACAATCAGAAACACCTCACCACGCATAGTAACTTAAGACATCGAGTCACACAGCACAGAAACAGGCCTTTTCATCCACGCACATCGTCTTATCTGCCCACATTCGGCCCTTGAAACCTCTCCTACCATGTACGTTTGTACTTATCTGGATGACATTCAAATATTACTAATGTGACTATTTCTGGCAGTGCATTCCAAATATGCACCATAACTTACTAACCCTAACCTGTATGTTTCTGGAATGTGGGAGGAAACTGGAACCCACCTGGTCCTTACAGAGAGCAGCAGAAATTGAACCCCGATCAATTTTACAGCTGGCTCTAAAATGCGTTGAACTAACTGTCACACTACTATACCACTCTTATTGTGGCATCCCTCACTGGGGAAAAAAGTATGTGCTTTCTCCCGATCTATGCCCCTCATGATCTTATTTATATATGATCACTCTTACAAATTATATACGTCTATTAGATCACCCATTGATCTCCTACATTACAGGGAATAAATTCCTAGTCTACACAACCTCTCCTTGTAACTGAAACCTCCAAATCCAGGCAACAGCCTGGTAAATTATTGCACTCTTTCTAGTTTAGTAAAGTGTTCTCAATATCAAAACAACCAAGAGTACAGACAACACTTGCCCTTTTAAAGCAAAGAAGTGGTGTGCCATTGGATGGCTGAGTTTACGAGGGGTGATTGATAAGTTCATGGCCCAAGGTAGAAGGAGATGAGTTAATAACTTCAAACTTCCTCCATAGTCACTCAGAGTTGAACTGCACGTGCATGTAACGAGAGCTGTATAACTTAGGCCTTCTATCTTAGGCCACCAACTTATCAATCATCCCTGCTGTGGACACTTTCTGGAGGTCCATCCGTATGTTCCACAACCGCTGGACTAAGTGTCTAAATGTAGGAGGGGACTATGTTGAAAGATAAATATGCTAGGTTTTCTAAAATTGACTCCCTCTATCTTAGGCCACAAACTTATCAATCACCCCTGCTTTGGACTTTCTGGAGATCAGTATGCTCCACGACCGCTGGACTGAGTGTGTAAATGTAGGAGGGGAGTACGTTAAAAAATAAATGTGCTAGGTTTTCTAAAATTGACTCCTTCTACCTCAAGGCCACGAACTTACCAATCACCCCTTGTATGCTCCACTGACTGAGGGATTCTCCTAAACTGACTGTCAGGAACTCAGTGCAAGAATTTTTGGGTTCCTCCTTCAACTTATTCTCTGGAAATCAGAGGTGTGGTATTGAGTGTGGCCTCCAGTGCTGGTGATGTCGATCAGCAGTGACTGAACTGCTTAGAACAAGGAAAGAGTTCAATAAAATCTCACATTCAAGGAATGCAAAACAAATTACACAGACGGCTTTGTGGTTTGTGTAAGTAATCAGCTAAATAAAAAGAACTCCAGAGAGATGGTGTTGCTATGGTGACATCTCATAATGGCATGGTTATGCCCTATAGACAAGAACATAAAACAATGTGGTACTATTAATACAGAATCGTAAAAATCTTTCTTAAAAGTGGAGATTAAGCATTTAAGAATAACAGGAGGCTGACCCTTGTCAGACTACGGCTGCCATTTCTCTAAGATACATTGTCAACATAGATTATTTCAGAAATGGAAGCAGTCCAGAGCTCCTGAAGATGCTGAGGTCATCTTTGTTTTGTTCCCTTGAATGTTTAGTTGAGGTAAACAACCATCAGAGGCTCTAGATTATACCTTTTACACTGATTATGCAGCAAGTTTTAGAAGATGGTTCAATGTGCCCAATATTGTTTCAAATGATACTTCCTATCTTTAGCCAAGGTGAGCTGGTAGTGGAAGGTGTGAGTGTTAAAGGTGTAAATAGGGCATCGATCAAATGAATCCATCTTTTCCTGGAACATGTCAACTTTCTTGAGAGTTGCACTCAACCAGACAAGTGGAATTCACTCCTGAATTTCAGCAGGTGAGCCACGCACTGCAGGATACCCAATGTCTCATCTGCTCCTGGAATTACGGTTATTTGCATGATTGGCCTATAGAGCTATAGTGTCATTGAGCATGGAAACACTCTCAAGCCCAGTTGGTTCGTGCTGACCAAGATACCCATTGAAGCTAGTCTGATTTGCCTTTGTTTGGCCTATGTTCTTCTTTACCCTTCCTGTCAATTTACTTCTCCAAATGTTGTTAATGTGCATGCCTCAACCACCTTCTCAGGAAGCTTATTCTGTATATGTGTGACCCTCTGGGTGAAAAAGATCCCCCTTAGGTCCCATTAAATCTCTCACCTTTCACCTTCAACCTTTGCCTTCTAATTCTCGATTTCCCAACCCTGGGAAAAAGACTGCTTATTTACCCTTTCTATTTTCCTCATGACTTTGTACACATTTATAAGATCAACCCTCATCTGCAATGAATTCTGTCCTAACTTGCTCAGCCTCTATAGCTCAGTCCCCTCTGTTCTGGCAACATGCTTGTAATTCTTTTGATACCCTTTCCAGCTTAATGGCATCTTTCCTACGGCAAAATTGAACACAATAATTCAAGTGCAGCCTCAATGACATCTTGTGCAACTGCTACATAACGTACCAAGTTCTCCAAATAATGTTCAGCCAGATGAGTTTCTGGTCAATGGTGACCTACAGGATTTTACTGGTGGGAAACCTAATAATAGCAATATCATCAAATAACACAGGTTGGTGACTGGAATCTCCTTTTCAAGATGTTCATTGACTGCCAAATTGTGGTGTGTATGATAGTTGCCATTTATCTATTATCACCTAATTAAGGATCTATTGTACCGGTGTGTCGGTCTGCCTCAATGCCTACCATATGGTAGCTCTTAAAGCTGATTTATACTTGTGCGTTGCATCTACGCCGTAGGTACCACGAACCCTACGCCATACCCCACACGGTAGGGTGACGTGCACCTCAGCAGAAAAGTTACGCATCGCGGTGACACAGACCGCGACAACTGTGATTGGTCCACTCAGTAGCATTGCATTTCCTCCTATGCATTTCCGGTCGCTTCTTCTCCGCCATGTCTGTACACCGATGATAAATAGATGAACCAAATCATCAAATCCACCTGCTGACATGCGAAAATGTTTGAAATGCATTTCCTCATCCAAGTCTCTCACGAAGAAACTCAACACAGTGGCATAGAAACCCCACCGCCAACTAGTGTTTGGCGCACACCAACGCATGCTCGCTATGGCGTAGAGCAACGCAGAAGTGAAAATCAGGGCTACGGTGCAGGCTGCAGCGTAGCCCATACGCACCTTCACTGTACATCAGATGTAATGAAGTGCTTTGAGAGGTTGGTTATGGTGTGAATCAATTCTGGCCTCAAAGGTGACCTGGATTCGCTTCAATTTGACTACCACCACAATAGGTCTACAGCAAATGCAAGGTCTTTGTTTCTGCACTCTGCTCAGGACCACCTGCACAATACAAACTCATACATCAGACTGCCTTTCATCGACTGCAGCTCAATATTCAACATCATTATCCCATCCAGACTAATCATCAAGCTTCAAGATCTCAGCCTCAATATCTCCCTGTGCATCTTCCATAGATCTGTACTGAAGAGTCCATTGGCTGGTTGCATTACGGCCTGCTATGGAAATACCAACACACTTGAATGGAAAGCCTACAATCAGTAGTGGATACAGCCCAGTCCATCCCAAGGAAAGGCATCCCCACCATTGAGCACATCTACTTGGAGCAATGATGCTGGAAAGCTGCATCCATCACAAAGGACCCCCAACACCTAGGCCATGCTCTCCTCTCTCTGGAGCTACAGGAGCCTCAGGACCTACACCACCAGGCTCAGGAACAGGTATAAGCCCTCAACCATCAGGCTCTTGAATAGATCCTTCTTCAATCAACTTCATTCACCTCAACACTGAACTGATCCTACAACCGATAGACTCACTTTCAAGGATTCTTTATCTCATGTTCCTGATATTTACTGCTTATTTATTATTATTATTTTGTTCCTTTGTACTTACTGTAAATGCCCACAAGAAATTGAGTCTCTAGGTGACATATATGCACTTTGATAATAAATTTACTTTGAATTTTGAAGTAGATACTCAACTTCCTCACGAGTAGACCTCAAACAGAGAGGATTGTTAAAGATAACTTTTTCTCACTGGCCATCAACATCGATGACTTCAAGGCTGTGTACATTCTCCCCTGCTCTTCTGTCTATCCACATATCACTGTGTGGCTCAGCAGAGCTCCAATGCCACAACAAATTCACCAACAATACCACTGATGTGGGTCGAATCACTGGTGGTAATGACTCAGTTTACCAAAGAGAGATAGGATTCCTGGCCAGGTGGCACCACAACAACAGCCTCTCTCAGCATGAGTAACACTACACAGCAAATTGCTGACTTCAGAAGGGGAAAGACGGGTGAACACGTACCACCTACACGGGGGGATCTGCCATGAAGAGAGTTTGCAGCTTTAAACCTCTGGACATTAACACTGGGCATCATGGTAGCATAGTGGTTTGCACAATACTATTACAGCTCAGGGCAACAGAGTTCAGAGTTCAATTCTGATGTTCTCCCTAAGGAGTCTCTGTATATCCTCCCCGTTGAATGCATGGGTTTTCCCTTGGTGCTCCAGTTTCCTCCCACAGAACAAAGACATGCCATGTAGGCTAATTGATCATTGTAACTTGTGCTGTGATTTGGTTTGGGTTAAATTGGGGTTGCCAAGGTTTGCTGGGCAGCACAGCTGGAAGGATTGGAAGGGGATACTCTGTGCCTTATCACTAAATAAGTAAAGGACCGTACTGGATGACCTATCCTGACCCCTGCATATAGATGCAATCACAAGGAAAGCACATCAGCATCTTTACTTTCTTACGGGGTTAACACTGTAACAAACTTCTATGGATGTACTGTTGAAAGCATCCTGTTCGCATTATGGTCTGGTACAGCATTCAGTTGTGCAGAAAGGTAAGAAGTTGCCCATTCATCATGAGTAGAACCCTCCCCACCACTGGTGGTACCTAGAGGAGTGGCTGCCTGAAGATGGCAAGATCAATCTTCAATGATCCCCACTGTCCGGGCAAACTATCTTCCTGCAGTTACTATTGGGCAGTCCCTCATCACCAGATTCAAGAACAGCTACTTCCCTTCAATCATTTAGTTCTTGGACGATCTGATACAACTCCAATCACTGCCTCAGTACAGCAACACAATGACCACTTTGAACCAAAGCGGAATTTTTGTAAGAATTTTGTTTTCTTCTAAAAAAATATAAGCTTAATTCTTATTTAACATGATTTTTTTCTGAATGTTGCTTTTCATGATGTTACATGCCTGTGATGCTGCTGCAAGTTTCTCATCGCCCCTGTGCCTGCATGTACTTGTGCCCACGACTTTAGAACAGTCCTGAATGGGTCTTGGTCTTGCTCCATGCAAACATGGATTACTCTCTTCTCTAAAGAACTGCCAAGGGAGTCATGGGCATCATAGAGCAATACAACATGGATGCAGGACCCTCAGCCCAACGAGTCCATGCTGACTAAAATGCCCACCCAGCTAGGTCATAATTTCCGACGTACGGCCTTTATCTCTCTAAGCCCTTCCCATCCATGTACCTAGAGTTAAATATAATTAAAACATTTCAGACATCAGTGAACATCTACATCTGAGCTTGTGATAGAAGGTTATACACTGGAAGAAAGTGACTTGACCTGGGACACTATCCTAAGGTGCAGCTACTGCGACATCCTAGTGCTGGGATAACCTCCAACAGCCGTCTTACTGTGTGCGAGGTATGACCCCAACAGTGTTTCTCCTTGTTGCCTACTGACATCACTCTGCCTTAATGTTAATGGCTGTCACTCTCACCTCACCTCTGAAATTTAGCTCTTCGGTCCATACATAGACCAAAACCGTGATGAGGGCTGGGCCCAAGATGTTCTGATGAAGCATATCAGGCATTTGCGAGCACGCTATGGGTGAGCAAGTTCTGCTGAATTGCACTGTCAGTGACACCTACATCACTCTGCTGATGACTGAAAGCACCATTTAGAATTTTTAGCACTGACATTGATAAATGTTTAATAGGAAAATGTATGAAATGTTACCGAACTATAGCAAGTAGTTACAAAACGTATGTGAAGTTTGTAGCAGGCACAATGTATGACCCAGTCTGGTCAATTTCCATCTTGTGTACCCCTCCACATATTGAAACAACACCTCACTCCCTTGAGTCTATGTCTGGGTTATTATGGACATTTTTCTGGACTGTTTCCAGCACTGAAGAGATTCAGTTGGCATGCTGTGAATATCAATGACTCCAGGGTATTATCTGCAGTTAGCTGAACAATTGCCAGAATTCCGGCTTCGTATGAAGGACAGAGAAGATAATGTCCATTCAGTAGATGTGAGTAATATCAGTGCAAGGAGTGCACCACTGCCAGCTACAGGCATCAGCAACAGTCATCAAATTGATGAATGTGACGGGTGCCATTTGAGAACTGTACTGTGGTCTATGGTGTGTGCACACTCTTGGAACCCGAGCCCTGCCAGACATCATACGCTTAGGGCGCTGGTGTGTAGCACCCACTGGGACATTGCAGAGTAAGCAGCTCATAATATTCAATATTGCTCAGGGCATTTTTGTTTGTCAGAAATAACAGCATATCAAAATTCAAGCGCTGTTGTTAATTCTCTATCTTCGACACTGCATGGGTGATCACGGATGGCTCAACAGGAAGGGCACCCCCTGCCTGTGTTATTTCAAGCATTCATTTGTTGTTTGCTCCTGTTGCCGACTCTGCCAGAATTGAGGCTGTTTATACTTGTTTCGAGTCATAACAGTTTTTGGAGAGTGATGCACCAACAGCTGAGGAACTTCAGGCTTCCGTACAAACCAATTATTCCCATGCGAAGATGCCAATGATTTAGAAGCATTTCAAGCCCACCCTGTGTGTCAATGACAATAGCACCTCCCTTCCTCATTGGCTAAATGCTTTCTCTGCATGATTTGATCAGTTGAATGATGTGGCATCGAGGAAACTCCCTCTCTCTCTTTCTGGCCGCAGTCAAGGTGAGGTGGACCCTAGCCAGGGAAAATCAACGCAAAGTTGCAAGGCCGGACAACATACCTAGTCAGGTGCTGAGGGATTGTGAAGTCCAGCTCACGGATGTCTTATCAGACATCTTTAATATTTTTCTGAAATGATCCACTTTTCCTGCAGGCTTCAAGGAAGCCACCATCATTCCGATGGCCAAGAGAGCAACAGTAACTGACCCAAATGATTACTGCAGAGTGGCACTGATTTCAATAATTATGCAGTGCTTTGAGCAGCTGTTAAAGAATTATATAAAATCCTACTTTCCGGTTACATTGGACCCTTTCTAGTTTGCCTACTACTCCAACCAGTCCACTAATGATGCCGGAGCCTCAGACATCCACTCTGGTTTATCTCACCTAGAAGACGATGTGCTGTACACCAGGATCATGTTCATCGACTGCAGCTTGGTGTTTAACATGAGGCTGGTGGGTAAACTGTCCCCATTAAGACTCACACCCCTTTCTGCAACTGAATCTTGAACTCCGTGACAGAAGGAGCCCTATCAGTCCCAGTTGGCAGCAACATTTCGAGCTCCATCACGCTGAGCACCGGTGTCCCCCATTGCTGGGGGTTCCGCCCACTGCTGACTCAAGAGTTAGCGCAAACTACACCATCAGGTTTGCTGCTGAAACCACAGTGGCTGGGTTCATCAGCAACAACGATGATTCAGCACGCAGTGAGGAGGTCGGGTGGCCTGTCAAACAGTGTGAGAGCAACAGTCTGAGTCTCAACATGGACAAGGTGAAAGAGATGATTGTGGACTTCAGTAAATGCACAGGTCAACCACTCTTCATTATGCAATGGAGAGAGTGAAGAGCACAAAGGGCCCAAAGCATTGTTGAGGATTCTCACCACCCATCCCACAATCTCTCTGACCCATTACCGTCAGGAAGAGGGTACACAAACATCAGAACTAAGACTGTAAGGCTGGTCAACAGCTTCTTCTCACAGGCTGTGAGACTAATAGCCTGCCACCAGTGAGGTCTCATCACAAAGACAGGCTGTTTACCTGTGCTGCGCTTTACTACATGCATTTTAAATTATACTTTATTAACTTATTTATAACATAATATGTTGGTTAATATCCTGCATGTGATATATGTTCTGTTAATGCGCTTTGGTTCAGATGAACATAGTTTCATTTGGTTTCTCTCTCTCTCTCACACACACACAGTAGCGATGTACTACATACAGAGCTAGAGACGACACGCAGTCGGTAAGTCATTTCGAGACTAGTTTGTTCAAACCGCGGCGCTGGCATTTAATCCCTAGCGCCCGCCCTCTCCGGGCAGAAATGACATCGGAGGTGCATTACCAAAGTCTCCTCCCACGTGCTGGCTATTTGTGAGCCGGTTCGCCTGCGCAGAAAGTGGGTCACCACATAACCCCTCCCCCACAGAACCGGCGATACACTCCCCCAATGTTCACAGACTGGATCAGCCTCTGTTTGGGAGGTCTGCCCCTGCGCCACGGTGCCTGAACCTCGACCGGCTGTGCCAAGTCCAAATGGGCTGGTTTGAGTCGGTCCACCGTGAAAACCTCCTCTCTCTCCCCAATGTCCAGAACGTACGTGGACCCATTGTTGTTGATCATCTTGAACGGCCCCTCGTACGGCTACTGTAGCGGTGCCCAGTGTCCGCCCCTTCATACAAACACAAACTTACAGTCCTGTAGGTCTTTGGGTACATGGGTCGGGGTCTGTCCATGCTGTGAAGTCGGCACGGGGGCCAGATTGCCGAGCCTTTCATGTAGTCTGTCATGTACTGCTGGTTCTTCCTCTTGCCCCCTTGGGGCTGGTATGAACTCTCCTGGGACAGCCAGGGGTGCGCCGTACACCAACTTGGCCGACGAGGCATGCAGATCCTCTTTGGGCGCTGTGCGAATTCCAAGCAGGACCCAGGGAAGCTCGTCCACCCAGTTAGGTCCTCTCGGGCGGGCCATGAGAGCCGACTTCAAATGACGGTGGAAGCGTTCCACCAGTCCATTCGACTGTGGGTGGTAGGCAATAGTGTGGTGTAGCTGTGTTCCCAACAGGCTGGCCACAGCCGACCACAGGTTGGAAGTGAATTGGGCGCCTCTGTCGGAGGTAATGTGGGCCGGTACCCCGAAACGTGCTATCCAGGTTGCAATCAGTGCTCGGGTGCAGGAATCGGCAGATGTGTCGGTGAGCAGGACCCACTCTGGCCGCCTCGTGAACCAGTCTACCATAGTTAGGAGGTACCACGCACCTCAGGACACTGGTAGGGGGCCCACAATATCCACATGAATGTGGTTGAACCTCCAGTGGGTGGGTTCGAACTGCTGCGGCAGGGCTTTAGTGTGCTGCTGCACCTTGGCTGTTTGGCACTGCGCGCATGTTCTGGCCCATTCACTGACCTGCTTGCGAAGTCCGTGCCACGCAAACTTGCTGGAGACCAGCCGGACGGTTGTCCTGATAGATGGGTGCGCCAAACCGTGTATGGAGTCGAAAACTCGTCGCCTCCAGGCTGCCGGGACGATGGGGCGAGGTTGGCTGGCAGCCACGTCGCACAGGAGGGTCCTATCACCTGGGCCTACGAGAAAGTCCTGCAGCTGCAAATTTGAGACTGCAGTCCTGTAGCTGGGCATCTCGTTGTCTGCCTGCTGCGCCTCCGCCAGTGCTGCACAGTCCACCCCCAGGGACAGGGCCTGGACAGCTGGTCTGGGGAGTGCGTCCGCCAGGACGTTGTCCTTTCCCGAGATATGCTGGATGTCCGTCGTGTACTCGGAGATACAGGACAGATGTCGCTGCTGGCGAGCTGACCAGGAATCGGACACCTTCGTGAACGCGAAGGTCAACAGTTTGTGGTCCGTGAACGTGACGAACGGCCTGCCTTCTAAGAAGTACCTGAAATGCCGGATTGCCAGATAGTGCCAACAGCTCCCGGTTGAAAGCACTGTACTTGAGTTCGGGTGGTCGTAGGTGCTTGCTGAAGACCAGGGGTTGCCAGCGCCCCTCAATGAGTTGCTCCAGCACCCCGCCGACTGCTGTGTCGCATGTGTCCACCGTGAGGGCGGTCGGAACGTCCGTTCTGGGGTGCACCAGCATCAACTTGGCTTTAACAAGAGCGGCCGCAGCCTCCTCATCCCAAGTAATGTCCTTGCCTTTACCCGACATCAGGGTGAACAAAGGGCGCATGATACGGGCTGCTGAGGGGAGGAAACAATAGACAATAGGTGCAGAAGTAGACCATTCGGCCCCTCGAGTCTGCACCGCCATTCTGAGATCATGGCTGATCATTCACTATCAATACCCAGTCCCTGCCTTGTCCCCATATCCCTTGATTCCCCCATCCATCAGATATCTATCCAGCTCCTTCTTGAAAGCATCCAGAGAATTGGCCTCCACCGTCTTCCGAGGCAGTGCATTCCACACCTCCACAACTCTCTGGAAGAAGAAGCTCTTCCTCAACTCTGTTTTAAATAACTGACCTCTTATTCTCAATCCATGCCCTCTGGTACTGGACTCTCCCAACATCTGGAACATATTTCCTGCCTCAATCCTATCAAATCCTTTACTTATCTTAAACGTTTCAATCAGATCCCCTCTCAATCTCCTCAATTCCAGCGTGTACAAGCCCAATCTCTCCAATCTCTCTGCGTAAGACAGCCCTGCCATCCCAGGAATCAACCTAGTGAATCTACGCTGCACTTCCTCAATTGCCAGAATGTCCTTCCTTAAACCTGGAGACCAAAACTGTACACAATATTCCAGGTGTGGTCTCACCAGGGCCCTGTACAAATGCAAAAGAACATCTTTGCTCTTGTATTCAATTCCCCTTGTAACAAAGGCCAACATTCCATTTGCCCTCTTCATTGTCTGTTGCACTTGCTCATTCACCTTCATTGACTGGTGAACTAGGACTCCTAGGTCTCTTTGCATTTCTCCCTTACCTAACTCGACACCGTTCAGACAATACTCTGCCCTCTTGTTCCAGCTTCCAAAGTGGATAACTTCACATTTATTCACATTGAATGACATCTGCCAAGTATCTGCCCACTCACTCAGCCTATCCAAGTCTCCCTGTATTCTCCTAACGTCCTCTTCGCATGTCACACTGCCACCCAGTTTAGTATCGTCAGCAAACTTGCTGATATAGTTTTCAATGCCCTCATCTAAATCATTGACATAAATCGTAAAGAGCTGTGGTCCCAATACAGAGCCCTGTGGTACCCCACTAGTCACCTCCAGCCAGTCTGAGAAACACCCATTCACTGCTACCCTTTGCTTTCTATCTGCCAACCAGTTTTCTATCCATGTTGAAACCCTGCCCCCAATGCCATGAGCTCTGATTTTACTCACCAATCTCCTATGTGGCACCTTATCGAATGCCTTCTGAAAATCTAGGTACACAACATCTACTGGCTTACCCTCGTCTAACATCCTTGTTACACCCTCAAAAAACTCCAACAGATTAGTCAAGCATGATTTGCCCTTGGTAAATCCATGCTGGCTCGGCCTAATCCTATTTCTGCCATCTAGATGTGCCACTATTTCGTCCTTAATAATGGACTCAAGCATCTTCCCCATGACTGACGTTAGGCTAACAGGGCGATAGTTCTCCGTTTTCTCCTTCCCTCCCTTCTTGAAAAGTGGGACAACATTAGCCACTCTCCAATCTTCAGGAACTGATCCTGAATCTAAGGAACATTGGAAAATGATTACCAATGCATGCTCAATTTCCTGAGCCAACTCTTTTAGAACCCTCGGATGCAGACCATCTGGACCCGGGGATTTATTAGCCTTCAGTCCTACCAGTCTACTCATCACAGTTTCTTTCCTAATGTCAATCTGTCTCAATTCCTCTGATATCTTATGACCCTGGCCCATCCATACATCTGGGAGATTGCTTGTGTCCTCCCTGGTGAAGACAGATCTAAAGTATGCATTAAATTCTGTTGCCATTTCCCTGTTTCCCATAACAATTTCTCCCAATTCATTCTTCAAGGGGCCAACATTGTTCTTAACTATCTTCTTTCTCTTCACATAGCTAAAAAAGCTTTTGCTATCCCCTTTTATATTCCTGGCTAGACTGAGCTCATACCTGATTTTTTCTCTCCGTATTGCTTTTTTAGTTAAGATCTGCTGTTCCTTAAAACTTTCCCAATCATCTGTATTCCCACTCATCTTAGCCCTGTCATACTTCTTTTTCTTTAATGCTATACAATCTCTGACTTCCTTTGTCAACCACTGTGGCCCCTTCCCCCTCTTTGAATCCTTCCTTCTCATTGGAATGAACTGCATTTGCATCTTTTGTATTATGCCCAAGAATATCTGCCACTGCTGATCCACTGTCTTTCCTGCCAGGGCATCCGCCCATTTAACTTTGGCCAGCTCTTCCCTCATGGCTCCGTAGTCTCCTTTATTTAATTGCAACACTGACACCTCTGATCTGCCCTTATCCCTCTCAAGTTGTAGATAAAAACTTATCATGTTATGATCACTACTTCCTAATGGCTCCTTTACTGCAAGATCACTTATCAATTCCTGTGCATTACACATCACCAAGTCCAAAATAGCCTCGTTCCTGGTTGGCTCAAGCACAAGCTGTTCCAAAAATACATCCCTTAGACACTCCACAAACTCCCTATCCTGGGGTCCAGCACCTACCTGATTCTCCCAGTCCATCTGCATGTTGAAATCTCCCATAACGACTGCATTACCTTTAGCACGTGCCAATGTTAACTCCCTAATCAACTTGTACCCAATATCCACGCTACTGTTTGGGGGCCTGTACACAACACCCATTAGGGTCTTTTTACCCTTACTGTTCCTCAGCTCAATCCACACAGACTCTACTTCCCCTGTTCCCAAGTCACCTCTTGCTAAGGACTGAATCTCATTCCTCACCAACAGGGCCACCCCACCCCCTCTTCCCATATTTCTGTCTCTACGACAGCACGTATACCCTGGTACACTCAATTCCCAGGCCTGATCCCCTTGCAGCCATGTCTCCGTTATCCCAACAATATCGTAGTTCCCCATTTTCATCTGAGCTTCAAGCTCATCTGTCTTATTTCTGACACTACGCGCATTCAAGTATAGAATTCTTAGCCCATTCCTCCTCTCTTTGCTTAAAACACTGTCTACTGTACCTAACCCAGCTCCTTGAACTTCCATCGGGCAAATTGCACCCTGAATTTTGATGACCTTCTCAAGATCACCCAAACCTTGTACACATTTAACCCCATGCACCTTCTGACCAACCCTCTGGATCTGGATCCCTGCCCCCTGCACATCTAGTTTAAACCCCCCCGAGCA
The DNA here is from genome assembly GCF_030144855.1 of Hypanus sabinus. Classification (NCBI taxonomy): domain Eukaryota; kingdom Metazoa; phylum Chordata; class Chondrichthyes; order Myliobatiformes; family Dasyatidae; genus Hypanus; species Hypanus sabinus. Next base: position 42,006,007 of record NC_082726.1, on the reverse strand, counting down.
GCACTGGCAAATACTCCTGCAAGAATGTTAGTACCCCTCCAGTTCAGATGTAGACCATCCCTTCGAAACAGATACCAATGTCCCTGGAACAAAGACCAATTATCCAAAAACCTGAACCCTTCCTTCCTGCACCATGCTCTCAGCCTCGTATTAATGTGCATAATCATTCTTTTCTTCGCCTCACTCGCACGTGGCACAGGTAGCAATCCCGAGATTGTCACCCTGGAGGTCCTGCCTTTCAGCTTCACTCCTAACTCCCTGAACTCTCTAAGCAGGACCCCCTCACTCACCTTACCTACATCATTGGTCCCTACATGGACCACTACATCTGGGTTCATGCCCTCACTCTCAAGAATAGCCTGCACCCGATCTGAGATGTCCCGGACCCTGGCATCAGGGAGGCAACATACCATCCGAGACTCCCGATCTGCCCCACAAAATCTCCTATCTGCCCCCCTAACTATAGAGTCCCCTAAAACTATCGCTCTCTTCTCTTCCCTCCTCCCCTTTCTAGTTGAGGGTTCAACCTCTGTGCCAGAGGCAGGACCACTACAACTCATTCCTGGTAGGTCATCCCCATCAACAGTATCCAGTACGGTATACTTGTTGTTAATGGGAATGGCCGCAGGGGTGCTCTGCTCTCTCTGCCTGCTCCCCCTGCCTCTCTGGACCGTCACCCATCTGCCTACTTCTTGGTTTTTTGGTGTGACTACCTCCTGATAACTCCTATCTATCTCTGCCTCCCCCTCCCGAATGATCCGTAATTCATCCAGCTCCTGCTCCAACTCCCTAACTCGGTCTGATAGGAGCTGCAGCTGGACGCACCTTTTGCAGGTGTGGTCATCAGGGACAACTGTGTTGACCCTGACCTCCCACATACTGCATACGGAGCACACCACTGCTCTGACTGTCTCCCCCATGCCTGAACTGGATTAATAGAATAAGTCTAAAAAGCACCTAGCGACCTTACCTTCTTCCCCTCAGCGAGCAATCACACAGGCTTACCGAAGCCCACTTAGCCAAAGCCCAGGACTCTGCTTCCACGGACTCCGCTGCCCGCTCTGACAAGAAGTCCTGCCTTTTAAAGTGCGCGCTCGACGCTGACGTCACTCGCGCCTGCGCAGTTCCCCCTCCTCCACAGGTATTGACCAGGTAGGCTTAAATCCTACCTACACGGTCGAATTCTCTGAGCTCCCAGCTGAATCACAAGCTGTAACTTGCTCCCGATTCAAAAACGGTGGTAGAAGTTCACCATACCAACAAACTCCTGTAGGCCTTTGACCGTGTTGGGCCGGGCAATGTAGCGGATCACGTCTACCTTGGCGGGCAGAGGTGTTGCCCCATCTTTGGTAATCCTGTGGCCCAGGAAGTCAATGATATCGAGACCGAACTGGCATTTGGCCGGGTTGATCGTGAGGCCGAAATCACTCAGGCGGGAGTAGAGCTGGCGGAGGTGGGACAGATGCTCCTGGCGACTACCGCTGGCTATAAGGCTGTCTTCCAAATAGATGAACGCAAAGTCCAGGTCGCGTCCCACTGCATCCATTAGCGGCATTCTTCAGGCCGAACGACATTCAGAGGAACTCGAACAGGCCGAACGGGGTGATGAGTGCTGTTTAGGGGATGTCTTCAGGGTGCACCAGGATTTGATGGTATCCTCGGACGAGGTCTACTTTGGAAAATATTCCTGCCCCGTACAGGTTACTGCAAAGTCCTGTATGTGCGGCATGGGGTAGCGGTCTGGAGTTGTAGCCTCGTTCAGTCTGCGGTAGTCACCACATGGTCTCCAAACTCCAGCTGCTTTGGGCACCATGTGCAGGGGGAAGGCCCATGGGCTGTCGGACCGCTGTACGATCTCCAATTCCTCCATCCTCTTGAACTCCTCCTTTGCCAGGCAGAGCTTTTCCAGGGGGAGCCTTTGTGCGCGGGCGTGGAGGGGTGGTCCCTGGGTCGGGATGTGGTGCTGAACCCTGTGTCCGGGCAAGGCTGCCGTGAACTGCGGTGCCAGAATCGATGGAAAGTCCGCCAGGATTCTGGTGAATTCGTTGTCCGACAGCATGATGGAGTCCAGATGTGGGGCCGGCAACTTGGCTTCACCCAGGGAGAATGTCTGGATAGTCTCGGCATGTACCAGTCTTTTCCCTTGCAAGTCGACCAACAGGCTGTGAGCTCGCAAGCAGTCCGCCCCCAGGAGTGGTTGGGCCACTGCAGCCAGTGTGAAGTCCCACGTGAACCGGCTGGCGCCGAACTGCAGCTGCACTATGCGGGTGCTGTAGGTCCTTATCGTGCTGCTGTTTGTGACCCTCAGGGTGGGTCCTGGGGGGGGGGCAAGGCGCTGATTTCCACTCCGGTGTCGAGCAAGAAGCGGCGTCCCGACTGTTTGTCCCAGGCATACAAGAAGCTGTCCTGGTGGCCAGCCACCATAGTCATTAGAGGAAACTGGCACTGGCCCTTGCAGGGCAGGTGACAACAGCGGGCTTTTGTGCCCCACTGCTGGTGGTAGAAACACCACTGTTCACTGGCCTCCTCACTCCTGCCTCTGTGTTGTGTGTGCCCCCCCCCCGCTGGGCCTGGTCTGGTCCACTGTTGGGCGCGTGGCCTGGTAATCTGACCGACAGATGCCATGCTCTCTCTCTTGGCTTTCCACAGCATGTCTGCCCGGGCCGCCACCTTCCAGGGGTCGCTGAAATCTGCATCAGCCAGCAGCAGATGTATGTTCTCGGGCAGTTGCTCTAGGAACACTTGCTCAAACATGAGACAGGGCTTGTGTCCGTCGGCCAGGGCCAGCATCTCGTTCATCAATGCTGACGGCAGTCTGTCTCCCAAACCGTCCAGGTGAAGCAGGCGGGCACCCCGCTCACGCTGTGAGAGGCCAAAGGTCCCAATGATCAGCACTTTGAATGCTTCATATTCGCCTTCTTCCAGGGGCAACTGTATGAAATCTGCAACCTGGGTGGCCGTCTCCTGGTCAAGGGCGCTCACCACGTGATAGTAACATGTGGAATCAGAGGTTATCTGCCGAATCTGGAACTGGGCTTCTGCTTGGCTAAACCACACGCGTGGTCGCAGCATCCAGAAAGTCGGCAGTTTTAGTGAAACTGCGTGAACAGATGGAGAGTCGGTCATCTTTAGTCCAAGTCCCGTTTGGACCGTTGGGGTCACCAATGTAGCGATGTACTACATACTGAGCTAGAGACAACGACACGCAGTCATTAAGTCGTTTCGAGACTAGTTTATTCAAACTTCGTGGTGCTGGCATTTGATCCCTAGCGCCCACCCTCTCCGGGTGGAAATGACATCAGAGGTGCATTACCAAAGTCTCCCCCCGCACGCTGGCTATTTGTGAGCCGGTTCGCCTGCGCAGAAAGTGGGTCATCACCATATACATACACACACACACACACACACACACACACACACGCACGCACGCACACACACACACACACACACACGCACACATATACACAGTCAGATGGCAATTTAAAAGAGTGTTTCCTATATTAATAACCGGTATGAATGGGCTATGTTATGAAGAAAAGCTGGACAGAATAAGCTTCCACCACTGAAGTTTAAAAGAGTGAGAGGTCATCTGATTGAACAGCCCGGAGGGACTGTGACAAGGCAAAAGTGGAGAAGATGTTTCCTTTATGGGAGAATTGAAACTTGGTACCTACGTTCACAAATAAATGATAGTCCACTTAAAACAGGAAAGAGGAGAATTAATTTCTCTCAGAGGGTAATAAGGATTTGGAACTGTCTTCCCCAAACAGCAGATTCTTATGTCAGACACAGATCGACTCTTGATATGGTGAGGACAATTGCAGACTTCAGGTGCAGTTAGGTCAGATATGAAAGGTGAAGCTGATTTGAGAGATGGAGGTATCTACTTCTGCTTCTAATGTAAACACAAAGTACACTGCAGAAGCTGTGGTCAAATCAACACGTACAAACAAGCTGGATGAACTCAGCAGGTCAGACAGCATCCGTTGAAATGAGCAGTCTATGTTTCGGGCCAAGACCCTTCATCAGGACTGAAGGAGGAGGAGGCAGGGGCCCTATCAAGAAGGTGGGGGGAGGGTGGAAGGTGCCAGGTGGAAAACCAATCAGAGGAAAGATCAAGGGGTGGAGAAGGGGAAGTAGGGAGGGGATAGGCAGGAAAGGTGAAGAAGGAATGTAAGGGGAAAGCACTGTGGGTAGTAGAAGAAGGCGGAATCATGAGAGAGGTGATAGGCAACTGGAAGAGGAGGCAGAATGTAAGTGGGATGGGGGAAGGGAGGGGGAGGGAATTACCAGAAGCTGGAGAATTCGATGTTCATACCAAGGGGTTGGAGACTACCCAGACGGTATATGAGGTGTTGCTCTTCCAACCTGAGTTTCGCCTCATTATGGCAGTAGAGGAGGCCATGTATGGACATATCTGAATGGGAATGTGAAGCAGAATTGAAGTGGGTGGCAACCGGGAGATCCTGTCTGTTGTGGCCGATGGAGCGGAGGTGCTCGACGAAGTAGTCCCTCAATCTGCGTCGGGTCTCGCCGATGTAGAGGAGGACACTCTGTGAGCACCGGATGCGATAGATTACCCCAAAAGACACAGAAGTGAAGTGTTGCCTCACCTGGAAGGACTGTTTGAGGCCCTGAATGGTGGTAAGAGAGGAGGTGTAGGGACAGGTGTAGCACTTACGCTTGCAGGGATAAGTACCAGGTACACCTTTCCCTCTCTACCCCTCTCTGCTTTTTGAAGGGATCGTTCCCTCCGTGACTACCTGGTCCACACGTCACTCCCCACAGATCTCCCACCTGGTATTTATCCCTGCAAGCGTAAGTGCTACATCTGTCCACCTTCTTTATAGCGTCCTTGCCCCACTCCTTCTTCAGTCCTGACAAAGGGACTCTGCCTGAAACGTTGTCTGCTCATTTCAACGGATGCTGTCTGACCTGCTGAGTTCATCCAGCTTTTTTGTACATGCTAATTTGGCCTGCTTCTAACGTGTTTGTTTGTAGCCTGTAACTGCAAGAAACTGCAGAGTTGTGCACACAGCTCTGTCTACACTTCTTGCATCCAACATAATGAAAGACACACTCACCCCAGACGTTCTTTCTTCTCCCTACTTCCACTGAGCAGAAGTTACCAAAGCCTAAAGGAATGTGCCACAAGGCTAAAGGATGGCTTCTATCCCACTGTTATAAGACTACTGAAACATCCCCTAGTACGACAAGATAGATCCTTGTCCTCACAATTTACCTCGTTATGATCTTGCACCCACCGTCTGCCTGCACTGCACTTTCTCTATAGCTGTAACTCTTAATTCTGTTATAAATTTATGGAATTCATTACCACAGACAGCTGTGGGGGCCAAGTCATTGGGTATATTAAAATGGAGGCTGATAGGTTCTTGATTAGTAAGGGCATCAAAGGTTACAGGGAAAAACTGGGAGAATGAAGTTGAGTGGAATAATAAAATGGTGGAGCAGACTCAATGGGTCAATTGGCCTGATCTGCTCCTATGTCTCATGATCTAGTGGCTTTAACAGTGAATAAATCCCATCTCTTGTTCACCAGTTGTCAAAGATGTCACTGAAATTCAATTATTGTGAATTTCTTTAATCAAAAAATAAAAAATGATCTTAAAAACTATTAAAATAAATTGTAAGATGTTAAACATTAATCATAAATGTAAAAATAATTTAAGTCAAAAGAATTTAGATCAAAAGTTTTAATGTTTTGTGATTATTATTTTTATAATATTTACACACTTAAAACTGACTGTTGCTTTGTGGCATTGATTTTAATGGGTGCTGGGCCTGGTAATAGGCAGATTAATCAGCCTGAGAGTTGGGACGTCCATTGAGGCCCACCCTGTTTTATTGGAAAATCTACCAGTAGTTGCAGATAGCAACACCATCCAGCTAGTGGAAGATGTCACTGCCAGCTTCGGGTATGCTGGACTTTGGGGACTTCAGCTGGGAGATGCCAGACTGATACTGGTAGGGCAGAATAAAAGGAAGTAACGACTCCTTTTTCAAAACTACAAGCAGATTCAAAGACAGACTGTAATCCTGGCTGCAGTGGTGCAGGGTTTACATCGTACCTGGGGTCCTGTGCACCTTGATAACATCTGCAAGGAGTGGACAGACTACTAGACTGGAGGTGTTTATCACACAGCATGATGGGCCTTCACTCAGGGAGGTTTAGAAGAATGAGGTGTACATTTGTACATGTACAACATATTTATGAATGAAGATTGACAAGATATATGTTGTTTCCTCCATTGCCCAGAACTTGTCAGTACAATGTTGCCGCATCAGACTGAGATGGAAGGATCTCAGAGATGGAAGCTGGTCAACGTACATTTTCTGAGACAGGCAAGGGGTTGGTTCCTGAAAACCCCAGGTACTGACCCCAGACAGTGTCACAGAAATCCCAGTAATCTGCTGCAACCAGACACAATGGACTCCACACCTGTGAAAACCCCCATGCCGTGTTGGGGCTAGGTCCCTCTGTGCTCCTTGGCATTAAACAAGCTTCCTGGCAAACTTCCCAGTGCACCGAGCTCTTCACATGCAAATCCGTCAGCCCCGCTCTGCAGTCTGTTCTATTAAAGTGCTCGTCTGAGTCATTAGCAACAAGATTCATGTGCATCCTCGCTCTCCGGGGGCTGACACCTGCACTCTCCTATCTGCCTGTGCAGGCTACAGGCCACAGGTCTGGTGAAAAACAAGCAGGTCTCACCTCGAGGCTCAGCCCTAAATTATACAGCCTGCCTTAGTATCTGAGCTGGTGGCTGTGAATGAAAAAACCGAGCAACAAGTTTATAATGAGCACTGTCTACTGGTGTTCCCGTACGGTGCAGTCTGGTTGTAGTTCTCAGTATCAGAAACAAAAGTGCCACAAGTGCACAGTCGTGGTGTGGAGCAGCAAGACTGTCTGGGGCTTGTAAATCCTAAAACAATGGATGGGGCAGTGTGATGAAGGAGGTCTATGTGTAAACAAGCTATTTACTTCAGTTCTCATTGTCCATCTGCCTCTCATTGCCTCACCCCCCATGATTGTTGTCCTCTTTCACCACTGTAGCTGCATTTTGGTATGTCACCAAGATCTCTCACAAATTTCTACAGATGTAACACGGAGAGCATTCTAACCATCTGGAATGGAGTTGCCAATGCACAAGATCAGAAAAGCTGCAGAGGGCTGTAATCTCAGGCCGCTCTATCATGCACACTAGCCACCCCACCACTGGGGAAATCTTCAAGCAACAATTGAATTGAATTGAATTGAATTGAATTTCAGTTCATTGTCATTTAGAAGCCACAACTGCAATGCAGTTAAAAAAATGAAACAACGTTCCTTCAGAATGATACCACAAAAGCACACGACAAAACAGACTACACCCAAAAATCCACATAATGTTTGGCAATCCCAAATCCAGAGTCCGGAGAGGCTGCTGCGATATCCACCTTTAAGAATCCCACCATCCCGGACAAGATCTTCTCATTGCTAACATCAGGGATGAAGCACAGGAGCCTGAAGACTTAATGTTTTAGGAACAGCTTTTCCCTCCAGCATCAGATTTCTGAACCAACAAAGATTACCTCACTATCTTGCTCTCTTTTTGCAGTACTTACAGTATTTTTTTATGCATTGCTCTTGTATTGCTGTCACAAAACAATATATTTTACGACATACATTAGTGATAATAATCTGATTCTGAGAGAAAGCTGACTCAGAGTTCTAATGAGCCGGGTTCAATCCTGACTTTGGGCTATGTGTATGGAACACTCACACCCTGTGACCGTGTGAACTCCATTTTCTTCTCCCTCCAAAGGTGGTGGGTCAGTAGGTTAATTGGGTACTGTAAATTGCAAGTGAGTCCTAGAATTTTGGGGGTATTGGTGGAATGTGGGGAGAATAAAATGTGTTAGGGGAGGATTAGTGTAAAAGATAGGTGCCTGATAATGGGCAGAAGACACATATCTCTGCAGTCAGCTCCTGCTATTTCTTCTGATGCTCCATTTGATGTCCAAGAGTGAGGAAAGTGAGTCAGTGAAGGTCATGCGATGTATTTGGACATTATGCCCCTCATGTTGAATAGCTAGTCATGCATGTTATCTATGAGATGTGACATACTGTTGTAGAGAGTGTGTGAAGATGCAGTGAAGTGAATATTCGATATCAATCTTAATCGATAGAGATCGTTCAGGGTCATACTGTAAGCATATTTCTATATTTTCTAAAACGTAATGTCTTCAAAAATTCAGCACTCTCTCAATATGGAACAGATTAAATCGCGGTGAATTTTCTGTCATTTAAAAGCAATGCTATCAAAAACAAGCAGATAATTCTTAATCAAATTTATGCATGCCTTTACAAATACCAGCTGCATTTAGCACTGGATTCCGTGCTTTAGATTTTGTTACTATCATTTACACTTTTCCATTTCCAGATTTATAAATGTGCACGCTCTTGAATTATTTAAATTGACGAATCTTCAGAGATCCACTGGTTTAATTAGCCCGTTAACACTAATCACAAGACAATAGTTCTAGGTAGCGGGTTACTTTAGCAACTTTCTGTAAATGTCTAACACAGGGATAACTAGCTGATGCTGCACATTAATAATTCCTGTTAAATTGGGTAAGAAGGTAAAAACATCTTTTCAGATTTAAGCCCTCTGGGCTCACATTGTAACTAGTTTGGTCGAGGAAAAAAAATATCAGTCAACAGAACTCAAATAAATGAACCGTCCTCCAGTCAAGAATTTCTGTCATATCTAATCTAAAAATAAAGTCCTCAGGGTACTCACTGTGTAAAACACATATACAAGTATAACACAGACATTCTGAACTTGCGCCTGTCCTTTGTCAATCTATATGGATAATACCGAGTCCTACACCTGAAGGATCCACAAATTGTGAGTTATTCAAGCAGGAACCTTTTATTTGTAAACAGAATCAAGCAGTCACATGGCACTGAAACAGGCCCTGAGAACAGGTGCATCCACCTTGAACAGCAAGCGTCAACTTAAACTAATTCCACACAAATCCCACTTTTTAAATTCCCTTCACATTCCCATCAACACCCCAAGATTACAACACTAGGTGGAATTTACAGCAGCCAATTAACCTGTGAGGGAAGTGGGTCACTCAGAGGAGGCTCATACAGTCACAGTGAGAGTGCACAAGACTTACACAGAGAGCACAGGAGATTGGAAATGAAGCCAAGCTCTTCAACTGTGAGGTAGCAGCTCTACCAGCTGTGCACTGTTCGACCCCCAGAGTTCTATTGCCTACTTAGCAAGCGTAATCCCTTGTAGAAAATTTATGACTCAAGAGAAGGCTATTCAGCCCATTGTGTCCATGCCAGTCTTAAAAGGGAAAGCCAGCCTGATACTGCTATCCTACACTGGTCTACACTCCTTCAAAAGATACCCTTTCAAGTACACAGCCAAGTGATTTGGAACTCTTTAAGTAACATGTGCAGCTGATAATTCTCTACACTACTAGGCCACAAACACAGAAGCAGAGATCTGTGCCTGGAAAGTCTCACCAAAACCTATTTGATGTTTTCTGAATAATCACTTAATTTAATGAAATTACATACACAAGACTAGGATAGACTTTAAAATGTAGCGACAGAAAGATTGTAGCACATGATAATTTCACTCTGAACCTCAGGGGGTATTGTGTGAGGAGATTAAAGTGCATGCCACATTGGATGAAAAGAAATATAGCCAAAAATACAATTCTGGGATAAGGAAAAACCATCCAATGCAACGCAGGGTTCATGAACTACCTAATCCTTTCACCCCAACTTTAGGGTTTAACGATCTGAGCACATAGTGACATTATAAAGATTGGGGTCGAGGACTGAGCTCGGCATTTTTACCTTTGTTCTAACGCTGCTGGTTGTCATCAATCACAGAATGTTTCCAGACCTCTCCCCCTTGTTCAAACGGTCTTGAGAAACTTGAATACAGATTTTAACTTCATAAGTAATCTGGATGGCTGAATTGATGCCCTGTGGCCAAGTTCACAACTGAAACAGAGGTAGGTGCGGGGGTAAGTAGTGTTGAGGAAGCAGGGAGCCTGCAGAAGGATTTGGACAGATTAGAGAGAATGGGCAAAGAAATGGCAGATATAATACACTGCAGTGAAGTGCATGATCATGTAATTTGGCAGAAGGAGTAAAGGTGTAGTCTGTTTTCTAAACAGGGAGTAATTCAAAAATCAGATGTCTTGGGGGTCTTGGGGGTCCTAGTCAATGTTTCCTCTTTTTTTTATGGCTGTATGGACTAGCCATTACTCTGAGCAGGAAATATTTTTTTACACAGCCTGAAAAATGTGTGGCATCCTAAATCCTGAATATTAAAAATGAAAATTGAAAATCACATACTTGTGATTTTGTTTATTAATTGAAAGACATAATGAGAAGCAGTACAACAAAGAAAGTCTTTGAAATTTAGTAAACTTTTTCTAACTGTGTCCAATTCCAGCTGCACAGCAACAAAGGCCATATGCGTGGAAGCATTTTGGTTACTGCGTGGCCGTGCACTCGCGTAACTGAGGTCCTAGTGCAGGATTCCTTAAAATTTAACTTGCAAGTTGAGTCAGTAGTATGGAAGGCAAATCCAATGTTGGTATTCATTTTGAGAGGGCTAGAATATAAAAGCAAGGATGTAATGCTAAGGCGGTATTAGGCATTGGTCAGACCACATTCGGACTATATTGAGCAGATTTATTTATTTAGAGATACAGCAAGGAGCTGGCCCTTCCAGTCCATCTATTTAACCCTAGCCTAATCATAGGACAATGACCAACTAATCTACTAACCGATACAACTGTGGAGTGTGGGAGGAAGCAGGAGAACCCAGAAGAAACCTATGTGTTCACGAGGAAGATGCACCAACTCCTTACAGAGGGTGCCAGAATTGAACTCCAAACTCCAATGCCCAAGCTGTAATAGAATTATCATTGACAGCAATGCTACCACAGCACATTATAGCTATGAAAGGATGTGCTGCTATTGGAGCGAGTTTAAAGGAAGTTTGGGGAATGATCTTAAATGGGAATAAATGGGTTATGAAGAGCGTTTGATGGCTCAGAGCTTTATTCACTGCAGTTTAAAAGAATGAGGGGAGATCTCATTTAAAACTATTGAATCTTGTGAGGCCTTGATTGAGTGGATCAAGTGGATATGGAGAGATGTTTCCAATAATGGGAGAATCTAGGACCAGAGTGCACTGGTTCAGAACAGAAAATGTCAACTTAGAACAGAGATGAGGAGGAATTTATTCAGCCAGAGAATGGTGAATCTGTGGAATTCATTCCCAGAGTGGCTGAGACTTTGGGTATATTTAAAAAGGAGGTTGATAGATTCCTGATTTTGCAAAGGCATCAAGGTTACCAGGGAGAAAGCAGGGAATGGGGTTGAGAGGGAAAATAAATCAGCCGTCATGATCAAATAGCAGAGCAGACTCAACGGTCAAAGTGGTCTAATTATGATCTTATGTCCAATACTTCCTATCTCTCATTTTAGTAATTAAATATTCCTGAGACACTTTTAAAAATTCACTGAAATTATGGAGAGTCAATAATATTTTTACAAGAAATCAATAGATGGTCAGAAAATTGAGGGCAAGTAGTGACACTGAGGTGAAAGGTCATCTGTGATCTTACTGAGTGGCAGAAATAGCATAAGGGGGTGAATGGTCTACTTCCACTTCTATTTCTCATGGCAAGCAGCTACTTGGCCCATTGTGTTTCAACTGACCTAAGAGCCCATCAGACTAATCCCACTATCCAGTCCAGGCCATTTCCCATAATGCTGCACCGTGCCCTTCCTGGTAAGAGGGTTTATCGCGTCACCAGCTTTCAAGCAGTGTGCCCGACTCCAAGTATGCTGTGGGCAAGAAAGGCTGTTGCCAGCTCTCTGCTAATTATCCTGCATCACTTTAAAGACATGCCTCTGTTAAGGAAATCAGTTACTTGCTATTCAACCCTTTGCTTATCACGAATCTCTCGACAAGAATAATTTGTTTATAAATGCTTTTATAAAATGCTTTCATTAAAGATCATCTCACTCTCCTTTGACTTAGTCAGCTTTCCCTCAGTCTAACCTTCCCCAGGACTTCTGTCATCCTCCAAAATTCATTGATTCACTTACGCTGTACTTTCCAACGTAGTAACAAAATCTGCCCACATTATTCCATCTGACCAGTCTGCTCTAATATACCAGTGCCTTGGTCAAGCAATAAATGTTACCTGCGTGCCTTCCAAATTACCTTATCTCCTTGCTGCCAATGCTCTCAAAGGAATTTGGAGATCTTCCCTGGCTTCCTCTATTTTTGCTGCATTATCCCTGTCATTTGTTTGCTTCACCATGTATGGCCTGAAATCAATCTGTCACTTACCTCCCCATCTAATGAGCCTGTTGATATCTTCTTGCAGCATACTGCTTTCTTCCTCAATCTCAACCACATAGTTTAATACTGTAAAATTCCACTTTTTTCACTTTCTTTCCATTTAACTCAAATCAATAGAGCATAAAAGCTCAAATATAGAATGTTTCTGCACAGTACAGGCCCTTTGGCTCTCAATGTTGCCTACTCCAAGATCAATCTAACTCATCCATTCTACATAGAGCATTTTTCTATCATCCATGTTCCAAATTGAACCAAACTTTAAGAAAAAACATACGAGAGACTGGGGACGGTGGAACCTGGAGCAACAAACAAATCTGGTGAAAGAACTCAGAGCATCAAGCAGCATCTGTCGGGGAAAAGGAATTGCTGACGTCTCCCTGCATCAGGATGGGAAGTTTGATGATCATCCTTCCAGAGGCAATGTGATTTACAACCAAGCTGTTTCAGCACACCAGTACTTTGCTCTCGCACACAAAATGCTGGAGGAACTCAACAGGTCAGGCAGCATCTATAGGAAAATGTAAACAGTTGCTACTTTGAGATGAGACCTTCCTTCAGGACTTCACTCCATCAGGTTTCAAGCGTCAGCATAGATTTCATTGTATCCATAAGTGGTGCCCTTAAAGAGCGCACCACAGTCATCACCTATGTTGTCAATAGAGTACCTTCTGATTTAACACTGTCATGATACAGTAGCTGCTGCAGGAAGAGGACACCCTGATTGTAGCCAGGATACTGAGCATTAACCTGTGGTCACACACCAACTTCAGGCTGTGGAGTGCAATCCATTTTTAACCCAGAACAAGGAGGATGATATACAAATAACCAATGACACCCTGTGCCACAAGGAAATCTGCAATGCCGCCAACTTACTTTGAATAAAAGATAAACGGTTCTCCTTGAACTTTGTACCTAGTAACACTTGTTCGTAAACTAGTCTTGAATGCCAGATGCAAACTTCAAGATGTTGCAGGTATCTCCCCTCCTAATTGATAGAGCCAGATATGGAAAAATTATTTGCCTCATCTTTTTTCACTGTACTGGCAATGCAACCTCTCTGGGGTTACATTTGTGGCTACCGGAAGGCCAGATATTGGGTTGAATATCTTCAGATGTACACAAAAGTCTCAGAGAGTTTTAAACTGTTTGATAGGTCAGTTGCTCCCTAAATACCTCTTGAAAATATGGTCTTCCTGTTGGAAGCTTCCTCTTTCTCTTCCAATACCCTGTGCTGCTCTGGCTGTCCTCTGCTCACAGCCCTATTTACCCTATACTTCAAGGCCAGTATCTCTGTCTGGAAGGAAGAGTAAAAAGTCCTTGAAGTCAGAAAAAGCGTGACCACTAGAGATTCTGCTGCAAATCTTGAGCAACACACACAAAATGCCAGAGGAACTCAGCAAAGAGTTATCTTTTCAAGCTGAGACCCTTAAACAAGACTGGAAACAAATGGGGCACAAACCAGTATAAGAAGTGGGGGGAGGTGGGGGAGCATACAAGCTGGCAGGTGATAAGTGAGACCAGGTGAGGGGACATGTGAGAGGGTGGGGTTGAAGCTGGGAGGTGGTAGGAGGACGAGGTAAAGAGCTGACAAAGAAGAAATCTAATAAGAGAGGATACTAGACATTGAAAAAAAGGGAAGGAGGAAGGATACTAGATGGAAGTCATGGGCAAGTGAGGAGACTTGAAGAGGGGACAGATTAACCAGAAAGGGAAATGGAGTAAGAGCTGGCAGGAATAAGTGCCAGGAGGGAGATGTGGGAAGGATGAGAGGACACGGGAGTTATATAGTTCAAGTTCAAATTTAAGTTTATATATCATTCAACCATACATCAATATAGCCAAGCAAAATGGCGTTCCTTAGTGCCAAGATGCAAACCACCCAGTACCCCCACACAGCACCCTGCACATTGCACATAGCACAAATAGCACATATAGTTAAAAAATTCAGAAAAACATATAGTCAGAAAGAAAAAAAATAATGTAAACCAAGTCCCTGAGCTGTCTTGGTCCAGCTTGTTCTTCCACCAAACTAACACTGGAGCACAGCTCTGAACAAACGCTGGAGCCAGCACCGGGCGAACGCCGGAGCCAGCACCGGGCGAACGCCGGAGCCAGCACCGGGCGAACGCCGGAGCCAGCACCGGGCGAACGCCGGAGCACAGCACTGGACAAACACCGGAGCACAGCACTGGACAAACACTGGAGGAGCACCAAGCGAATTCTGGAAGACAAAGCTGAACGAGCACTGGAGAGCAGCATTGAATGAATACTGACTGAAGGACGGCACCAACGAGGTATGAAAGCGAGTGGCACACAGCCAGCTCTGTTGTCTCCTTTGCCAACGACCACAACAAGCATCTCCGAGGCATGAGGGCCTTGCCCACACAGCAAACAAGGCAACTGTTGCTTTCCACCATCGGTCTCGCCAATGAACCAGTGAACTGAACTTGCAGTATTCTACACTATCAATGTCCAACAGGGTCTGGAGATCACAATAAGAATGACCAAGACAATCACTCGCAGTTGTTCTTGGACCAGGTACACAGAGAGCATCCCTCTCAGCTAACACTACAGCACTTGGCATGCTACAGTTTATGGAACGTGAAGAAAAAATCCCCAGAGTCTTGTAAAATCACAACTACAACAAGAAGGCAAAGAGTAACAAAACTGCAGCAGTGGTTGGCCCTTCAAGCAGTACTGGCAGAATGGTTGAACGCATGGTCAGCAATGAGAAGCTGTAACTGGAGCTTTGAGCTCCATATGACACTCCAAGTCTGACTGATTTCACCACCCATCTCCAGCAAGTGTTCAGTACACACAGCAACTGGAGAAACTCAGCATCCACGAAGAGGAAAAACCAGTCAACATTTTGGGCCAAGGCCCCTTCTTCAGGACTGGAGAAGAAGAGTGAAGAAGCCAGAAAAAGAAATGGGGGTGGGGGGGGGGAAGGGAAGAAATACAAGCTGGTAGGTGATAGGTGAGACCAGGTGAGGGGGAAGGCAAGTGGGTGAGGGTGAAGCTGGGATGTGATAGGAGGAAGAGGTAAAGGGCTGAAGAAGAGGGAACTGGATAGGAGAGGAAAGAGCCATGGGAGAAAGGGAAGAGAAGGGGCAACAAGGGGAGGTGATGGCCAGTAGAGCAGAAAGTGTAAGAGGGAAGCCGGATTGGGGAATGGAAAAATGGAGGCAGAGTGAGGATGGAAGTTAGAGGAATTGATGTTCATGCTATCAATTTGGTTAAAAACCTATTTGCCAACCTGTGCAAAACAATGCCCAAATATATGTTTATTTATTTATTGAGAAACAGTGCAGAATAGGCCTCTCCAGTTATTTGAGCCATGCTGCTGAACAATCCCTCGATTTAATTGGACTCTAATTATGGGACAACTTACAATGACCAGTTAGCCTCCCAGCAGTTATTGGACAGTAGGAGGACCTGGAGGAAACTCATATGGTCACGTGGAGAACATACAAACTCCTTATAGGCAACAGTGGGAATTGAACCTGAGGCACTTGTACTGTAAAATGCTGTGCTAACCACTACACTTACCATACATGTGCATATACCATGGATGGCATCCATTAAGATTTGGGTTCTGAGCAAGCTCTGCAACTGACTCGTATCTTTAGCTGAGAATTCTTGCAAGAACAGTCTTGCATCAGAGTCCAAATGCTCCAATTTTTTTTTAATATCTTACGTGATGCTGAATTGGTTTGACCACAGCTGCAAATTTAGGTTTTGAAATTTAACAGCTGGAGGAGAATTTGATGTATGAGCTGGGGTATCTGATTAAAGGTGCTGCTATTCCATGGAGAAAGGCCTGACTTCTCATTCTCGAGAGAGACACAGAGAGACTACAGCCGTCGGAAGGTGCAGCATCACTCAATGTGCTGGAGGGATTCAGCAGGTCGAACATCATTGTGTGGATAGCCAGAGGCTTTTTCCCAGGACGGAAGTGGCTAACACGAGGGGGCATAGCTGGTGCTTGGAAGTAAGTACAAGGCAGGAGTCAGAGGTAAATTTTTCACACAGAGAGTGGTGGGTGTGTGGAATGCACTGCCCTTGAAGGTGGTAGAGATGGGTATAATAGGGTCTTTTAAGAGACTCTTAGATAGGTACATGGAGCTTAGAAAAGTAGAGAGCTATGAGGTAGGGAAATTCTAGGCAGTTTCTAAAGTAGGTTACATCGTCAGCACAACATTGTGGGCCGAAGGGCTTGTAATGTTCTGTAGTTTTCTGTGTTTCTGTCATCTGTGGGAGGAAAAGAATTGTTGAACACATACAAAAGCTGGATGAACTCAGCAGGTCGGGCAGCATCCGTTGAAATGAGCAGTCAACCTTTCGGACCGAGACCCTTCATCAGGACTCCTGAACAAATAACTGAACAAAGAATTGTTGATGTTTTGGGTCAAAACCTTGCACCACGAATAACAGTAGAGAGATGCGATGGCCAGTATAAAGAGGAAATAAAGAGTGGTGAGAAAGGAGTAGAAATTACTTTATTGCCATACAAACTAGGGCGACACAGTAGTGTATTGGTTAGCGTACTGCTTTACAGCACCAGCTCTAAGACTGAGGTTCACTTCCTTCTGCTGTCTGCTAGGAGTTTGTATGCTCTCCCAGTGACCACATGGGTTTTCTCCTGGTGCTCGGGTTTCGTCTCACATTCCAAAAATGTTTGAGTCAGGGTCAGTAAGTCGTGGGCATATGATGTCAGCACCGGAAGTGTGGTGATGCATGTGGGCTGCCCTCAGTACAAATCAGACAGTGCTGATTATTGGGATAAACATGACCTTCACTGTATGTTTTGATGCATGGGTGACAAATAAAGCTCATCTTTAATGAAATTCCTTGTTTGCTTGAAGCTCAGAAGGTAAATGTTACGCTCGGTAATAATAAACAGAACAGCAAGTACAATACGGCAGACTGGTGCAAAGACCAGCCGTGGAAGTCCCGTGTATGACGGGCTGGGGGTTACTCACCGTAGTTGCTGTCATAGAAGATGATGAACTTCTGCCATCTCAGTTCGTTGACCAGTCTGAGCATGACGTCGCCGATCCGGATCAGGGGCCTGGCGGGCAGCGTGTACTCCTCGAGGCTGGGGTTGCGCGTGAGCTGGCAGGCGGTGCGCGGAGAGCCCTCGTTGCTGCGCTGCACGAAGATATGCGGGATGTGCATGGTGTCCGTGAGCGACTGGAGAGCGCTGGCTGAAGCACAGCCGGTGGAGGACACCAGGGCCAGGATGCCTTGGGTCATCAGGTCGCATGCTGCCGACAGAGAGGAGAAGAAGGGATTAACACCCAAGTTGCATCAGAAAGCACAGCTGTCAGCTCTCCACTGGCATGTGTACATACAGATTACTCCCCTGAATTGTCCTTTTCCCATTCACCAGCCCAAATTAAACTCTGATGCCTGTAAAACTCCGATGCCTGTAAAACTCCCTGGTGAAACATAGACAGGTGGATCTATCACTCCAGAAAACTCAGGGAGCACAGCAAATGACTGCAGTGAGTAATAAAGGTGTCACGCTAATAGAGGCAAGTTTAGGACTGGGCTAAAACCATTACTGCAGAGTGAATACTGCTGTAATCTACAAGGAGGTTTATTCCATAACCAAACCAAAGGTGTACCTGCCCTATATGAGCTTGTTCAGACATTGTAGAGCAGGGGTTCCCATCTTTTTTATGTCATGGACCCCTTGGACCCCTACCATTAACCAAGGTGTCTGTCGATCCCAGGTTGGGAACCCCTGTTGCAGAGGGGGTTTCATCTTGCATCTTACCATGCTGAACCTGCCGGGAGAATGCATGGCCAGATAGTGTCAAAGGAGATTTTTCTCTGTAGGTAACCTACATAAAAACTACCCTGGGAGTGTCTGACAGGACATAGGGAAAGAGCTTTCCTCTCCTACACCTTATCTGCGCTGGGATAATTTTATTAGACAATGTATATGGAAGTCCATGGAGTGTTCGAGTATTGAAGCACAGAAACAGGCCTTTCAGCCCAACTCATCCATGTTGACCAAGCTAGTCATGTTTGTTATTGTACCCTCCTCAACTATATCTGGCACCTTTTTCCATATACAAGGCACCGTCGGCATTAAAGCATTGCCCCTCAGGAACTTCTTAAAATTTTCCCCTCTCCTTAAACTATGCCTTCAACTACCTAATTCCTTTTCATTGAAACAAAAACAAAAGACCTCGTGCATTATTTTGTTTGAAATCTGTACTGAAGCTAAACAAGCAGTGTTTGATTGAAATTGAAAATGCACTTGCAAAAAGAGGCAGCTTTCGGGTAAAAGGGCTGTAGAAACCCCTATAAAGAATCTGCTCATGTTATGAGATGATTATGGATTGGACTGAGGACTGTGGATCAAGTTGGATTCTTTCAGTTTTATGTTTTTTATATTCTGTGTTTTCGCCCATTCTTTGTTTTTGCCAACTTTGTGATTTGTTAGTTTTTTTTTGTGAGGGGTAGGGGGTTTGGGGTTTGGTGTTTGTGCTGCTGTTTTGCATGATGTATTTTTTTAAAATGCATGGAGGGTTTTTTGTTTTACTTTGAACAGCTTCCACGGTTTTCTTTGTTTCGTGACTGTCTGGAAAAGATGAATCTCAGAGCTGTAGACAACAGACAATAAATATATCTTTGAAACTGATGAGTTCAAAGTTCATTACAGTCATTGAGGTCATTCTGAAGTGCAGGTAAATGCAGTGCAAAGTGGCAACCAATTCAAACAAAAGTTAAATCATGCTGACGAAGGGATAAATATTGGCCAAGATCATGTGGAACAACTCCTTTGCTTTGCTTGGACAGGGGTTCAGTTACTGAGTGGGGTGCGTGGTAGTGTAGCAGTTAGCATAACCCTATTTTAGTGCCAGCAACCCAGGTTCAATTTCCACTGCTTCTTGTAAGGACTTATTATATTCTCCCCATGACTGCGTGGGTTTCCTCCGGGTTCTCTGGTTTCCTCCCACATTCCCAAGATGTCTGGGTTAATATGTTACTAGTCACATGGTGGTAATGGGGTGGCATAGGGTTACTGGGCTGGAAGGGCCTGTCACTGCACTGTGTGGTTAAATAAATAGATAAACTCTTCCTGGGCTTCCAGCCAGCTACAGCTGTTGATTTTAACCAACATTTGGATGACAAATCCACCATCTTCATCAGGGACGTCTAATCTGGTGGTATTTGTATATTCAACTCCCATTGTCCGTCCCTCCTGAAGGGTTAGTCCAATTGTAAACAAGGTGGTACTGGGGAAATCTGATTGGTTGAGGACTAACCAATCATAAGGGATGGGCAACGGGACCGTCACTCCTGATTGGTTTGTCCTCAACCAGACTAGACCTGCCTCGGCATCATCCTTGATGCAGATGGCAGAGTTTGTCATCAAAATGTCAGTTAAAATCAATACCTGTACTTGGCTAGAAGCCAGAGAAGAGTTTATTTGTCATATATGCAGTGAAAGCATTAAATCCTCTTTCAAATAAATAAATGATTCCCTGAGACTTACACCATCAATTTCAAATCCCACCAGGACTCTCGGGAAATTTAAGTTCAACTGATTAAGTAAATCTGGAATTTAAATAAGATCCGCCACTCTACCCATTCTGGCCCATATGTAACCCCAGACCATCCAGTGCAATCAATTCTTAATTGCCACAGCTCAGGAGCAATTGGGATGGACAATTACTGCTGGTCCTAAATTACACCAGACTGGGAGGACTTCCTAGCATCAGCATCTCCTGTGTCCATCCTTTGAAGCACTGTTTCACTGTCTCATCACATGCTGGTTCAAAGTGGAGTTCCACATTTATCCTACTACCACCGTCTCCTATTTTATTCTGATCTCTGCAAAGTCCTACCTTAACCATTATATAAATATCACAGCAGTTGATTTCTTTCACCTGTGGTGCTTATGCTGCTTCTTTGAAATAACTTCCTAATTTAGTGCCGGAACTCATTTTTTTTCTCAAAACTGCTTTGTTTCATTTGCATGAACATGTTGAATTGCCTCTCAAGTGTTCTCTGGAGTTGATTTCAACACCTAGCTGATGGTAACATTCTAGATAGTTATCCATTCATAAAGAAGCCCACCCCCATCCCCATTTTTCCATTCCTCCCAGTTCTTTAGTAAACTATTTCAAATCTATGATCTCTATTAACAGACTGATTTGCCAGAGGAAATACAATAGTTTATGTGTGCTTAATCTTGCAAGACTGCATTTTGTTTCCCCATTCTCTTCTCTATACAGGGTGAGCAAGTCAGCACTCTCACCATGGCTTTGACACCCTTTGTGTTTATTTATTGAGAGCTATAGGTTGTTAAGCTGATGAGTGGTGGTGGGGTCAAGCTCCCACTACCTAAAAGTGCTCCTCACAGCATGCGCCTCAAATAGCCTCTGACAACCAAGTCCAACTCCTGGCCTTCTCATGTGACTCAGCCTCTAAGCCCGGCGGAACTGTTTCTACTGACAGGAGAAGAGGCGAAGGTGGGTCCTGGCACCTTAAAACCAGTGCTTCGGGTAGATGGAGCTCGTCAGCCTGGGAAGGCAGTCCATCTAAGAGAGGGAAAACTCTGATGTCAAACCTCCGCTGCCTTGTGGCCATACCCACTCATGGGAAAGGCTTCGGGAGTAAACCCTGAGGACAAATCCAGAGCTGGAGTTCCTAAGGCAGTCGACGTTGTCGTCAGCCTCACTCTGGCAACTCCTGCAATGTCACTGGTGCCAAGCTGTATCGGCCCTTGGACAACATCGGTGTCGTGGAGAGGGGAGACTTGCTGCATGGGCAACTGCTGATCTCCCATAAAACCTTGCCCAGGCCTGCACCCTGGAGAGGACACTCGCAAGGCTTTCCAGGCACAGATCCTTGGTCTCAAGAGACAAATGGATGCCATCCATCCAGTGTGGAACAGGTCCTTCAAACCCATTGACCCCACCTATCAACACTAGCCTCATCACAATTTACCTGCTACCCAGTATATCTTTGGACAGTGGGAGGAAACCAGAGCACCCAGATGAAACCCACGCTGTTCATGGGGAGAATGTACAAACTCGTTACAGGCAGCGCTGGAATCGAACTCCTAACTCTGGAGCATTAACTGTTATGCTACCGTAGTGCCCCTAAGAGTTCCTTCCCAAGGCTGATGTTGTTGCTGTAGATCATATTATTTAAATGTCATGCTTGGTTCTCTCCCTTAACAAGATGCTATGCATTCTAAGTATTAGTCCTTTACAATATGTGGGCCACGTGCAACGAGTGGTGATATAAAGGAGCACAGAGCTCATTAGGAGGAGTGAAGTTGTCCACAAGCTGCTCTTTCTACCACAGGAGTCATATTTAACCGTAATTAAAAGAGTAATTAATTTATTGTGCTCTTTACTTTCAATCATACTACCCAGAGCCTGAAACAAAAGTGCCTCATCGACAGAAAGGGTTTAGAATAAATTATCAAGCAGGTAATTTCCGAAGCTCTCAAACTCTTTGGAAACCTGGTAATTAAATAAGTACAAGCTGTATGTTGAAGAAGATGATTCACAAGATCTTAGTCCTCAAGGGGAAGCTGTGAGTGAAAGATGGGCGTTTTATATCAAAAATCAAGGCCATGAAGTTATGCATTGCAGTTAGTAATATTTACTACGTCAGGTATAACTTCTTGCTTATTAAGGTGTTGGAGGAGGTTTTACATTCACTGGTTAATGCTTGTTAAAACAATGGGCACAAGATCTGCATGTGAATATCATAAGAATTAGAACATTCATACAGCATAGTTTTTAATCTGGATACATCTCTCAATACCACAACAGATTGATTCAGTTTGTCATTTCCATTGCACATTCAATATATATATATATATACACACACACACTCACTCACACTCCTTTAACTCATCCCCACTAACTCACTGTATCCCCTTAATAAAGGCATTTATATGATACCTCTTCTTAATAGCAATATGTGCATCATGTGATCATGGATCCTGCCTCTGGACTCAACTCCACTATCGAATGAATACTCTGCCCATATTGGACATTGCCTTTGTGAACAACGCAGTGAAGTTGCTTGTTCCATCAGTGATGAGGCTGTGATACAGCTCTGTTCCAAAACTCATACATATTCAAAGAAAGAAACAGGCTCTTCCAACATTCAAACGCACACAAGAGAAAATCTGTAGATGCAGGAAATCTAAGCAAACACACACAAAATGCAGGAGGAACTCAGCAGCCCAGACAGCATCGATGGAAAAGAGTACAGTCAACGTTTCGGGCAAGACCCTTCAGCAGGATTCCAACCCTTCTGCTGAAGGGTCTCGGCCCGAAACATCGACTGTACTCTTTTCCATTGCTGCCGGCCTGCTGAGTTCCTCAAGCACTTTGTATGTGTTGCTCCTTCCAACATCCCATTACATTAAATATAAATATTAATATAATGTAATATAATGGATCTGAGTTTATAGCAGGACATCTGCCACTTTCTAACCCAGCTTCATTTGAAGCCATATTCAAGCCTGGATTCCAGGAATGGGCTATGGCATTATTTGGTGTGATAATGGGTTGTTTTTGGGGCAAATGTCTTCTTACAAAAAATTGTGACTAGCCGAAGTTTTATGAAGGCCACCTTACAATGATATGTATATATAACTACTTAAACCATGAACGTTTGAGGGATATAGGAACAGTGTGCTATCCTATGGCGGCTGAAAGTACGATTAAATGGAGGAGGTCTGGAACAGAGTGAAAAAGGCTGATTTTACAGCAAGCAGTAGGGCGATGGAATTTTCTTTCCAAGTGTTTGAGGCAGAGTTAAGACAATAAGGTAATGCGTAATGGAAAAAAGAGGGATAAAGGGAAAAGAGAGGGGAAATTCAATCAGAAGTACTGCTGATCCTCAATCCTAGTGTCATCTTCTCTATAACCCATGGACCTATTTGAGTAATACTGCCAGTTTATTGGCAGAATTTCTTGTCTACGTTTAGCCTGGCATGTATCATCTGTACTCAGCAGGAATCTGGTTGACGAAGTCCCAATGAGTTTTTAAATTGTACCTACAATTGAAGTGAGCAGAAAGAAGGGTATTTCCTGTCAGCTCTATTTGTGTATAAGCAGCCCTGAAATGACACTGTCCAAACCAAGAGATGAGAATTTGCTCTTTTTCCAATTATAGATGAGGCAAGGATACTTCACTTTATTAATTTAAATGGGAATTGATTCAAGATTTATTTGCGAGATCGTCTTATAGAACAAGTTCCATTTCCCATGGGTTGATTCCTTTTTAATCATCTTTGGTCTTTCATAACTACTACACGTACCAGGGTAAAGTGCCAGCAGAAATATCAATGAAAAATCATTCAACACAAATGGAGAGCTAAAGATCTTCAACTCATTTGTGTACAGAGTACAAAAATTCTGTTTCATCAATGGCTATTGAGTTAGAACAGAAATAAAAGTAGCTTAGAAGTCAATGTGTCTTCCAAGAGATGCATCCTCAGTTCAAAGGCAGCAGGCCAGTGTTTTATCTGTGGTTTCTATGCTGTTTGCTCCATTTTCAGCCCTATTAATTGACAACTGTATATTTTCCTTAATGTGAGTCTAGAACTAGGCTCAGGTCCAGAGCTTACTGAAAGAAATAGGGAACTACCTTGGTCAGAGGAGACCAGGAAACCTGGAGACATAGGAGGCAACTGATGCTGAAATCAGGAGCAACTAACAAGTTGCCAGAGCAACTCAGTGGGTCAGGTGGCATCTGTGGAGGGGTATGGACAGTCAATTCATCCGGACTCTCGATTCAACCTAGCAATGCCTACCTGTTCTGTCAGTTTGTGTTGTGCAGGTCCCAAGATCATCCAAAGCAGAACTGGCTCAATATTAGTCCTACAATAAAGATGGTGGGATAATTGTTCACCTGCATTGCCTGGACAATGATTGGTCAGGTACACTAACACCATGAAATCAATTATATGAAAAAGAGATGTGTTGGATGTGTTTATTAGGTCCTCCAATTGGTCCTCTGCACCCCTATCAGACCATCAGCAGCCACAAAAATAGCTTAATGCTTCAGAGGGGTATATGGAGTGCTGGGGTACATGAGCTGTCTTGGGAGTCCAGGGAGGGGTAGCAACGCTGGTGAAGGAGCTTTCTGTGTCCACTGCAGGGCAGCTTACTCTCTTTTGGACACTCAGCTCTCACCTGTGGCTCCGTGCAGCTACTTGCATGCAACAATGAACACACCCCAATATACTGTTTTGACAGGTGGGCTAAATGAGCTGAGGGGAGCCAGAGGACCTCATACCTTGGTGAGTTAGAGACATGCCTGTCCTAGCATGCCAAGTCTAGGTGGACTGGGTGGATGAGATCAACAATGACATTCAACAGCTGGAAGGGTTGTTTTGCAATGCTTTTATGGGAGAGAAGGGTATGACAAGTCATGGTTATTCACTGCAAGCAAGGAAAACCCCAGTTGAGATGACTACTCAAACCATTCAGATTCTGAGGTTGGAAGAGTGGAATTGCCATAGTACAACAGCTTTTCCATTTTAAAAGCTCTCCCACACAGGTTTCTTCATGCAATTCTCAAAGAAGCCTTAGCAGTGGCTCCACTACCAGGCCCTGGATAGTTACCATGTCCTTATTGTGGACGCCATGTCCCTCACAACTTGGACTCAGCAGCAGCCTTTGAATGCACACTAAAAGAACTGAAATAATCCAATCGCCATCAAGTATGATGAACTATCAATCAAGCATTGATTCAAAGGATCTAATCAATTCATAGCAGAGTCATTGATGGACCATCCATTCATAACCCATGGGAAAACCACCAGAAAGAAAATTGAGCCACACACTTTCCACTGTGCCTTTCTCTGGCAGGTGAGAATGCTACAGCTCAGATCATTCTCTAATACAGCAACATCATCAACCACCCACACTGCCAGGAATCCCCTTATTATTTTATAATAATCAGAACCCGAGACAAGAGAGCAGAGATCACCAACTACAATCCAAGGCTCAGCCACTCCAAGTGTGAATAATATGTTTGGAGATTTCACGACGACAACCCAAGGTACAGTCACACCAAGTAGAGTGTATGCTGAAACTACAGCACGGGGCAATAGATGACTGTACAATGTCATTTTTTACAGTGAAACTGGTATTTCTTTGGTTAACCAAAAGGTAAGAGGCAAAGGTAAGCATGTGCAGTGAGCTCACTGATTAACCTTGATTTTACTGAACAGTGGAGCAAACTCAAGGAGCTAAGCATCAAATGCTCTGCTCTTTTACAGCAGCTTGTTCTGACCGATGCATTCGTGAGAAACAATTAACTGTTTGATATTAGAATAATGTTTAATTAACTCCAATAAAAAATGAAGGAGGTTGTTCCAACATGACTTCTTTTCTGTGTTAACACAGCACATGCTCAGAGTTACCAATCAGAAAGCAAATAGCATAGGCTCACATCTCAACTCACACAACAATCTGCATTTTACTAAAGGAGCCATTGCTCCATTTGCACAAGCCAAGGTCGTGGAGTCACACAGCACAGAAACAGGCCTTTCAGCCCATTCTCCAGGGTCACCATAGCTCTTCTGTGTGGGACAGCAGACAAATCAACCAGGGTTGTTTTTTTTAATCTCTCATGATTATAAATCACTCTGGGTTTCATACTGCTCGTGCAGAATGACTAACTGGCTTTTTGAAATCATTGATTATCTAAAGAATAAACATCTTATATTGCAATTCTCAAATTTTTCCACTTGTCTGCTGGAATAATTATGTAATAATAAAGCCGCTGACTTTACAGCAGAGACCTGCAGATTAAAATTTAAACTTTTTGGAGCTTAGCTTTCAAGATGGAAGAATTTTAGTCCTTGACCTAAACTGGGAATAGTGCTTCCCCTGACATCATCTAACAATGACAGACTCAACTGATACAATTAACTTCCTCTGCATTATCAGAGCTGGATATGTATGAGGTGACCAGGGCAGTGAAACAGCAGCATTAAAATGAAATAATGCTACACATTAAATTAAAATAATAAATTATAACGAGTCCCTTGGCCTTTTAAGGGGGAAATCATAAAACTGTAGGAGCATGTCCTTGAATTGCAACACATACTTTTCAAAGAAACGTGGAGAAGGACGGGAGCAACCCACTATGAACTATCATTGCATTTTCAATTAACTGCACAGTTTACAACCAGGCTAATACTAATAATGAATCTTCTTGAAGGGTCTTGGTCTGAAATGTCAGCTGTTTATTTCTTTCCATAGATGCTGTCTGTCCTGCTGAGTTCCTCTAGCATTTTGATGCTAATAATAAACATAATAATAACCTCAAATTTATAGGGGCTCCCTGGGTTACATGTGACCTGACTTACCAAAATCCAATTTTATGCAAATTCTCCCATCCATTCTTAAAACATTTGTATCAAGCCTGCATTAATAATAAAATGTTCACGCTATTTACTAATGACTAGATACAGTATATGGTCCACTAGTTTAATTCTGGGTAGCAGTGGGGTGAAATTGAGGAATTGTACGTAGAGCTATATGACACTGAGACACGAAACTGCAAATGCTGGAATCTAGAGCAACAAGCAATCTGTGAGAGCAGCTGAGTGGGTCGAGCAGTACCTGTGGGTGGGGGTTGTGGGGAAAGAAATTGTGGCCATTTGCAGTAGAAACCCTGCATTAATACAGATGTAGTGATTTGGTGCAATATGACACAGATGGTGATAAAGAAATAACATTTTTCCCTTAGAAAAATTGGCATACGGACAGTTCTCATTAACAGAACCCTTACGTAACCTGAACACTGCCTATTGTCCATTCACTAATGAAAGCACCATAATTGAATTGCTTCAGTTCTAACTTCTGATGGACAGATTTATGAAGCATCTCCCTTGACAGAATTCAGAATTACTGAGGCAGCACACTCCCCTAAGTGGTGAATGCACAATCCACCAAACACTCTGAAGGATATCATCAAGGTCACCATGATAGCAGGACCTCCCCACCCTCTGGCCTTGACGATAGACCACAGCAGGGCCATTCACCCTAACTGAAGGGCTACTGCAATGCTTCCTCACCAGATCTGGAACCGCCAACATAATGCCCCTAGCAATAAACCATCACTACATTTGACTCAAGGGAAAGGTTCAGTGGGACACTCCATATATGGGGAAAAATAGAAAACAAATTAAACATGTCATTGTAGCCAGTCTATGTAGAATGGTCAATAGACAATAAACAGTAGGTGCAGGAGTAGGCCATTTGGCCCTTCTAACCAGCACCGCCATTCACTGTGATCATGGCTGATCACACACAATCAGTATCCCGTTACTGCCCTCTCCCATATCCCTTGACCCCGCTATCTATAAGAGCTCTATCTAACTCTCTCTTGAATGCATCCAGAGACTTGGCCTCCACTGCCTTCTGGGGCAGAGCATTCCACATATCCACCACTCTCTGGGTGAAAAAGTTCTTCCGCATCTCTGTTCTAAATGGCCTACCCCTTATTCTTAAACTGTGGCCTCTAGTTCTGGACTCACCCATCAGCGGGAACATGCTTCCTGCCTCCAGCGTGTCCAATCCCTTAATAATCTTATGTGTTTCAATCAGAGGTCAAAGCACACTTCAGTTTTTCTCCATTTAACCCAACCACATGTCTTCTATAAAACACAGTTACAGTTACACAAGGGTTTCAACATCCAAGACTGATCGTTCCATAATCACTGTAGCCGTACAGGTTTGGCCAATGAGACCCACAAATAAGAGGATAAATGTCCAGATAATCTGTTTTCACTGATGTTGATTGATAACTAAACATTGGACTAGATACCAAAATAAAAAACAGAAAAACATGGAAATATTCAGTAGGTTAGGTAGTATCTGTGAAGAGTGACAGAAATGAAGTTAGAAATCCATTAGATAAAAAATGTTTCAGTTCAGGATCCTGGATCACTGATAACTTTTTCTGTCCCTTTTCTGATCTTAAATCTGTACCCTCTTGTGTTTGACTCTCACTTTTGTACTCCTGCCCATTTGCCTCTGCATTTCTTGCTGTATCTGTATGCCAACCTGAAATGAAACTTGTAGAAAATGGTCAGACATCTTTGAACATAGTATTTAATAGTCTAACAACTTCTGAATGATGTGCTTTTCTTCTATTCATCTACCAAAGTGCACAACCTCACATTTTTACTCAATACACCCATTAGCTGCTACCCCTAACTCACCTAACCCAATTAAATCCCTCACTCTTTATTTTCCAAAATGCCTTTATATCATCAGTGAACTTGGTTACTTCATTTCTTCATCAAAGATACTCATATAGATTGCAAATAAATGATACTCAGCATTAACCTCTGAGAAATCCCAGCTTGAAAAGGCTGATCTTCACCAATGCTTTCCTTTCTATCTGCTAACCAGTCTTCTTTCCAAAGCAACATACAGGCTACCCCTGTGTAAGGAATGGGTTCCATTTTCACAGGCGGCCATGTTAAATTCTGTTCACAAGTCTGAAAGATGTATTTGGTATGCCAACCACACCCACACTGCACAGTAATTAATGGCATCAAAGCACATCAGAAAGAACAATTACTAAAAGTGCAGGGCTGGGGGGAGAGAGAGAGGAAACTATTTCTGCTAATCAAAGTTCAAAGTATATTTATTATCAAAGTATGTTTACATTATTCAACCTTGAGATTCATTTCCTTTCAGGCAGCCAAAAAACAAAGAAACTCAAAAAGAACCCATTAGAGAAAAAAGACCTTCAAACACCCAACGTGCAGAGCGAAAAAAGGCAAATCACCCAAACAATCAACAAAAGCAAATAGAGTTCTGAACTGAAGTCCACAAAGAGAGTCCAGTCCACAGACCTTAGTTCAGCACAGAGACAAGTAATTGTCATGGAACAGTGAGATGAACTGGCCCATCTCCTGCCACAGGCCCCGACATCCTGACCTTTTCAATCTGGTGTGGCACTTAAATCATCATCCAAACATCGGGTTCAGTTGCTTCAATGTGCTCTGGGGCCTGGAGCCTGCCGTCTCAATCCAGCCTTTATGCACCATTTCCAATTCAGCCTGGCACTTAAATCAATTAGACCCCGGGTCTTCCTCACTCTCACTGATGGCCCAGCCGCCTAGCCTTGCCTTAGCCCAGCTGCATTGAATTGCCTCTAACTTCAAAGGGAAGTTACAGGCTATTGGTTGCGATAATTGTTTACCAGAAATCATTGGAACAAATGTACATATGTACACAAGATTTTTGATTTTAATAATATTATAGGAGTTTATTCATACCTATGGGATCTCATAATGCAGGTAATCATAATTTGGGGACAGTAAATATTACCTTTAATACAATGATCCCTTACATCATACAGTAATGTTTAAGTATGGCATTTTCAAGGGCCTTTAGCAAATCCAAATACACCACATTAACCGACAATCCCTTATCTATTATGCTAATTAAAACCCAAAGAACTCTCATCAATTTTTAAATATGATTTTCCTTTCATAAAATCATGTTGACTCTTCCTAATTGTATTATGCGTGTCTAAGTGCTCTGTTATCACTTCCTTAATAATGGATTCCAGCTTTTTCATGTCAACTGATGTCAGCTAATTAGGCTATCGTTCTCTATTTGCACACTCCCTCATTTTAGTGATACTACATTTGTCGTTTCCAAATTCTATGCAATGATAAACAATGACAATTGATGCATTGAGTCGCTGGAGTCTTCTAGTTTAGATTCCTAGGACACAACAAGGTTCAGGGTATTTATCACCCATCAGACACATAAGTTTACCTCGTATATTCTCTTTGTTTTAATTACATTAATTGATTTAAGTTCCTCCCTATTTTTTGCTCCACAGTTAATAGGACTTCTGTGGACTTTAAATATCCATACTGCGAAGACAGTTTCAAAATATTTGTTTAACTTCTCTGCCATTTCTGTATTTCATTTTATTAATTATCCTCTCTCAGCTTCTAAAAGACCAGCTGATCTTCCCTTCCTCTTTATGTTCTTGCAGTAGCTTCATAGTCTGTTTTTACATTTCATGATAATTAACACTTACTATTTTCTTTTCTTTCTCTTTGTCATTCACCATTTATTCCTGACATTCTCCCAATTTATTATGCCCGTTACTATTCTTTGCAACTGCAGGGAATGCAGAGTAGCTGCCTCAGCTCTGGTGACGTGGGTTTGATCCCGATTTCTGGTGCATGCTCTCCCTGTGACGATACGTGTTTCTCCCCGCTGCTCCAATTTGCCCCTACAAATGAGGTGTGTGGATTGGTCACTGTAAATTGCCGTTTGTGTGCACTGAGTGGTAGCATTGATGCGAATGTGGGGAGAATGGATCATAGAAAAAATAGGCAGAGAGGATGGCTTTGCTCTGTGAACCATTATAGATTAGATGGGTCAAGTGCCTCCTTCTATATCATTTGGAAATAAGGAGCTCCGTTATGTTTTTACTTTCAAAATACCATCCAAATCTCTTTGGCTAACTACAGGTGAATCGATCAATTTCCCCTGAAGTTCCTATCTTCCTGTAGATTATGATTTATTGAGAATGCCTCCAACTGTTTATTTACTTTTAGTCAACTTTTTCCCTTAAACCAGTGAATCTGCCTTTATTAACTGTACATTTGGACATAAGCCACAGGGCTACAGTGGTTGATAGAAACTGCAGTTGCTGGAAATCTGAAATAAGTTGTGAAAATGTGTGAGGTACATAGCATCTGCACAGGGAGAAGAAAGACAATGCTTCATTAACTTGAAAAAAAAGATCTGTTCTAAGTTGCAGAGAGCAAGAGGCATGGAGAGACCCAAGAGAATGCCAACGATTGGGTGGAGAACACAGCCAGTCTGGGTGATGTGACTGCTTGTGGTGCTGCTTCAGAGAGGGGATCAATGTTTGTTTTCATTGTGCTCATTGCCAGCAGAGAATGAAGGAGATCGGTCAGAAATTTACTGGAATACATTGAGTCAAAAAGCAGCAAAGGCTTGGATGCATATTCCAGCTGCAAATGAGTTGAGATGGGTCATGTTATGTTGGCAGAAATACTTAGTATTGACATAGAGATGAGGTCCAAAGCTCAACTTGTTGTTGAATAAGTTCAAAGGCATTCTTAAGTTTTAAACTTTGTTGACAGCTTCAGCAGCCAATGAGCCTGGGGATGGGATAGCAGGCACCACATTAGGAGTGATCTAACTAATGTACAAGGAGTCAGCCTAGACTCAGCTGCCAAGTGGTAGAAGTTTTGATTAAAACATGCAAGATCCCCAGGGGTCCTGGATGTGGAGAGGATGTTTTCTATGGTGGAGTATTCCCGAACTAGTGGTCATGTTTTAGAAATAAAGAGTCACCCATTTAAGGCAAAGATGAGATAATTGATTTAGTTTTCTCTCTCAGAGGGTTGTTAATCTTTGGAATTCTCTTTCTGAAAGACAATATAAATAGAATTTTGGAATATTTTTAAGGCAGAAGTGTAGAGAGTCTTGATAAGAAAGGGGGTGGAAAGTTCGCCATAGGTAGTTGGGAATGTAGAGTTGTTGCTGTAATCAGATTATCTATGAGGAGCTAATCCTGGTCCTAACTTATATATTTGAATATATTCCAATTATTATGAACCTGCTACTGCAACTTTAAATACCAAAACTTCTTCCATAGTGAAAAGTCTCCTTAAAAATGGCAAGGACACTGCAAACCCTAATCACCCACCAGAGGTCACCCATATTGATAGGAGGAACAGAAAAGTAAAATATTGCTTAAATCGTCTGTTGCTCATGAATGCTGGTGGTCAGAAAGACTTGGCTGTCTAAGTGCGAGAAAGATGAAAAGGTAGCAGAAAGATGCGGCAAATGATTGTTTCTATTATCAAGGTGGTGGAATACAAGAGTAAAGTGTTCTTACTGCAAACTCAAACCTTTTAAAAGATTAGCTTTCTTTGAAAATCAAAATAGATGCACCATTTGCATCAATGACCGAAGCGTCTGAGGATGGGCTGAAGGCAGTCTGCAAGGGACGCCATATTTCCAGCACCAACAGAGCACGTCCGCAATTTACTAATCCTAACCTATTTGCCTTTGGAATGTGGGAGGAAACCGGAGCACACAGTCATAGAGAGAAAGTACAAACTCATTACAGACTGCAGCGGGAAGTGAAACGCTATTGCTGGCACTATAAATTGTTGCACTAACCGTGAATGTTCACAAGGGTTTGGCAGACACCACACCTGCAGGACTGAGGACAGATTTTCTCCCCCCCAACTAAGGAAGAGCGATCTTCCCTCGGAGGCAGCGCAGAAAAGATTGATCTGGTTGGGAAGAAAGCATTGTCTTGTTTGGAAATAGTAAGTAGAATGAGGCTCCTCTCTCAGGAGTTTGGAAGGATGAGAAGTAGAAATTGAACTGCAAAATATTGACAGGTAGATGCTGTGGAAATGCTTCCCCTGCTGCGAGAGTGTGAAACCAGGGAACCCAGTCTTAGGATAAAGAAATATTATTTAAGACGGCTGAGGACTTTTGATGCATTCCAGCAGGTTGTGAATCGTTGGCGTTCTGCACCCAGAGAATTATTGTTTATTCAGTGTGAAGGCACATGGATTTTTGGACTGTTATGAAATTGTGGTTCACAGGGATCACATGGCATGGAATTATGGCCAGCAGTCAGATCAGCAATGAATTGTGGAACAAACTCGAGAGGCACGTCCCTCACTCCTGCTTTTGTTCCTGATTAAGCATTCATGGGTTCAGTTTTCCCTCCTACTCTTCGTTACTGCTTCAAATGACAACCATTCCCTAGGCGTACAGAGAATCTCTGCTAACCATATTAGCTATGTATTTTCAATTGCAGCTAAGCATTATCTCTCTGGTACCTGAGCTACCTGTCATTTTTGAATTTCCAAATACAACAATACCATTCCTCAGGGAGCATTTCTGGCCTTACTCATACACACTGCTTAGCCTGCTCTCTCTCTTCTCTCTCTCTCTCTCTCTCTCTCTCTCTCACACACACACACACCAGTCTTTAGTAATAATAAATCTCCTGCCTCTTCTGGCCTTGTATAAACAAAACTCAGGGATGTTAATGCATTTGCACCTGTAGAAATATAGCCTCAGTATTGTCAACTGCACATTACATTGAAGAATCTTAACCTCTCCACGTTCCCAACATACACAAGTATCTTCGGCAGAGCCATGCCGAACCTTCCTTCACTTTCAACTCATTCTCGTGGGAACCGAGGCCCCGTGTACACCAGACAAACAATGATTTAACAGAGTAGTGCATCTGAGAACATTTTACAAAGGAGATGAGCAGTGGTGCGACATATGGGCGAGGGAATGGAATAGTTTACTGTTGTCACTGGCACTCATTAATTTTACCTATCTCCTCCCTGATTAGTTTTGTCGGTGTATTAAGCAGAACCCCTGCTTTGTTGATGCCAAGAGCAATCAGGCTGTGTAAGAAGCACAGAAACCTGACAATGAAAGATGAAGGCTATACCCTATCACTGACAATCCCTCTGTCCTCTCCACCCTTCTCTCTGCAGCTTAAAATACAGCTGTCTTCTAATTTTTCCAGTTCTGACGAAGGGCTCTTAACTGAAAACATCATCTCTGTTTCTCTCCCTACAAATGCAGCCTGATCTATTTAGTGTTTCTGGCATTTTCTATTTCTGTTAAGGTGAAAGGGTTGCCTGCTGAAGACTCATCAGACAGAATTGAGGCAGGGATGTGACTTCAGCAGAAAATCTCAAAGACAAGTATATGCTTCCTAAAACATCGTCAGCAAATTTCTGAAACACAGGCAATGTTCCAGAAAACTAAATATTGTGTGGATTTCCTCTGAGTGCCCCAGTTTTCTCCCACATCTCAAAGGCATGAGGGTTGGTAGGCTAATTGTGTAGATGAGTAGCAGAGTCTTGGGTGAGATGAAGAGAATGGGGAGGAGAACAAAATATGGGATCAAGTCCTGACCTGGGGCCTCCATCGACCGTGGATGCTGTATTCTGTCTGTCTAGATACACAAGCCTGGGAGGTACAGTATGGAGAGAAGCTGTTGCCCATGTGGAACTCCACGCATCTGATGAAACCAAAGGAACGGTAGAGGCTGAAACAGTTTGCCACCAGCAGCATTACAGGAGTTGTCAGTCTGCATTGAACTTGATGTAGGACTGCTTTAGGGACTCCAACTCTATATTTTTCCCTCAGGGTTTACTCCCAAAGCCTTCCCTATGAGTGTGTATAGCCACAAGGCAGCGGAAGTTTGAGATCAGAGTCCTATCAGAGCCCTATCGGTCTCAAAGCAGCTGGTTTTAAGGTGTCAGTAAACTGCCTTTGCCCCTTCTCCTGTCAGTAGAAACAGCCCCAACAGGCTCCGTAGCTAAGCCACACATGAAGGTCAGGAGCTGGACTTGATTGTCAGAGGCTATTTGAGGTGCATGCCATTGGGACCATTTAATAGGCAGTGGGAGCTTGTTCCCATTACCACCCCTGGCTCTGACAACCTTACGGAACCTAAAATCAATGTAGGACCAGCGTAAGTGAGTGATTGATGGTCAACATGGACTCAGCAGGACAAAGAACCTGTGTCCATGATGCATTTCTCTCAGACTCAGTAACTCTAGTGGCAGAAATTCGTGCACTGTAAGCATCTAAACCACTAGAATTCTGAGTCTTCAACCACTTTTAATTGAGTCATTGAAAATACTGAGCAGAATACAAATACGTTCATCCTCATTGGGAACCTATCAACCATTTGTAACAGTTCAATAGTTACTGACTTCAGACTGGTTCTTCTTGATTGATTCATTCTTGTGGTAGGTTGGAATTTAGCCATTCTGATTGGTTGTTTGCCCAGTCAACTAAACCATCACATATAGAAAAATCTCACTGCCTTTATTTAGCTTCATTGTTTGTGTGCTCTTTTAAATTTGTTGCTAACCTGGAACTGTCTTCCTTTACTGGCAATCCCTTTGGCACAGACCTCTTGCTCTTCCCAAGCTGACCAAGTGGACCTTCCTCCACCAATCAATGACCAGGCCTTAGCGTTTGGTGACCTCTGCACCAAATTCTTCAGACAAAACAAGTTTTGGTGCATGACTAAATTAACAGGTAATGAAAAAGAAAGAAGGAAATAATACAAATGCAACAATAGGCCAAGACTTCCACTTAATATCAAACAAATATATGCAATATACTTCCTAAAATTCTTATTCTTCCCGGACACCCATGAACACAGAAGAGTACCCCAAAGAATGAATGATAGTAAAAATGTTTGGACCCCCAAAGGCCCCTGCCAATTTTGTTTTACCTTTCAGCGGTGTAACTTAGTCATGTTAAGTAATCTGGTCTAAAAATTCTCGAACAGTATTAAAAAGTGTTTCTCTTTTCAGCAGTGGAGGGTGTGTAGGGATTTCCGTAAGTCAGAGGGATGCAAAGGCTGGGAGCAAGGTCAGGGGTCAAGGATAGTGTGACCTATAAAGGATGATGAGCAGAGTTTAAAGGGTAGAGGGCAGGACAAGGGGCACAGAGCTGGAGTTGTAGAATGAAGATTGGAAGTCCATCAAGAGGCTTTGAGGGAATTGCTGGATTGAGACAGCGGGTTAATCAACTGGACAAAATATAACTAGAATAGGTTGCATGGCTGGCACATTGTTGTGGCCGAACAGCCTGTAATGTGCTATGTTTCTATAACTGGTGGAGTGATGTCATGGCCTTAGATGATAGGAATGTGGGATTGCAGAGTCAGGACATCAGGACCTAGGCCTTATGAAGATGAGAGTGAGATTGGTTAGTGCTGTGTAGAAGAGAACTGTCAGCAATTAAAGGAACGGAATTAGCTTTAGATGGGACTCAATCCAGCCCAGTCCTGCATTGGCGAAAATCAAAAATGCGCAAAGCATTTGTCAGAGCGGGAAAAGGAGATGACAAGTTAGTTTTCAATGGTTTAATGGTTTGATTTAACGTCAGAAATGTATACAATAGACAGCCTGAAATTTTTACTCTTCATGGACATCCACAAAACAGAAAAAACTTCAAAGAATGAATGACAGAAAATGTTAGAACCCCCAAAGCCTCCCCTCATACACACAAGCAGCAGCAAAAGCATCAAACCCCCTCCTCTCCCCCACTTGCTCCAACCCCCAACTAGCCACCTTTAATCCCCACCCACCACTCATCATGCAAGCAATTGCGAAGCTCCCCAAAGAGGCCATGACATCTCAGACAGGTTCTCTTTCTCACTAGTGAGTGCGAGAGCAATTTCACTCCTGTGACGAGAGGGGAGACCTCTAACGCCATCAGTTGCAAAGTGAGACAACAGCTAGAAGCATACTTTGCTTCTTTGTCTGTGTGCATCCAGCAGGGCTGTGGGGTGTGCTCAGACTACAGTAATAGAGACAGGAGAAACTGAGTCAAAATCACAGAGGCGAGACTGTCAGGAATGGCCAGGGCTGATACAGAGAGAAAGAAAGAGTGAGTTATGTAAAGTTACAATATTCAATGCTGAGTCTAGAAAGCTTTAACATGACCAGACATTGTTGCTCAAGCTGGAATTGGTCCTCATTGTAACAATGCAAGAAGCCATAGACAGGAATGTTAGCTAACAGAACACAACTCTCAGCCATATAATGGAGATAACAGTGCGGTCAAAAACATAAAGTGGAAGGAGGGTCTAACAGGAGGAAAGAGAAACAGAGAGAAAAGACCTCAAGGAAAGACTTCCAGAATTGAAGGCATGACTGTGAGTGTTAAGATGATTAAAGAAGTCTCATCCTATAAAGGTCAAATCAGATTAACCTTCCCCTGAATGAATCTGAAAATTAACATTTCCTTCTGTTTATATAATATGTTCCATGGATAACCAGTTAGGTAGTTTCAAAAACTTATTGGCAAGGATTTGATGGTTTCTCTAAGAAACGAGAAAGAAGATCTGGTTTACAGGGCCCATTATCAATCTCTGCCTGTGTTACCTTGGTTTTCTGGACTTTGGCAGCACACTGAAGAGAAAGGTAATGACACAAAAGGAGGACAATAAGGCCCAGCTATGCCATTGTGCTCTTTGTAATTACAGCTCATTTGAACAACTTGTTGAATTTTCTTATCCCTTAGGAGTGAGGATGACTCATTTCCACTCACTCTAAAGTGACTGAGGAAACCAATATAGGGACAGCAGACTCTTTTGTAGACAAAAGGCAGGCGCCTGGCAGGTTGGCCAGAAGGTCTACTCCATGTGCCATTTGTGAAGGCTCTTTGTATGCTGCCTGTACATGGACTCATGATCTCACGTCCATCTCGGATGCTCCTTATGTACTTTCATCATGTATGGCCTTGGGGTCCTCGAGAATAAGTAGGGTTACTACATCGTTTCAAGGAAACTTTGAATTCATTCCCTTCCTTTGACAGAACATGGAATAGAGTGTCTGTTTGAGAAGTATGTCAGTCAAGCAAGCAAACTGGCTGCCAAACGGAGTTATTGATTTGACGCTTGAGATGCTTGCTGTAGGTTGAACTGGTTTTAGAAGTATGTACAAAGACAGGGATCACTGCTGCTTGATTGGCCATGAGTTTTGTGCTGGACCTGAGATCTTGATCTTCAAACACACGTTCCATCAACTGAACAAAGTCTGAGCTGGTGTACTGAAGATAGTTTCACTTTACTAGTCACACACAGTCATGCAAGACCTGCAAACTACCTTTGCAGAAATGAAACCATCCCAAAAATGACATCATCTACCATCTGAGCCAAACCCATGCTAAGTCAAACACACTGAAATCAATCAAAAATCTAAAATTGGGTGTCAGAGTGGAGATAAGTCTCTACCAAAGGAGGTGTAAGACACTCCTTCCCTCCGTTAGCCTGCAAGTCTCCCTTGGGCAGGGTGTAGCACATGGTTAGTCCCAAATCAGGGTCACATGAAGCCATGAAAGCACGTGGTGGATGACCTTATGAGCATATCACCAGTCACGGTTATGCAACTTCTGACACCAGACAGACAGCCTCTGAAGAGTATTGATGATGGATGGGATCATCTGTCTTGTAAAGACATTGCCCAGAAGAAGGCAAAAGCAAACCAATTCTGTAGAAAAATTTGCCAGGAATAATTATGGTCATGGAATGGAAGACCAAGATCCCCCATGTCACATGACATGGCACATAATGATGATCATTACCCCAAATTGGTATAAAAGAAACAACGATAATGGGGATTAGGTAGACAAAAGAAGTTCAGGCCACAATCGATCGGTCTTAATGTTAATGAATACTATTTCTTGCAGTCTTGTTATAGAGTGCCAGAATACCTTCTTTCATCTTACAACCTTGGAAGCAATTTATGAATTGAAGAGATTACAGCTTTCAATGAAAATATAATTAATGAAGGTACAATGAATGAATCACGGTCTGTAGGGATTAGTATTCTGCAGTTATGTTTCAAGAATCGCTGAAGAAATATTAATATGAATATTAACAGTTTTTGTTCTCACAAGAAATATTAAATAAAAACAGAAAATGCTGGAAACATTTAGCAGGACACCTATGGTTGGATAAACAGAGTTAAATGTCAGAGTCAAGACTCTGCCTTAGATCTGATCTATTTTTATTTCAGGTTTATAGCACCTGCGTTTTTTCTCATCCTTCGCACCATGGTAGCATAGCAGTTTGCTCGGGGCATTCCAGAGTTAGGAGTTCAACTCTGGCAACATTTTGTAAGGAGTCTCGGTTAGTCTTTCCCATCATATGCGTAGGTTTTCTCTAGGTCCTCCAGTTCCACCCCCCACCCCACAGTCCAAAGGGTAGGTTAGTTGGTCATTGTAAATTGTCCTGTGACTAAGGTAGAGTTGATCAAGTTTGTTGGAGGTTGCTGAGTCAATGTGGCTCAAAGGGCCTACTCTGTGCTCTATCGCTTAATTAATTAATTAAACTTAAACTGCTTTTCAGAGGTCCAACAACACATAGCTTGGGCAACAGTGGATTAGCATCAAGCGCAGGCACATGAACAGAGCCCACAGACCAAATAATACTTGTCTCACCATATTCTGCTAATCATTGTAATTCATTTAAAAGAATCTCCTTTAACATGCCAGATCCCTGAACTTTAAGTGTGCAGAATTGTGTATTTGCACAGCATAATTTCAGGAGCCTAATCTATTCAATATACAGTATATATACTATAATGTACTATATTGTACTATAATGTACAATATACTATAATTTATTTATGTATCTATTTATTATTATTATTTTATTATTTTCTCTTCTATATTATTTATTGCATTGAACTGCTTCTGCTAAGTTAACAAATTTCACAACACATACTGCTGATAATAAAGCTAATTCTGATTCTGAAAGGTGAATTTAAAAGACTGTGCTGTGAAGAAAGTTGAAAAAGGCAAAAATGAAATAAAAATAGTGAAGGCAAACCAGTAACAATGTGGCAAAATCTGATGGGAAAGAGTAGGAGCTGATAGTGAGTACGGAGTAGAGATAACAGCTCTAGTGTGGTATGAATACAGGACTAAATGAAACACATACTCAATTGCCGTCCCAAACGAGTGCCTGATTTGTAAGCTCCATTCAGAACAGAACAAGACTATCTTCAAATCTGTGAAGCCAGACACCAAGTGTGTATCATTATCTGTTAGCTAGACACATACCGCATGAAGTAATGAACAGTTAGACATCTGTGAGACTTTTGAACAAAACACTAAATCTCCAGCACCGCTTCCCTTCCTCCCACTTCCATTGAAGCAATTCCACCTTGCAGTCCCAGCACAATGCCAGCACTGCCCCGATGAGGATGGGACATGGCAGAAGAAGCCCATTCCATCTATTGAGCACATTGTGGCTGTACCAAACACTAGTTGCATTCACTCAGCCTTGCTCCAGGTTCCTTGTCACATTAACAAAAAGCCAATCTTGTGGGCTCAATGTCAGGCTAGAATGATAGAGCCAAATTATTACCCTGGCAATCTGATCCTCTCTGGAGCCTGTGGCTTCTTATTTCATTGTTTGGCATCGCGAGGGTTTACATACCTGCAGAAACTTGTCTTGGATTGCCATTCATGTCTCGCTCTAGGGTAGTTTAATTGAAGGTGTACCATCAAGCAGAAATGGATTAAGATTTTCCATTGAACAGTTGTTAAATGATTGTAATGAAAGCAGTTTGCATAATAGCAAAGAACACAGTGCTGAATTGCATGACATGAATCTGATCATCGTGCTAAAGTAAACAAACTACATTGTTGCTATGCACACGGTCAAGACAGAGGTAGCTTCTCTCCACAAGTCACCTAAACAGGCTCCTTTAATAACTTCCGTTAAATTGACCTGATCACCAGCACTTTCCCCAATTAAAAATAAAGAAATTGATCTTCTATCTCACTAATTCGATTTCCAACAGGACAGTATAGTTTGAAGAAAGATCTTTGAAGCATTATGAAATAAATTGGCTTTGCCTTCAGAATGGTGCCTGACATATATGCACTAAAAAGATATGCAAAAATCAATCTTTATTGACAGCATCCATTTTCAATGCAACAGCACATTCCAGTCTTCAAAGAGTTTCAATACTGAATGATAGCAAAAATAAGGTAAGGTTCCAAAGGCTCCACTACTCAATCCTCACTAGTTTGCAAAATCTTGAAAGGCTTTGATGAAGTAATTCATAAATATTACCTCAAAATAAAGCAGGATATAAGGACAAAAAGATAGCATCAAACAACAGACAAAGAGATGATTGGTATTGTGTGTGGGGAGAAAATCAGACCACAAGATGTAAGAGCAGAATTCGGCCATTTGGTCATCGTTTGCTCCACCATTTCATTACGGTTGACCCATTTTTCCTCTCAGCCCCAATCTCCTACTTTTCCATGTATCCCTTCCTGCCTTGACAAATCAAGAATCTCTCCACCTCTGCCTTAAATATACATAAGGATTTGGCTTCCACAGCTGCCTGTGATAAAGAATTCCACAGGTTCACTGCTAAAGAAATTCCTCCTAAATCTCCATTCTAAAAGAGCACCTCTCTATTCTGAGGTTACGTCCTCTGGTCTTAAACTCTCCGACCATAGGAATCAACCTCTTCACTCCACTCTATCAAAGCCTTTCACCATTCAATAGGTTTCAATTAGGTCAACCCTTATTCTTCTGAATTCCAGTGAATAACAGGCCCAGAGCCATCAAACGCTCTTCAAATGGCAAGCCATTCAATCCTGGAATAATTTTCATGAACCTCCTTTGAACCCTCTCCAGTTTCAGCACATCCTGTCTAAGATAAAGGGCCCAAAGCTGCTCACAATTCTCGAAGTGAGGCCTCGTCAGTGCTTTATAAAGTCTCAACAATACATCCTTGCTTTTACATTCTAGTCCTCTTGAAATGAATGCTAACGTCACATTTGCCTTCCTCAACACAGACTCAACCAGCAAATTAACCTTTAGGGAATCCTGCACAAGGACTCCTAAATCCCATTGCACATCAGTTTTTTATGTTTTCTCTTCATTTAGAAAATAGATAATCCTTTAATTTCTTCTACCAAAGTGCATGGCCATACACCTTCCGACACTATATATCATCTGCCACAAAATAATGGCCTCATTTGTGAACAATACATTGTTTTGCAAGGAGTTTATTGAAAGATTAGCCTTGATTGGTCACCTTACTAATGTGAATAATAAAACTTTTGTTTTATGGTTTGCCTGCACTGATGCATGATGATGCAAAAAGGATTGCAAAAACAATCCAAATGTGTGTTTCCATGGGGCAACACTTCCAACAAGGGAAGCAGTGCTCACAGTCATTACCACCAGATCTACAAGCTACACAGTGGGTCTCACATCTTAAAGGGGCACTCCCAATATCACACTCCAATGGCAGAGAAGATGGTGAAGAGAGTGTTTGGAGAGGCTTGGAATCATTGCCCCAGCATTGATAACTGGGACCTAAGTGTATAGTGGATGAAATGTTAACTGAAACAGAAATTACTTATGCCAGGAAGCATTGGAGGGTAACAGTAACATGGAGCAGGTGATGAAGATTCTACTAAGAGCGCCAAACTGAGAAACAACAACGGAAGTGTCATGAACTCACAAGATATGCCCAAGGAGTAGTTGCTAACACTTTCAATCACTGTTTGTTGTTCTTAAATCATTTCACATCACTAAGCACCCTCATCCTCATCACAGCAAAATAGTCTCCTGTATGATATACACAACTGTGTGCTGGGAAAATCCTCAACATAGCACTCACCCCGTTAACAAATGGGTTAGTACACACACACACACACTCACACGCGGTCTGACAAGCCTGCAATCCGTACCGAGTGTCAGCAGTCGTACCCCTGAACAAACCAGACATAGGCGAAGTGAGGCATGAACTTCCTTGGTATAATAGGTTTCCTTTATCATTCAACAATGATACAACTAGTTAAGCCCTTGGTCAGACCCCACTTGGAGTACTGTGCCCAGTTCTGGTCACCTCACTACAGAAAGGATGTGGATACTATAGAGAGAGCGCAGAAGAGATTCACAAGGATGTTGCCTGGATTGGAGGGTGTACCTTATGAGAATAGGTTGAGTGAACTTGGCCTTGGAGTGACAGAGGATGAGAGGTGACATGATTGAGGTGTATAAGATGATGAGGGGGTATTGATCGTGTGGATAGCCAGAGGCTTTTCCCCCGGGGCTGAAATGGCTAGCATGAGGGGGCACAGTTTTAAGGTGCTTGGAAATAGGTACCGAGGGGATGTCAGGGAAAGGTTTTCCACACGGAGAGTGAAGGAGTGGGGAATGCACTGCTGGCAGCGGTGATGGAAACAGATATAATAGGGTCTTTTAAGAGCCTCTTAGATAG
Organism: Hypanus sabinus; assembly: GCF_030144855.1. Classification (NCBI taxonomy): domain Eukaryota; kingdom Metazoa; phylum Chordata; class Chondrichthyes; order Myliobatiformes; family Dasyatidae; genus Hypanus; species Hypanus sabinus. The sequence continues at coordinate 41,962,726 of NC_082726.1, read as the reverse complement.
GTACATGGAGCTTAGGAAAATAGAGGGCTATGCGCTAGGGAAATTCTAGGCAGTTTCTAGAGTAGGATACATGGTTGGCACAACATTGTGGGCTGAAGGGCCTGTGATGTGCTGCAGATTTCTATGTTCTATGTTCTATGTTCTAACAAGAGGAAGCGCATAGCAACCATCCAGCACAATGGAGGTGCTCAGGCAGGGGCTGGTGGAAGCAAACATCCTTCTCTCATTTTTATTCAGGCAATAAGACCATGCTGATGCTACCACTGAAGGGTGGGGTCCAGTTCTTCCAGAGCAAGGCTGGTAGGCCCACAGTGAAATATATGGTGCATTATCAAGTCAGTCAGGCAAAATTAACAAGATGGCTCAGAAAACCAGCGGGAACTGCTCGTTTAGGTGGTTCTTCTGCAGCCTCTACTCTGACTAATGTCAGTGCTTAATCACAATGGCAACCGATGGATTACAGTTTAGATTCTGTGTAAGCACGGCCAGAGGACCCTCAAAGCCTTGTGTCTATATGGAGGTACCATCAGAGTTCAGCCAATGGCTAGGAAAAGATTGCTGTCATGGTAAATGACAGAGAAGTTCTTCAGGAACAGGAGAATCACCGGAAACAGGTCCGTCTCCATTGGAAACAGGTGGCGCTTCTCCACAAAGAGAAAGCCGATTGCCTGGAGCTCACCATTGTCTTTAGGAAGCAGACAGCTGCTTTGTACGATGCAGTTGCAGGAGCTGGCATAGGTTTTGAGATGTCAACAGCAGCAGCAGAGTAACGTGGCTCAGAGTGGACCTGCCTTCTGATCATTTGTCCAGAACCATGAGCGTCTCAGAGGCACTGGCGAGATTAAAACTGCAGTCCTCCTTCAGTATTCAGCACGTGGGCCCGGCACTCCGGCAATATGTGTCCCAAAGCACACTGCAGTCACTCGGACCAGACAACACTCTCATCTCAGCAGCCATTATGCTCATCCATTGCCCACATTAAAAACAGACAGCTACTCACTACAGGCAACAACTACTGGAAATGCCCAGCAACACGATGGTAGGATCTATAAGCCTACATGGAAAGAAGTACTCAGATACGTATCAACTAAGAATAAAGCATAATCACTTTCAGTTGAACAACTATTGTCACTTAAGTGTGCAGTGAAACCATTGCTTAAAAATGTAAATGCGCAAATCTAATGGCGATTCCTCATGAGAAAGTCATTTATGTTGTTTAGATTAAAACATTCCACATTGTTGCCCCTCATTGTAACTTTAAATATTTAATTAACATAGCACAGAACTCATCAGGAACAGATGACAGAACACAGGATACCCATTGACAGGGACAGTCATCTACTAACCCTCTTAGGTGATGCAAATGTTCTTACTTCAGAAGTAATATTGAAGAGAGAATGGTGATTATGAAGTGCCACTTCCTTTTTGGATTTGATAATGGAAGGTAGCGAAGTTAGAGGAGGTTCAATCCTGATCACAGCAGGAGACCTCCAAGTGGTGCAGAGTACGGCAGTTGAGCTATCAGAGTCCTCTATCACTGACCCTCCACCAAGCCTGTTTCACTCAAGCTGGGACTTAATGAAGGAAGAATGATATCCATATCCTTTATTGCACAAGTAAATTGTCCCATTTGTACTTCCTGAATGATTTTGAAATATTCCAGCTCAAAGCGGTATGTATATGAAGCACTGTGAGAAGAATTCTATTTCACCACAATATGTCACCTCACAGTCTACAATATTCCTCTCTCTACATTATCAGCAAGTGAAGAGACCAAGTCATTGCCAGGCATCAAGGTGGGGTGCAAACTAGTGAAACTGAGACCACATGGTCCTAAATGATTGTAACAAGGTGCAAAATGCAAAGTTGAGTAATCCTTCTCACAGTGTCTCAGATAAAAGCTACACAGTCTTGTCACATTTTGTCATGAATGAAGGTGGGCCATTAAACATGAAGAGAAGGGGGAAGCCCCAAGTACATCCTTATCATCAGCAATGGTGAAAAGCGAGCACGTGGAACATAGAAATTAGAACACAGAACAGTCCAGCATAGTCCAGAACCTTTAACCTACTCCAAAATCAATCAAACCTCTCCCCCACATGTAGACCTCAATTTTACTTTCATCCATGAGCCCGAGTCTCTTAAATGACTCTGGTGTATCTGTCTCTGCCACCATCCCCAGAAGTGCATTCCATGCACTTAACACTGTATGCGTAAAAAATCTATTCTGTACCTCTGACATCCCTCTTATACATACCTTCAAACACCTCAAAATTATGTCCTCTCCTACTAGCCATTGCCACCTTGGAGAAAGCCAGCAGACGTCCACTCTATCTACGCCTCTTAGCATCAGTCAAGGATAAAGCTGATGTAATAGTCACTGAGTTCAATAGGAAAAGTCAACTGCACGATCCATGTTGTCTCTTTCTGAGGGTTCTGACACAAAAGCTGATCTTGAACAAATTACATTTCACTCCAGGACATTGTCACATCAATAAACAGTAGGTTTAAAGGGCCGTTGGAATAGACAACATGCTAGCTGAATGTCTGACGGTGAGTAACCAGATCTAGCCCCTTCTTACAGAGAGGAGTCTCAGCTTACAGAGAGGAGGTGCAGCGGCTAACAGACTGGTGCAGAGCCAACAACCTGTCTCTTAATGTGAACAAAACAAAATAGATGGTTGTTGACTTCAGGAGGGCACAGAGCGACCGCTCCCCGCTGAACATTGACGGCTCCTCGGTAGAGATCGTTAAGAGCAGCAAATTTCTTGGTGTTCACCTGGCGGAGAATCTCACCTGGTCCCTCAACACCAGCTCCATAGCAAAGAAAGCCCAGCAGTGTCTCTACTTTCTGTGAAGGCTGAGGGAAGTCCATCTCCCACCCCCCATCCTCATCACATTCTACAGGGGTTGTATTGAGAGCATCCTGAGCAGTTGCATCACTTCCTGATTTGGAAATTGCACCATCTCGGATTGCAAGACCCTGCAGTGGATAGTGAGGTCAGCTGAGAAGATCATCAGGGTCTCTCTTCCCGCCATCACGGATATTTATACTACACGCTACATCCGCAAAGGAAACAGCATTATGAAGGACCCCATGCACCCCTCATACAATCTCATCTCCCTCCTGCTGTCTGGGAAAAGGTTCTGAAACATTCGGGCTTTCACGACCAGACTATGTAACAGTTTCTTCCCCCAGGTTATCAGACCCCTCAATACCCAGAGCCTGGACTGACACCTTGCCCTATTGCCCTGTTTATTATTTATTATAATGCCTGAACTGTTTTTGTGCACTTTACGTAGTCCTGTGTAGGTCTGTAGTCTAGTGTAGCTTTCTCTGCGTTTTTTTTTAAGTAGTTCAGTCTAGTTTTTGTACTGTGTCATGTAGCACCATGGTCCTGAAAATTTGTCTCATTTTTACTATGTACTGTACCAGCAGTTATGGTTGAAATGACAATAAAAGAGACTTGACTTGACTTGACGACTTTAACAATGCTGTTCCTAGACTACTACAACAGTATCCAATTTCCCATCCAAAGACACAAGGGATTTTGCAGCTGCTGGGAATCTTAAGGAACACACAAAATTCTGGGGGAGCTCAGGCAGCATTTCGGTGAGGGTGTCTAATCAATCACCTGCCAGCTTTGATTCCTCCTGCTCCACCCAACTTCTTACTCTGATTTCTGTTCTCTTCCATTTCAGTCCTAATGAAGGGCCTCAGCTTGAAACATCAACTGTTTATTTCCCTCCATTTCCCATGCACTTTGCACAACTCCGGTTAAGCTAATTACTAGCAGAATAACATTTTGGCACAGACTAGAAGGGCTGAATGGCCTGTTTTCTGTGCTGTAGTGTTCTATGGTTCTACTGCCCTCGGTCAGCAATACCAGTATTAAGTGGCACATTCTCACCAATAATCTGCTTACCATTGTTCTTGCTAGGTTTAGTCAGAACTATTGGGTGCTCCTCTTCACTGCAAATTTTTCAAATCTTTTTATTTTTATTATTCAAAAATAACACAGGTACATTGAAGCAACAACACTTACAATGCCTCAAAAAAAAAGATATTACCTAAAAGATTGAAATCTTTAATCTTCAATCATCACAGATCTTCAATCTTCAAGATTGATTGCATTTAATCTTCACTGCAATCTTGGAGTGTCTTTGACATCACAATGTCATTTGAATGGCATCATGAAATCCTGGTAAAATCTAAGTCAACGGGAACCAAGAGGAAAACTCTCCACTGGCTGGAGAGTCCCGGTACACCTTCTGGTAGAATGGTGGTGCACTCAGATGTGGCAGCCATTCCAGGACTAATCAAAGATGTATTTTTTGTCCTGTGAATCTTTTTCACAATATCAAGTCACTGGTGGATATGAAGAATATCAATTACTGCAGGACCATCTCATCAGCTCATTAATGAGATACACACAAAATGCAGGAGGATCTCAGCAGGCCAGGCAGCATCCATAGAAAAGAGTAAACAATTGATGTTCCGGACTGAGATCCTTCATCAGGACTGGATAAAAGAGACCCAGTCCTGATGAAGGGTCTCGGTCCAAAATGTTGGCTGTTTACTCTTTTCTATAGATGCCGTCTGGCCTGCTGAGTTCCTCCAGCATTTTGTGTGTATTACTTTGATTTCCAGCATCTGCAGATTTTCTCTTGTTTGGAGCTCATCAATGAGTTGCTCGATATTGATGGAGCTGGACTTACTACATACGTTGTTGTGTTGTCGCCTGTACTTGTTGCGTCGCATTGTGCCAAGATGGTGTGCAATTCAATAAAAGAGGTGCGAGTACTTGTCTCGGACATTTTTATTGTGATCACAAGACACTGTTGGACATTGGTAATGTAGAGTAATGTATGTCCAGTTCACCTGTTCATTGACCAGAGGCCGACTGCATTGCTTCAGTTGTTGCGCAGACAAGGGCCTCATGCCTCGGAGTCACCAGTAGTGGATGCCGGTGAAGGAAACACCAGAGCTGGCTGTGTGACTCTGGATTTCATACTGGGTTGAGGGTTGCACACCCTGCCCGCTGGTGCTGCCCCTCAGTGTTCCCTTGGTGGAAGAACAAGCTGGACCAGGACAACTCAGCGACTTGGGCTATTTTTTGTTCTCCTTATGACTGTCTGTTTTTCTGAAATTGTAACCATATACAGTATTTGCCCAAAGTGCTATGTGTAGCGTGCTGGGTGCTGTTGGTCAAGTGTATTGCACACTTTGGTCCTGGAGGAACACTGTTTTGTTTGGCCATATTCATGTATGATTGAATGATAATTAAACTTGAAACATACTAAGCATCAAGGAAGATGGTTGCAGAGATCAACCATCTCAGTCTAACATAATGGTCCAGGAGTCCCTCAGAATAGTACCCTAGCTACAGCTCAGATGTTTTCTCAGAGGTACCCCCTCATAAGGCGAGAAGTAGTAAGTCCTCAGATGGTAAAGTCTACCATACACAGCATCCCTTGCAGTTCTCCTGTAGTGATCAACTCTAATCCTCTTCAAACTTCAGTACATTCTACTGTCAGACACAAGCACCCAGTGGCCGCTCATAATGCAAAGCCTGGACAATATTCAGGCATGGGCAGGACACCAATAACACTTGCATCACACCAGAGTTTAGCAATGCTTATCTTCAACAGGAAAAAGCCTACCCTCATTCCACTGGCACTCAATAACATCACACAACAGAATCACCTACAATAATCTCCAGGGGTTTACCACTGACCTAAATATTGCAAGAACATCCCGCAACAAGTGATTTATCCCCTTCACACCCAGAGCCTTTCAACCATCCACACAGTTCATGAAGATTATAAAGGAGTACTCTCCACTAGCCTTCAGGTATACTCTTTTAGTAGAAGTGAATATACTCAGCACCTTTCAGAACTGAGCTTCCCACTTGACTGGCAGCTCAGTTATAGTGTATACCATCTGCAAAGTTCACTGTATCTACTACAGTGATAGCACATCCCAAACCTACAAACTCTGCTACCTAAAAGCCAAAGGCAGTCAATGAATCGGTGGACTACTATGTACAAGTTTCTTTACAAATCACCTTCCCTTCTGACTTGGAAATACATTGTCAGTCCTTCATTTTTCACTGCATTGAATCCCAGAACCCCTGACCCAACAGCACCATGGAAGCACCTTCAGAGGGAGGCTCAACAAGCCTGTTCACTACAAAAATCCCAAGGATGGACTAGCGATACTGTACTCTGAAAATGAAATAAGCACGTAAATCGGAAGAGCACTTCCTCACTTTCTCTGGATTTGTGCTTGCTTTCGGAAAAAGAAACAGAGCATGAAGGCAGACAAAGGCTATCCAGCTGCAACATTGACTTCCCACTTTGCTTGGAGACAAAAGAACCAGTCACAGGAATTTTATACAAGGAAAAAAAACAAAGAAAAGCTACCCAGACCTGGCTTATGTTAAGTAGGTACCCAGACACAAGAACTACACTGCTGTGCCACTAGCAATAAACCCAGTGGATAATATTGACAGAACCCCAGATGTCCTAAACAAAAGTATCTTTCATGATTTGCTGCCTGACCTACTGAGCTCCTCCAGCATTTGGTGTATGCTACTCTGGATTTCCAGCATCTGCAGAAACTCTTATGTTTAATTTTTGATGATTTGCTTCATCAGGCAGTTCTTTGATCTCAAATTAACCCCCAGACATGTTACTAACCAGACAGTGCTGCTGATGCCGAGTTAACTATTTCCACCTGAATCCACAGTATGAGAACTACAATGGACGTCAACATCCTGGCTTCGTAAGACGGAAAGGAGATTAACCAGAGGTGCCTGTTCGAAGACATAGCCGTGTCCATGTAAGAGTTTGGAGTGAGAATTGGGCTTGTCAGAAGATTATTTTCACTCCATTCTCTCCAAACCATAGGATTGCTGGGGATGGCTATGAAATGGATAAAATTGGCAAGGTCTTTCAGAAGAAGGGAAAGAAGTAGATTTATTAGAAAGACATGTTAGAGATCAGTAAAGAGAAAAAAAAACACCGCACTTCAGCCTCCAAGTACTCCTGGATTCAAAATCTTTCTGGTGGGAATTCATAGAGAATGGGGAACTGTAAATCAGACCTGATTCAAGGATTGTACGACTTTAATCTTACTGATTCAATCAATCTGATAAGAAGCTTTACAAATGTGTATACCTCAAGCTCATCAGAGCCTTTGCAATAGACAATCATAAAATTGTTGCATCTTTCAGAAAGGCATTAAGTTTTTGTCAAACTAAAGGTGAAGCTCATTGTGGGTACGTAGATTTATATGACAATGTTGTATTCAGCCTCAAGATATTAGTGTAGATAACAGGTGGGAAGCCAATGTATTGTTAGATTCATATAAATTGTGTTTGCTCCCACTCATAGGACGTTGAAGTATGACTGCCTGATCAAATTAAACATCAATCACATGGTGTTGTTCCACACACATACACACACACACACACACACACGCACACACGCATGCACATGCACGCACGCACACACGCACACATACCATTGTCCGTTCCCTGCTTTGGGTATGGAACCCTAAGGCATTAGCTGATGAAAAATAAAGACTCAGCAAACACTCAGCAGTCCAGGCTGTATCTACAGGAAGAGAAACAGTTATCATTTCAGGACTAGGAAAGAGAGAAAAGTGAGTTAATTTTCAGCAGGAGAGAAGGTGGAAGTTGGTAGTCAGAACAAATGAAATACCTCTGATGGGGTGAGTATAAAGGGGCTGATGGGGGCAATTATCTGTGCATTAAGTTTAATTGTCTGTATTATGGTTGTAAATGGTGAGGTTCTGGAACACTTGGAACTAACTCTTGTTATTCTTCTTATCCAAAGTGCTACAAATCCTCTGAGGAACTTGAAAGACATATCTTAACAGAAAGTACAGTGAGAAACTAGACCTTGCAATTGTAAGATTGAGAAGGCAGCTGCAATTTGTACTGTTAGATTTGGATGGAAGGCATCTCGAGTGCCAAATTAATGTGGGCATTGGACTGAACGGCCTGTTTCTGTGTGTGTATATATATATATATATATATAATAACATATAATGGTGTGCGTTCACAACACATAGCTGCAGGTGAAAGAGTTAGAAGTGGTGCCTGCCAGTTATCCAGTTATGCACGGAAAGGCACCATACTATGCTGGATCTCACAATTCTGCTGAGAATTGGATCCCCAGTGAGTGACTGTTCCAAGGGAAGGGAGCACTATCAGCTCATTGCTCACGTTGGGCTCTTTACCACACTGTGGCTGCAGGATTTAAAGAAAAACTACGAAAGATTAACCTTATTTGTCACATGTATGTCAAACACAATGAAATGTATTTGCATCAAATCAGCAAGGAATGTGCTGGGCAGCCCACAAGTGCCACCATGCTTCCAGCACCAACATACCATGCCCACGATTCACTAATCTTTGGAATGTGGTCAGAGACTGGAGTACCTGTGCTGTCACTGGGAGAACATGCAAACTCCTTACAGACAGCAGCGAGCAACAAACTCTGATCTTACAGCTGGGACAGTAAAGCTGCTGCCACCCCACAGTATTCTGTGAAACTCTCAGTGTTCAAAGTAAATTTAATGCCAATGCATGTATATGTTACCATATACTGCCTTGAGATTCCGTTTGTTGCAGTTGCTTACAATAAGAGAAGAAATACAATGGAATTTCCGAAAAACTGTACATAATATTTGAACAAAGATTGACAAACAGCTGAAGAAGACAGAATGCGCAAGTAAAAAAAATACTGAGAACAAGTTGTAAAGATTCCTTGAAAGTAAATCTGTAGGTCATAGAAACAGTTCAGAGTAGTGGTGATTTAAGTGATTGAAGGTATTGGGAAAACCATGGAAAGCATCCCATCTCCTCCTCCATTCATCCAAATAAAAACTAAACTGAATTTTATACTGTTAGCCATAGGAGCCCTTGCCAGGCCTTTATTCTACAATTCTGCAGTATTAAAACACTCCAGCCCACTGGCTCTGTGTCGACCATCAAACACACATTTTCAGTAATCCTCTTTTATTCTTCCATCAATTCATCTCAGATTCACTTACACATAGGGACAACTTAGAGTGGTGAACTAACCCAGCACTCTGAATGCTTGTAGGATATGTAAGGAGACTGGAGTACACATGCATTCACAGGCAGAACCATACAGACGGTAGTCAACATAAGAAAATCTGCAGATGCTGGGAGTCCAGAGAAACATACTGAAAGTGCTGGAGGAGCTCAGATCGCGGGCCGAAACCTCGACTGTTTACGCTTTTCCATAAATGCTGCCTGGCATGCCGAGTTCCTCCAGCGCTTTGTGTGTGTTGCTTCAGACAGCACTCAAGGTCAGGATTGAACCCGGGGTCTCTGAAGCTGAGTTGGCTGTGACACTGTGCTGAATGTGTATTAACCCACACAATGTCATTTAAACACTGTTCAACTATCAACCTGAGCACCTTTGAGATGTGGGAGAAAACCAAAGCACCCAGGGAGAACCTGAGTGGTCACAGAGAGAGCATTCAAATTCCAAGCAGATAGCATCCAAGGACAGGACTGAATCGGGGTTGCTGGAGCTGTCAGCTTGCAGCTCTCATAGCTGCACCACTGTAACAATCAGGCTCCCGGACCATTTTCATTACGTGTACTCACTCAGTAGCGAGTAAATAAAGCAGAACATTGCTGCTATCAGATCAAAAAGCCCACTGAGTATTGGTATGCAACCTCTGTACTTAAATAAACAGTACACTGCTACCAGATACTCAATCTACGTTTCCAGCACCACCTCAAGGTACAGCCAGACACTTCATAAGATAGCAAGTACTTAGGAGGACACTTCAATGGCCAGAACACATCAAGAACTCAGATAATATCAAACCTGAGAAAAGGAAGGTCAGACAGTTAATGAACATCATCCGAACTCAGAGATAAACTACAGTCTATGAGGCAATGCGGAGGACTAAAAAGTCAATTGCATTACATTGGGTTTTCAGTGTTGTTGGATTAAAGATTGACTTCACTATAAGTAAAATATAACATTACTCCCAAAATCTATGCAAGCACCTGCCTCACATGTGTAGTAGTAATCATTTCTGTGCATCACTAAAGAAGAACTTGGACTATGTTGTCCTGGAACTCTCCTTCATTGGTTACTTCTGAGACAACTAAGTTTACTGATGCAATGTGGGTTTGGCACCAGATATCTGGCATGTCTCATACCTGCTGTCACTCATTAGCCCCTACAGGTTACCAAACTCAACCATTCAAATGACCTATGCTTCCAACATTTCAATGAATAGAGTGATCTCTACCCTAGCCAGCTGCCTCATCATCACTCCTCACCATCCTGACACGGGAATATGACAGGCGTTCTGGTCCTGCAGCCAAGGTTACAAAATTGGTGATAAAACTTATAAGTAGGAAGTTGAAGGTAATTGTCTATGGAGGATTCCCAATGACTTCCATCCTTGAGAATACTATTAGGAGGCTTGAGGTCTGGAGACACTCCAGACTCTGGATTGGGGATTGCCAAACATTATGTGGATTTTCTGGTGTAGTCTGTTTTGTCATATGCTTTTGTGATATAATTCTGGAGGAACGTTGTCTCATTTTTTAACTGCATTGCATTTGTGGTTTCTAAATGACAATACATTGAATCTGAATCAGAATCTGAATCTGAGATGCATGGTGCAAGAAGGAGGGCTTCAGAGTGTAGAAGGGTTGAGACTAAGTCTGGGACAGGTGGGACCTATTGAAACGATACAGCTTGTCAAAGTGCAGATGCAGGACAGCACAGTCAATGTTCTTAGGATGCACTGCTCAACCTCTCTACACTCATGACTGTGTGGCTAGGATTACCTCAAAAACCATCTATAAATTTGCAGATGACGCTATTGTTGTTGGCGAAGTCGCAGATGGCAAGGTCGGCAAGACTAAAGGACTGATTGTGGACTGAAGGAAGAGGAATTTGGGAGAACATACACCAGTCCTCAATGAGGGGACAGCAGTGGGAAAGGTGAGCAGTGTTAAAGTCCTGGGTGTCAACATCTCAGAGGATTTATCCTGGAAGCAAGACATTGATGCAATCATGAAGAAGACATGCTAATGGTTCTGCTTCATAAGGAGTTGGAGGAGATTTGGTATGCCTTATTAATCCTTTTTTGGGCAGTATTTAATTATTTATTTTGTAATTTATAGTAATTTTATGTCATTGCACTGTGCTGCTGATTTAAAACAACAAATCTCAAGTCATATTAGATAGTGATATTAAACTTGATTCTGATTTTAATTCAGTTTACACCTCAGTCTGACTGTGATTAATGTGTGAAGGCTCACTCCTGGGGACATTCCACATTAAAATGATTGATAGGCATTAGCAATATGGATGTTCAAAGTGCATGACAAAGTGAGAGTGTTGGGTAGACTCTGAGAAGGAAGTAGCATCTACTAGATATTGGGATACTAAGATGATAAGTAGGAATCCAAAGCCATGTTTACAATGTATGCATGCAAACAATCAAAGTGTAATGAATACAGCTGGAGAGGGGCAAACACTAATAGACACATGAAAATATATGTCATGGCAATAATGAAAATGGAACTTAAAATAGTGAGGATTGGGCACTTATTGACTTTGGATATGGTGTTCAGAAATGATTGGGAAAGTAAAGGAGGAAGAATTTGGGGATGCATTGACAAGGAAGACATTAGGGTGTTGGAAAGGGGCAATGTCTTGGATCTGGCAAGGAGCCAATGTGCCTCTTTGGAGATAGAAGCAAAACGCCTGCCTTATATCTGACAGACAGACATACTTTATTGATCCCGAGGGAAATTGGGTTTCGTTACAGCCGCACCAACCAAGAATAGTGAAGAAATATAGCAATATAAAACCATAAATAATTAAATAATAATGTTAATCATGCCAAGTGGAAATAAGTCCAGGACCAGCCTATTGGCTCAGGGTGTCTGGCACTCCGAGAGAGGAGTTGTAAAGTTTGATGGCCACAGGTAGGAATGACTTCCTATGACGCTCAGTGTTACATCTCGGTGGACTGAGTCTCTGGCTGAATGTACTCCTGTGCCTAACCAGTACATTATGGAGTGGATGGGAGTCATTGTCCAAGATGGCATGCAACTTGGACAGCATCCTCTTTTTAGAACACTACAGGTACTGATTAAGAATAATTCACCACCATGGCACACCTGCCCTTCTTCCAAGTCACCTGTCAATTGACTATAAATACACATGTAATTGGATAAGCCACACTCCACAACTTTTTACACACTGATTATCCACAGAACGTAACTGATGTTGGCAATTAGTCTTCCCTAATATTGTCCAAACTGAGAATCAACCATATTGGTCTAGAGTTACAAGAGACTAAACTGTGTTAGAACAGTCAATTTCAATGCTTGAAGGACAATGAGTAAAAATAGGTTTTTACAACATTGCAATAGTTTTATGCTCACCATCATGGTAGATAGCTATTACAACAACGAACAATCCACTGCAGGAATACAGTGGGTTAAGCAGCATCTCTGAGAGGAAAGGAATTGTGCCATTTCAAGTCAAAATCCTGCATCAGGAAATTCCTTTCTTATGTTTCTTATTTTATCATAAAATAGATTTTTGTTACCATGCAAATATAAATGTCGACAAGTCCTTTCCTCCCACAGAAGCTGCTCGAACTGCTGAGTTCCCCAATAGATTGGATGCTGCTCCACATTTCAGCATCTGCTGCCTCGTGTCTCTATTAGATCTTATCAAATAGATTCCAAACTTATTAAATTCTTTCAATTTAACTTCTCCAGCTTCCATTGTGGGATTTAAAGTTGTCCCCAGATTGAAAGTCCAGAAGCCAGTTGCTAGCTCAACAATTGTGGTATGGTATCATACCACAGTTTAAACTCTTTCATTAAGCAACACTCCAAAAAGAGGTTTCATTCTTTACACCAGGTGGGTCTACAGGTGGACATAAGGAAGTGCCTTCGAAAAAGATAATTGAGCTGCCCTAATAGGTGGATAAGTGCCCTCTCTAACTAAAAATAGATTTTTTAAAAAATTGTTCTTCTCGTTACTTTGCGAGTTTTATCTGCTTTCAAAACCAAACAGATAAGTAATACATTGAATGCGACACATCCTGAAAGACATTCTAATGTGCAGCATAAATACAATTCTTTCCTCTTTAATCTCCTGCATTCTATCTCAGACAAATGATTGTACCCTGCCAGAACTTGAACCAACAACCTTTTGCAATTATAGGAAGATTGCAGCGAAATTGCTTTAATTCATGGCATCAGTACAAAAATCCCTTGAACAAGGAGGGAAATTGAGTGAAAGTAGTAATTACAACAATCAAATTACAATAAAAAAAACCAGAAACAAAAAAAAAATCCAATTCTCATCGACAAACATCTTATGTGCTTCACGAATTAAAAACAAATCCATTTAGAATTGACAAGCAGAACTGAACATATATTGAAGCTTGAGCAAAGTATTCTTAATGAAATTTTGTGGATGCTTGAAGTAGATTGGCTTGGATCTTTCGAATAAGACCTACAGAGACTAAACTTAACAGCTGTTATTAGCTTCATACATGACCCCTTGAAGCAAGAAACACATCTCAAACGCAACTGCTTGAATTGCGATAAATAGAAAAAAATACTGTTACTATTCCCATTTTTATATCTCTCCACTCATTTTGAAGTGTTTCTTCATATATTTCCTATTTTCTTTTTATTACCACTAGACAGAAGGCTTGAAGTAGGATACATTATCAATTGCAAGCTGTTAAAACATCGCAATGCAGTTTAAGGTTACAGAGGTAGAACAAGCAGAATAATTTAAGCTAAATACAATAGCAGGTTAAAGGGGCTTTGTTTTATTTTCAGGATTCTCTGAAGGTGTTGTGGGACCCACCAAAGATGATTCCAATACACATGAGAACTCTTTTCATTGCCATACTTCAAAAGGAGGAGGTATTATATTCCTAGAGGGTCTAAAGGTAGCTAAATTCCCAGGCCTGATGAGATGAACCCTAGGTGAATCGGAGGAGAGGGGAGAGATTGTGGGCAGCCTCACAGAGATTTCTAAGCATTTCCTTCCTGGCCATAGGCGAGGTGCCCAATGACTACAGGACAGAAACCATTCAAGAAGGGCAACAAGGATATAGCAGATGAGTGTAACACCAGTTTTTGGGCAAATACTGGAAAAATACCTGAGAGATAGGATTAGTCTATGCTTGTAAAGGCAAGGGGTCGATCAAAGAAAGTTAGAATGGCTTTGTTAGGGAGTGATCCGGTCTGACTAATCTGAGTTTTCTGGAGGTAACAGTGGTTTATGTAGTCTACATGGACTCAGTAAGAGCTTTCATAAGGTTCCAACTGGGACACGGGGCAATAAGATTAGAGAGTTTGCAATCCAGGTCATATTAGCAAATTTGATCCAGAACTGGGCTGGTAATCGAAGGCGTGGGATGACAAAGGAGGCTCATTCTTTTTGTGATTAACATAGGCATGGCTACTTGGAACTTTATTGTTTGTTATGTACAATCGCAATTTGTATATGAACACAGGAAATCTGATTACTAAATTCACAGATGACTAAAACTGGTGGTGGTGGTGTTAATAGTGAGAGTGTAGTCTTGGGCCAGAGAACAATTTCTGTTGAATTAGTGAGATGCACAGAGTAAACAGATGGAATTTAATCTTAATAATCATGAGGTGATAAATGTTGCGAGGTCTAATAAGGCTAAGAGCTGCACATTGAATGGTAGGGTCCCCAGAGAGTAATAGGAACTAAAGGACTTTGGTATACAAGTCCAAGGTTCCTTGAAGGAGTCAGTTTAGCTAGATAAAGTGGTCAGGAATCCCGATAGGATTGCAGTCTTCTTTGCCAGGGATTGGTACATAATAGGAACAGGATTATGATACAGTACATCTCTTTGAATCATTGGTTAGGCCAGTGCTCGAGTACTGTGGGTATTTCTGGTCACCACACTAAAGTCAGGACATAATTTCATTGAAGAAATTTCAAAAGGAATTCACCAGAATATTGCCCTGGAATGGATCGGTTCAGTTATGAGGAGAGACTTGGTTTGTTTTTGGGAGCAATTTGTTACTGTGAGCAGTTTAGGGCCACATATCTAAGAAAGGATGAGCTGACATTGGAGAGGGCCCAGAGAAGGGTTAGGAGAATGATTCTGAGAATGAAAGGATTCATGTGTGAGGAACATTTGATGGCTCTGGGCCCCTACTTGCTGGAGTTGATAAGAATGCGGGGGAATCTCATTGAAATCTACTGAATAGTAAAATGTCTGGATAGAGAGGAGATGGAGAAGATTTTTCCAATAGAGGTAAGGTCTAGAACCTGAGGCCAAAGCTTCAGAATAGAAGGACATCCCTTTAGAACAGAAATGAGAAGGAATATCTTTGGCTAGAGGTGGCAAATCTGTGGAATTCATTGCCACAAATGTTTGTGGAGGCCAAGACATGTAGTATACTTGAAGTGGAGGCTAATGTGTTCTTGATTATTTAGGGCATCACAGGTTACAGGGAGAAGGCAGGAAAATGGGATTGAGAGGGACAACAAATCAACCATGATCTAATGGCAGAACAGACCTGATGAGCTGAATAGCTTAAATTCTGCTCCTATGCCTTATGCTCTTAAGGTTTTCCTTGAAGCAGTAGAGCATGAGGAGGAGCTGACTGAAATCTATCAGGGGATTTCATTGTGGAGGTAGCAACATATTTTCCTGCACTGCAGTGGTATCAAGTAGTAACCAGAGAGCTTCAGTTTAACATAAATGGTAGAAGGTTTGGAAGGAACTGATAACACTTTCTTAACCCAAAGGTTGGAAATGGATGGTGGAGCCACAGCATTCGAGTAGTACCAGATGAGTACTTGAATTACCAAGGCCCCAACTGTCCATGGTAGAGGAAAATAAGACTCGTACTTTGATAGCTACCATGAACAAAAGAGCCTACTTTCGGGCTATATGGTTCTTTGAGCCCATGACATTGCAAAAATTCGTCATGCATGAATTTTTTGCAATTTTTTTGAACATTTTTGCTATTTATTTACTTCTGTGATGCATTGATTTTTATGTCTTTTCACTCAATTGTTGCAACGAAACATCAAAATTCACCTCATAGATCAGTGATAATAAATCTGATTCTGATTTTGATTCAACTACACCTGAATTGTTTCAATGCATCACTCTAGCCCCCCTGCAAAGCTGCTGGATATTAGGTGCCAGAATCGCCTTTGGCAATTATAGGTGCAAGGGGTTCATGATCTTCCATCTACATAGGAGACTTTTTATCAAGTCCAGTGCCCTTTTCTTGTCTGAAACTTCAGCATATCTGAAGTATTGTAAATCCAGAAGGTTGTGTGGAAGGTTTTGGGATTTAGACAAATCAGTGATGAAGGAAGAAAGATAGCTACGAAGAGCAAATCACTCCCAGTCCAACTTCCCTCTGGGCAGGGTTTCAACAGGCAATAAACATGGTTGCTTTAGTGTAAGTGCCAAAATAATTTCATGCACAATTTGTGAATTAAAATAACCAAATGCTCACTGTACTCCAATTATTATTTGGATTGAATTATTCTAAGGTGTTGAGTTCAAATCCACGGTGCTTAGATTGTGAGGAATAACTAAGGCAAATACATAGAAGATTGCATTTTGGTGAAGTATTTTTGGGTTTAAAATATATCCCCTGTGTTGCTAGCTCACCTCTCTAATGAGTACTTTGGAAAAAGTAGAGCATACTACTTTCATTTGGTATCTTAAGGCAAAAAGAAGTTACAGGTCAGTGTGGCACTTAAGAAAAATGACAGGTTGCTAATGGAGCCATTTACTAACCATTCTTGCCCCAGGGATCTGGAAGCAGATGGAGGTTAAGTGTTCTCCACTAGAAGGTGGATTTGACTTCCTGCTGTGCCCTGCAGAACTGCCAGAAAGGATAAGCTCTCCATCTGGCTGTATAGTTAGATCTTACAGGAAAAAAAGGATGAGAGCTCAGGGATAATTTCTAGCTAAATGGATATGACAAGTGCCTGAATCTCACAGTGGATCCACATTCTAGTTCTCCAAGGTTTGTTGCATTTAAAGTGCTTTTGACTTCATTAAATGAATACAGTCCCAAAGAGATTCCCAGTGTGTACATATCCCAACTAAAGAAATACCATTTAGATTAATACACAAAAAATGCTGGAAGAATTCAGCAGGTGAGGCAGCATATATGGAAAGGAATAAACAATCAGTTTCAGGCCGTGACCCTTCACCTGCGCCTGACTTGCTGAGTTCCTCCGGCATTTTCTGAGCAATTCTATGGATTTCCAGCATGTGCAAACCTCTTGTGTTTATAAATTTAATTTTTTAATTTTGAGATACAGCACGGAGCAGGCTCTTCTAACCCAACAAGCTGCACCACCCAGCAGCCCAATTATTCATCCGAATTACAGGACAATTTACAATAGCTAACTAATTTACTAACCGGCACATGTTTAGAATGTGGGAGAAAAGTGGAGCATGCAGAGAAAAGCCACTGTTCATGGGAAGTATGTGTAAACTTCTTACAAACAACGTCAGAATTGAATTCCGCCTCAAGGTGTAATACTGTTGCACTATTGTACTGTATCTAATCACTGCTTGGCAATTCATTTCTATTTATAGCACAGAAAATGTGATAAAATCAGTGGAATGGACTTCAGGGAAAGGTTGCAAGCCTAAAAGGAAATTTTAAGAAATGTGTATATTGGAATTCTGAAATGAAAAAGAGAAAACGCTGGAAACACTCTGTAGATGAGGCAGCATCTGTGGAAGGAGAAAGAGCTTTAACGTTTCAGATTGAGAACCCTGCAACAGGACTGGTAATATGTGAGTAAACAAATTAGTTCAAAGCTGCAGAGTTAGTACATGAAGAACAGAAACAGCAAAGGAGGATAAGGTGAGGCCAGGTGAGGCTGTTGAGGTTGTGTGGTTGATAGGCTACAGTTAGAGGCACAGGACACAGACAAAGGAACATAAAAGCTGTGAAACACAGAGTTTTAAGAGATATCCAGCACCTTGGATCTTGCTAACTGACGGGAAAATAAAGCTGAGCCAATGTTTCAGATCAATGATCTACAGCAGAATTGGCCATTTCTGACACAAACAGAAAAGCAGAGTGACCTGAAGGTATTCAAGATCTTACTGAGCCTAGAAGGCTGCAATTTGCCTGAATGGAAGATGTGACTGGGTTCCTTTCTTACTCTGGGCTTTGTTGTAATATTGTGGGACACCACAGGTAGGTAGGTTGAAGCAGGTGTGAGATGGAGAATTACCATGGCAATGAACCTGAAGCTCAAGGTCATCTCCATGGATGGAACACAGGTGCTTCATAAAGCAATCATAACATATGCATTCAATTTCTCCATTGCTGGGGAGACCGCATTGTCAGTATCAAATGCAGTACGTTATTCTGGAGGAAGTTAAAAGTTCAAAGAATCAAAATCAGAATCAGGTTAAACTGCAATGCTGTGAAGTAGTTTGCACTAGCTGTTTTCTGTAAAAGCAGTGTACCATGCTGGAAAGTGCATCCTGTTTTGGCTCTGGCTAAGATAAGGACCCATGTTGTCTAACTTAGGAATATGAGTCAGCCATCAGGATTGTGGGATGTGAGACAAGGTTCTAGTGAGCTATCTGAAGGACAATAGCCTGGTTTGGGGTCTTTTGAGGGAACTGAGGAGTGGGACAGAAGGGAAGATACTGCAGAATGCCGTTAGAAGGAGAGT
Source organism: Hypanus sabinus (assembly GCF_030144855.1). Taxonomy (NCBI): domain Eukaryota; kingdom Metazoa; phylum Chordata; class Chondrichthyes; order Myliobatiformes; family Dasyatidae; genus Hypanus; species Hypanus sabinus. Next base: position 41,943,931 of record NC_082726.1, on the reverse strand, counting down.
CCCCATTGAAAGAAGGGCTTTGTGCCGATGAGTGGCTCCAAGGAGGAAGGGAAATACTCCTGAGGTAGACAGCCAGTTTGCTCCAGGTGGTCTTTGAGGGGAGTTTGAAAAGGCGGCAAGTGTTTTCAAGCAGAACGTGGGTCCAGTGTATGAGTAAGAGATACACCCCCAAATACTCCAGTATTAGTTCCAACAGTTATGTGCATATTGGACTGGTTTAACTGTAATGGACCCATTTCTTTTCTATTCTTTTCTTTTTCATAATAACTGTCTGATAAAGCTGAAATTGATAAATATACTTTCTTTATAATTTTATGCAGAGTACGATCTTGCTGACCAATAGTTGTGTATGGGCAGTGTTTACATAACTTTCACTCCAGTCTTGCTTTGAGCAGTCTGGGGTACCCACCTAATTCAAGCAGACTTTGCATATACTGGTGCTTGAGAAGATTTGGTGACCTGCCTCATTGACTATTGTCCAGTAGTGCTTATGTCCACAGTGATGAAGCATTTTGAGAAGCTGGTGATGAAACATACCAACTCCTGCTTGAGAAGTGACTTGGATCCAATCCAAATAGCCTACTGGAACAGGTCCACAGTAGATACATCTTATTGGCTCTTCACTCAACCCTGGAATATCTGGACAGCAAACATGCAGACATCAAGATGTTCTTTATCGAATAAATCTCAACATTCAATACCAATTAACCCCTCAAAACTAATCATTAAGTTTCAAGACCTTGGCCCCTATACCTCTTTGTGCAATTGGATCCTCCATTTCCTCAGACCCCAGTCAGTTCGGATTGGCAACAAAATATCCATCAGTACTGGTGCGCTAAAAAACTGTGTGCTTCACCCACTGCTCTTCACTTTACACTTATGAATGTGAGGCTAAGCACAGCTCCCACGTCATTTTCAAGTTTGCTAATGACACCACTGTCATAGGCCATATCAAAGACGGTGACAAATCAGCAGATAGGAAGGAGAATGAAAATCTGGCTGAATGGTACCACAGCAACAACCTCTTCCTCAATGTCAGCAAGACCAAGGAGCTGCTTATTGACCTCAGGAAGAGGAAACCAGAGGTCCATGAGTCTGTCCTCATCAGAGGTGGAGAGGGTCAGCAACTTTAAATTCCTCAGTGATATCATTCTAGAGGTCCTGTCCTGGGCCCAGCATGTAAGCGCAATTATGAAGAAAACGTGGCAGTGCCTCTACTTCCTTAGGAGTTTGCAAAGATTTGGCAAACTTCACAAAGATTTCACAAACTTCTGTAGATGTGTGATGAATTATATATTGACTGGCTGCATCACAGACTGGTATCACTAATACCCTTGAACGGAAAGTTCTACAAAAAGTAGTGGATACAGACCAGTCCATCATGGATAAAGCCCTCCCCACCATTGAGCACATCTACACGAAGTGTTGTCACAGGAAAGCAGCTTCCATCATCAGTGACCCCCCCCCCCCCCCACCCCAACCACCACCCTGGACATGTTCTCTTCTCACTCTTGCCATCAGGAAAAAGGTGCAGGACCCTTTGGACTCATGTCACTAGGTTCAGGAACAATTACCACTTGAACCAAAGGGGATAACTTCACTCAACTTCATTTGCCTCATTAACTTATGGACTCACTTTCAATAACTCTCCACGTCATGTTCTCCATATTTATTGCCTGTTTATTTATTAATATTATTTCTTTCTTTTTGTATTTGCGCTGTTTGGTGTTTTTTGCATGCTGGTTGAATGCCCAAGTTGGTGCGGTCTTTTATTGATTCTATTATGGCTGTTATTTTATTATAGATTATTGAGTATGCCTGCAAGAAAATGAATCTCGGGGTTGTATATGGTGACATGCATGTACATTGAGAATAAATTTAATTTGAACTTTAATCCAAGGTCAAATGGAGATTCCATCCTCTATAGATCTATATTGTGGTGATAGGTGTATTACACAGGTCCAGGTCCTTTTGAGTGTGAGTAAGTCCATGTTTTGCCTGGATGGTGGGAAAGGGAGGCTAATAGGATTGGTTTTACACTTCTTTTATTTGCTTGGAAATGTGTCATGAAAGGGCGAATAGTTGGTGGACATGGTGTGGACTCACAGTCTCTTGAAGAGAATGGTCCCAGTGGATTGCCAATAGGAGGCAAGGAGGAGATATCTCCATAATAAGATATTACTGAAATTGAAAGAAATAGTTCATTCACATAATCCAACATTTCACTTGTACTGCTTCTAATCTGGAATACAATTTCATTCATTGTGCTCCTGTGAACAGTTAAACTAGGGACTCTACTGGCCATACTCTCTGCTTTACTGAATTCTGGTGGCGTGAATCCTTAATAACATGTGACAGTTGGGAAGCCATCTGATCATTTATAGAACTGCCAGAATATGTGCCTTTGTTGCAGAGCCTGGGAAGAGGATGTGTAAAGTTGGGATGGCCTTTCCTGGATGAGCAGAGAGTAAACATTTATGCCAAGGACTTGGATCGCATTGCTCTGATTCTTTGTCAATGTTATGTGATTGATAATTGCTTTAAGCTGTCATTAGTATTAAGTTGCAACAATTCCTGGGTGAAACTGTGCAATCTGTGAAATCTGACCAGCCACTTCCAGTTGGAATCCAAACCCATGCCTGATGTCTCCTCATACCGCTTGAGTATCTAATTACATTAATCAGTGTGTATTGCAGTTCTCCAACTATGTAAGTTGGTAAATTGGTTTATCATTGTCACATGTACTGAGGTACAATGAAAGCCTTCACTTTGCAAATCATTCCCACACATCAGTAATAACAGTCTATAGTCTACAACAGAATATAGTCTATAGTTGCAGAGAAAGTGCAGTGCAGGTAGACAATGGTGTGCAAGCCCCTGATGAGATCAATTGTAAGGTCAAAGGGTCCATCTTATCATACAAGAGGTCTGTTCAATAATCTTATAACAGTGGTATGGAACTTGTAATTTCCTATTACTGGAGACATCTCTTCCTTCCCTCTCCACTGGCAATCTATTGGGACCATTCTCTTCAGGAGTCTAGTGTCCACGCTTTCAGGCATTTGTGTCCTCTGCCCAATGGGAGAAGGGGAGAAAAGAGAATATTGGAGCTGGTCTTTGGTTATGGTGACTGCTTTACTGACTGCAAGACATGCAGGCAGTTTCCATGAAGGGCAGACTGGTTTTTGTGATATGCTGAGTTGTGTCCACAACTCTCTACAGTTTTGTGTCAGTCTAATGCAAAGCAGCTGCTAGAACAAAGCGTGATGTGCCCAGATAGAATGTTTTCTATGGTGCATTGATAAAAAAGTAGAGTGGGTCAACGGGACATACCAAATTTCTTTAGCTTTCTGAGGAAGTAGAGGCACTGATGCACTTTCTTGGCATGATACCTATGGATGTAAATGGCACAGGAGGACAGACTGCTGTTGATGTTTATTCCTTGGAACTTGAAACTCCTTGTGGTAGTAGCAATAAGAAATGTAGTTCTAAAGTCTGCTTTCCAACACCATTTTAAGGGATATTCACCTAAAAAACAGAAAATTTCAGAGGGCAGCTCCAAACCTTACTGGAACTTCTTCAAAGTGTTCAATGGTTGATAAACCGACACCTATTTGAACTGATCATCTACTGATTAATTAAATTACTGGTACCTCTGTGTGCATGGTATTTGTTGGCTGGACACCACAGGCTCTGGGGGAGGGGTAGATATAAGGATGCACACATACAAAGACCACATCCACAAGAGAGTTTTCTGATACAAAGGATCTATCTTAACCTCCCTGAACAAACTTCTCACAGGTTCAAGTTTCCTAAGACACAAAAATAATGTTGGAGAATTTGCAAATACACAGATATGCCCTTACTCCCCTTTGCTTCATACCAATCAGATATCAATACTCACTAACGATCCCTGTGTCAAAGATTCATTGTTGATGCTTTAAAGCTTTTTCTAGAGTTTCAGAGGTGGAGGACCACACAGGGATGAATATAACTCACCCAACGAGGCAATGAGGAGATGGACAACTGGCTCTCAAGCTTTGTTCACACTTGTTCAGATGAGCAGTGTCAAATCTCTGAGGAGCTGAGTCTGCAGAGGAGAATGCTTTGAGGGATTGTGGGTGGCAGTAGCGGCCCCGGAGCAAAACATCGTGGAGTTGCAGCCCCCTAACTCTAGAACCTGGGCTCCATCCTAACCCAGGAGCAGTCGGTGTAGAATTTGCAAATTCTCCCTGAGAATAAACGGGTTTTCCCAAGGTGCTCCAATTTCTTTCACATCCCAATTCTACCTTTATTGGTAGAATTTGTGATGAAGTGAAGGTAACATGCAGAGAATAAAATGGAATGGCTGTAGGATTAGTGTACATGGGCACTTTATGGTCAGCATATGCCCTGTGGGCTGAAGGGCCTGTTTCTAAATCCTATCTCCTCATGACTCTCTGACAACTAACTGAAGTGCAGAGGATTCACTTGTACGTCAGCATGTTTGCTGCGAAAAGTGTGTTAACTCAAGCATTCTTATCTATGGCCAAACGATAATCACTTAATCTTTAAAAGGGTCTCTTGACAGTTACTCTCAATCTTTCCTGAACTGCCAGCTTATGGACGCAACTGCATTCAAGTCACTGAATGATGAAAACGTATCAAGCAGTGCCACCACTCTACACGATTGACAGTCTTGGAAGTCAATGGCTTAATTTGCCCTCGGCAGTGATGGAATGCTGGTATGAAAACCCATTCTCCATAAACTGGGAGTTAAATCATCTCTTGGTGACACGTGTTGGCATGGACTCAACAGGGCATTGTCTCCTTCACAACTTTAAAACAGCCAGGCTGAATTTCTAGTCATAAGAGATTCTGCAGATGCTGGAAGCGTTGAGCAACACACATAAAATGCTGGATGAACTCAGCAGGTCAGGCAGTGTCTACAGAGGGAAATAAACATCAATGTTTCAGGCCAAGACTTCTCATCAGGACTGGAAAGGAAGGGGATAAAAGCCAGAATATGAAGGTGGGGTTGAGGGGGAGTACAAGCTGGCAGGTGACAAGTGTGACCAGGTGATGGAGAAGATGGGCGGATAGGAGGGGATGATGTAAGAAGCCTCCTTCTCAACTTTTCTTTTGGTTTGTGCTGTTGAATGGACTGCTCCTTAACTGTAGCACCATAAATAATGTTAACAAGTTAGATACCAAAAATCAAGTAAAAGCATTCAGCTCAGAAGAGGCACATGGGGGGATCTTTGCTCTACTTGAGGCTGTTGTCTGAGCTAACTGAATCTGGAGAGTGGGATAGACAGCTGCGGGACACTGATAGACATGTTACCCGAGGGACAAATGCTTTCATTGTGAGGGGCACAGAATGTCAGACTCCTCTAACCTAGTGGGCCTCTCAGTGATCCTAGCAAGTAGTGGGGTTAGAATCTGCTGTGACACAACCATTCTAACACATATACCCTCCACCAAGATCTCTCTATGAACAGCAGTCACCTCCACTTCCCTTGTGTTTTGTGCTATGCTGTTCAGCGGCAGTAGTGCTTGCAGTTGTTTGGGGGAGTGTGTGCCCCGAAGTGCCCCGCAAACAAAGAATGGTAAGCGTGACAGCTGAATGAAATTTGGAGTGAATCTAATGGAAACAGAAGTGCACTGCTATATAGTCATTGGAATGTCAGAGTTTTGTGTTACAATGCCTTTGGGCCAACCATGTGAATCAGGCAGTACTTATATCGTACAACAAATACGGTAGAAGGATGGGTAAGTGGACATAGCTCTGATTTTTACTGTAGAATAGTTAGGCATTGTCTGAGACCATCAGGTAACTGCAATGGCCCAATGAGGGCAATGTGTTTTGCTTCACCAGAGGTAGCTGAGATAGAATGGTCCATGCAGGAAAGCCTGCATACCGTGACAGGACCAGTGTATCACTCCAGAAATAGCCTACTTGTGACTCCATTAGTAAAGAACTAATTTGTGAGCTGCCCCCAGCACATCCTTGGGTTTTTAACACAAACGACACATCTCACTGTATGTTATAATGTACATGTGATAAATAAATTTGAATCCAAATCTGAATTTACTCCAATACGGTGTATAAGATGAGGGGAGGCATTGACCGTGTGGATAGTCAGAGGCTTTTTCCCAGGGCTGAAGTGGCTGCCACAAGAGGGCAAAGGTTTAAGGTGCTTGGGAGTAGGTACAGAGGAGATGTCAGGGGTAAGTTGTTAACACAGAGAGTAGTGAGTGCGTGGAATGGGCTGCCAGCAACAGTGGTGGAGGCAGATATGATAGGGTCTTTTAAGAAACTTTTAGATAGGTACATGGAGCTTAGAAAAATAGAGGGCTATGGGTAACCCTAGTAATTTCTAAGGTAGGGACATGTTCGGCACAACTTTGCGGACCGAAGGGCCTGTATTGTGATGTAGGTTTTCTATGTTTCTATGCTTCAACTGGAGAAGAAGATGATAAGTTTTTAAACTTCATTCCAGCCTACAACTCAATGCTGCTGGAGAGTTATAAAGCACCAGTGTGTTTAGAAAGTCTCACTTCAGCCTGAAATATTAAGAGAGCCTGCATTTTTTTCTCACATCAAAATAATATTCTTGCTTTGATAATATTCAATCCTCATCGTCAAAGGAATGATTTGTTTTTTATCTTTATGTACAATGTACTGTGTAGGTTAATCAAAATGGCTTCTTTGGTTTGCTAGAGTAGGAATGCTTTTATGTTTGATAAGTGTTTTCTCTCGCAGTTGTTTAGCTTTGGACTTGCTGATATGGGGATTGTATTCATTTTTTAACCAATGGGGAATGTTATTTTGTCTTGTGAAGCTAGGAGCTTGGGGATTTTGTGGTCTTTTCAGGGGAGGCGGGAAGGAGACGCCGAGGAAGGTGGACGTGCGCTGCACTGCCTGGTCGACCACCAGGGGTGGTCCCAGGTGCAAGGACGTGGGGGTCGGAGGAAAGTGACGAGGGGTCGAATGGTTCGATGGTTGAGCTCCAACGATGTGCACTAAACTGACTGAACTTTGATAAGTTGGCACCTTTTGCTTTATTTTATTTTCCTTCATATATACTGTATTGCGTAGTACTCTTTTAGTTTTAGTAAAATCTTTAAAGTGTATTCCATAACAGTGTGAGTTTGATATGGTGTGTGTACGCGCGGCATAAACTTGATTCTCACAGCACCTGCGTGTACGGGAGGTGGGGTTGGTGAGTGGCTGGATCTCCTTTTCCCCTAGACATATACCAGCCTGTTGGGCAAATGTTACATTTAGAAACCAGAAGACTTTCTACTGCAGATCATCAAAGAGAAGGCAGAAGGGAGATCATGAATGTTTTCAGCCTATGAAATAGAACACGAACCGCAGTGGACTCTGCGATATTGTGTGCTTAACATTGCCCTACACTGCACAGGGCACCAACTGGTACTAATGGTTCAGCATCATTAAGGAGCAAACATTTTTTTAAGCTTATACAATATTTACTCTATTGAATTCAAAGTAAATTACCCCTGCGGTTATTGCGATCACATCAATGGAGCATAGGAACACAAGAAAATGCAAGTAAGAATAGGTCATTCGACCCCTGAAGACCGCCCACCTTCAACGATGATGGCTGATCTGTTCCCAAGCATCATCTCCTCAATGGTACTATCTTCATAGTCCTCAATTCTTTAATCTTTCTAAAATGTAACTCCTTTAAGTACCACTCCCACCCTTCCACCCCAGTGAAATACAAGAAGGATGGGATTTCAAACCGTGTTCACCAAAATGTTTTTGGTTATTGTGTCACTAACTGAATGAGGAAGAGAATGTTGCGGGATCTTAATGGTGTTTAGAAGAATGAGGGGGTTCTCAGTGAAACCCACTGAATATTGAAAGGCCTGGATAGAGTGGACAATGTGAAGATATTTCCTGTAGCAAGGGAATCTAGGACCAGAGGGCACAGCCTCTTAATAGAAGGAAGTCCCTTTAGAACAGAAATGAGGAAAATTTATTTTAGCCAAAGGATAGTGAATCTGTAGAATTTATTGCGGCAGATGCTTGGAGGCCAATTCATTGAGTATATTTAAGGTGGTGGTTGATAGGTTCTTGATCAAAGGTTATGAGGAGAAGGTAGGAGAATGGGATTGAGAGGGATAATAACTCAGCCATGATGGAATGATGAAGCAGATTTAATGAGGCAAGTGGCCTAATTCTGTCTTATGGTCTTATTCTTAGACATGGAGGAATCAAGGGGAGGACTGCAAACATTTGGGAGATAGCTTTTGGGAACAAAAAAAGGAAGCTAAAGTTGAACTTCTTAACTGGAGGAGGGATAACTTCATTAAGATGAAAGGGGATCTGGCCAAAGTAATGTGGAACCAATGACTGAGAAGTAGAATGGGAGGCAACTTCATTGAAACATATAGAATTCTTACCAGGCTTGTTAGCGTAATGGAGTCAACCCAATACATAATGGGAAATCCATCCCAACCCTTGATAGTATCTACTTAAGGAGCTGTCTCAAGAGGCAGCATCCATCATCAAAGATCCCCACCATCCAGGCCATGCCATCTTTTCACAAAAGTCATCAGGCAGGAGGTACAGAAGCCCCAAGTACCCTGGCAGCAGGTTCAGGAACAGCTACTTCCCTTCAACCATTCAGTTCTTGAACCAATCTGCACAACCCTAATCACTACCTCAGCATAGAAACACCATTTGCACTAAAGTAGACTTTTTTAGTTCTAATTGTGCTCCTTCTTGTAAAAAAGTAGTATCATTTACATTTTTCGTGTGAATGCTATGTATGTGATGCTGCTGCAAGTAAGCTTTTCATTGCACTGGTACTCACATGTTACCATAAGACATAAGAGCAGGATTAGGCCATTCAGCCCATCGTGTCTGCTCTGCCTTTCCATCATGGCTGATCCCAGATCCCATTCAACCCCATATACCTGCCTTCTCACCACATCCTTTGATCCCCTGACCGATCAGGAAACTATCTAATTCCACTTTAAGTATGCACATGGACTTGGTCTCCACCACAGTCCGTGGCAGATCATTCCACAGATTTACTACTCTCTGGCTAACAATATTCCTCCTTACCTCTGTTCTAAAGGGTCACCCCTCAATTTTGAGGCTGTGCCCTCTAGTTCTGGATACCCCCACCATAGGAATTCTGGATACCTCCACCCAATCTAGTCCTTTCAACATTCAGACATATTCCAACATGTATATGCATATGGCAATACTCAAATTTGACTTTACAAAGGAATTAGATGGATGCATAATGGCAAATTATGGGCATCCCAATAAAAAGGACTGAATAGATTGTCTTTAATATGCATACTCAGTCGGCCAAAGATCTCCAATGGCATTAATTAACAACTGTGTGGTTTTTATCACATCATATACCCAATACGAACTCCAATACGTTACTGAAAATAGATGGTAGTCACTCAGGAACTCCAGTTCAACGGCAGTTCCTTCAAGCGAATTTTTTTCAACATATGTCTTTTCCATTCATCCTGCCCCTTTAACATCTGTAGCATAAAATCAGTGGATAACATCCCACCTCAGAGAAGGAATTTTGGGTCTATCTCATTAAACAAGATTGCTAGCTACAGAGTGCTGCTCTGGGAGAAGTGCTAGCTTTTGAATGAATCATTCAATAAAGGCTCCAGATGCTCTTTGAAGTAAAGAATCACCGTCCTTGTTTTAAAGAAGATCAGGGACGTAGGGGTCAATCGTAGAAAGTGTACCACACAGGAGAAGCCATTCGGCCCATCAAGGCTATGTCAGTTGAAGTAAACACTATCTAACCAATTGCCACCTTCCAGCATCTGGTCCATAAATCTTCAAGTCACAAACATGTATCCAAGAAAAATTTAAATGTGTAAGGACTTTTTCCTGCACCACCATTTCAAACACTGAGTTTCAGGCTGCCAGTCTCTGAATGAAATGATTTTTCCCTGCCAATCCCTTATAACCCTTCCATTAATTATTCTCTCCCCATGTTTGTGATGCTAAGGGAAAGAGATCCACCATCGTCACTCTAGTGCAAACACAACTCTTTGACCCTCAACATGGACAAGACTAAAGAGATGATGTGGACTTCAGGAAGGTGCAGACTGATCACTTCCTGCTGTACATCAACTTTGTGGATAGTCAGGAGCACCAATTTTCTTGGAGTGCACATCACAGATATGTTTCACCTTGCGTTTCTTCCTCCCCCTCCCCACCTTCTTACTCTGCCTCCTCATCTTTTTATCCCCAGTCCTGATGACGAGTCTCGGCCCAAAATGTTGACTGTATTCTGTTCCATAGATGCTCTCTGGCCTGCTGAGTTCCTCCAGCATTTTGTGTAGATTATTTGGATTTCCAGCATCTGCAGATTTTCTCTTGCTTCTCACAGATGATCTCACCTGGTCCCCCAACACCACCTCTTTAGTCAAGAAAGCACTTCCTGAGGAGACTGAGGCGAGTGAAGCTCCTCACCTCATTCTAACCACACTCTACCGGAGCTCCATTGAGGTTGTCCCTGGCCAGCTGTATCACCATCTGGTATGAGAATGTCAAGGCAGTTGGCTGCAATAGATTCTGAGGACTGCTGAGAGAACCATCGGTGTCTTTCTCCACTGCCCCCCCCCCCATCCTCCCCATCCAGAACATAAAACAGAAGCACTGCATTCATGGAACCCTTAGCATTGTCAAGAACCCCTCCCATCCATTCCACAATCTCTTTGACCTCCTACCATCAGGCAGAAGGTGCTGTAGTATAGAAACCAGGACAGTTAGGCTGGGGAACAGCCTCTTTCCCCAGGCTATGAGACTTCTGAATGCCCTGCCAGCACCCAGTACATATAATTTACAGGTATAACAGTGCCAGTGGCAATAATGGTGTTATATATTTAACTATGTCATATATGCACTTTATGTCAACTTCTACATCTATAGAATACTTATTTATCTGTTAATATTATTGTGCTAATATTATTTTCCTTGCTGTATGTGACATATATACTGTGTTTTGCACCTTAGTCCCGGAGAAGCATTTTTTCATTTAGCTCTATACATGCGTAAAGTTAAATGACAATAAGTTTAACCTAAGAGACTGATAAATCTTACACACCTCAAAAATACTTAACCTTCAATAACTGTCATTAAAACATTTTATCTAATCATTATACTGATGCTATTCTTGGGATCTTGCTCCGTTTCTTATTTTTTCCCACAATGTCAATACTTCACACTCTGTAAAGCATTTCATTCGTTCTGTTATTCCATGCACAGACAGAGTATAAATTGAAATTATCTCCAAGACAGAGTGAATTATGACCTCTCGCTTTCTCTTCAGTATCAGTTAACAAACACTGCAAGATTTCATCATTTTCACCAGCTCTTAATTTCGTTTGAATTCAGCAGAAAAGTTAGTTTGAAACAATCTTATGAAATGCTATTTTCTTTCTCCCTGTAATTTCAGAACTTGGCATGCCCTTAAATCATATGATACATCATTTCCTTGAGTCTACTGTGGTAAATCTCGTCCTGATGCTGGTGATAGTGAAGTTATTGAAATAATTAAATTGAAAATGTTTAATTACTATACAAACTCTGAAGCTCCAAATGGATCAGAGGGAGAGGACTTAGGGTGGATGAGGGTGGGGGATTTGAGTTTTCAGAGCTTGTGCTTTGGTCATATGGAATATTTAACTGTTCTCTTCCTTACAACAATGTCTGGTAAATCAATGACCAGATTTGGCCAACTCTCCCTGAGGAAAACATGATGGAGCTGCATTGACTTTAAGAATACAACCTGACTGGTACACGATGGAGATCATAAAGAAAAGGGGGGATCTTACTGAAATCTACCGGATACTGAAAGACCAGGAAAGAGTGGAGATAGAGGATGCTTCCATTAGTAGGAGAGTCTAGGGTCTAAGGCATAGCCTCAGAAGAAAGGGAAGTCGCTGTAAAATTGAGAATTTCTTCAGCAAGAGAGTAGAAACTGTGATGGAGTTTGTTGCCATGGAGAGCTGTGGAAGCTGCTGTGGCATTGGGTGTAATTATGGCAGAGTTTGATTGATAGCACCTTTGCTCCATCCACAACAGGCAGGGTTTCCTGGAGGCCAACCATTTGAATTCCACTCGCCATTCCCATTCTGACATGATAACGCCCCCCTCAGGTTGGAGGAGCAACACCTCACATTGTATCTGGCTAGCCTCCAATCTGATGGCATGAAGAGCCATTTCTCTTCCCTCCCCCTTCTCTCTTTATCCATTCCCATTCTGGCTCTTCTCTTTCCCTTTCTTTCCTCCTCACCTATCTATTACCTCACTCTGGTGGTCTTTATCTGTCCCTTTCTCCTGAGGACCACTCTCCTCTCCCATCAGACTCCTTCCTCATTAGCCCTTTACTTTTTCCACCTATCGCCTCTGAACTTCTCACTTCATCTTGCTCTCTCCCACCCATCCACCATCCCCCTCAGCTGGCTTCACTTTCTATCTTGTACTCACCCTCCTCCCCCATCTTCTTATTCTGGCCTCCCCACTTCCCTTCTAGTCCTGATGAAGGCTCCCGGCCTGAAACGTTCCCTGCTAATCCCTCTCCTTAGATGCTGCCTGACCTGCTGAGCTCCTCTAGCATCTAGGGTGTGTTACTATAGAAAGTTGTGGGGACAGGGTGGGGACATGGTGTTGAAAAAGCAACAGTAGATTCAATGGTCAAAATGACCTAACTCTGCTCCTGTATCTCATGGTTTTATAGTCTATCCGTATCCATCTCAAGGAATGTCAGATCACCGAGTGTATGCCTGAGAGAGGTAGTGGCAGCTTGTGCAATTCAGATGTCAATCCTGTGATAGGCTTGGACAATGATCAAAATGGGATCAGAGAGGGGTTCCCTGCATCAAGCCATCATCAGAGAGTGGGGTCAAGCCTTTGGTATTCCTCATGTCTGCTCAATAAGTGCAGTAGCTTTGAAGTGCCAAGACTAGTTTGCTCAAAATCCCACTCTACAATAATCTGCTTGCAGAGCCCTAAGCTGGTCTGGAGTCACATGTGTACTAAGGACAGTAGGATTGTCCCTAAAGGTCATTAGTTACAACACTTTAAGCTTCATGGTGACTTTTGGTGAGATCCACTCATTAATCAATGTGAATTTAAATTCAATGCAAAATATAGGATTTTGCTGTTACCAACGTGTGAGATGAACTTTAACCTGCACTAGCTCCGGATGTGTTGATGCACTGGGGCACAGCAGCAAGTGTGCACCAGACAGACAGGTAAATGTGAGATCATCTACAATGTGCAGACACACAAACACACAACACAATATAAATCATGGTTCTGTACACATGCATGCCACTTTGACATATGAACACTTACATACAGTTACAATACAAGCAAGCATGACTTCAAACCTGGTATGATATCTCAACCAGGTGTAAGCAGGATAATCACTAACAAGAGAAATTCTGCAGATGCTGGAAATCCAGGCAACACACAAAATGCTGGAGGAACTCAGCAGGCCAGGCAGCATCTATGGAAAAGTTTAAATAGTTGATGTTTTGGAACTGATGAAGGGTTCAGCCTGAAATGCCAACTGCTTACACTTTTCCATGGATGCTGCCTGATCTGCTGAGATCATCCAGAATTTTATGTGTATCACATTTCTATAGATGCCTGGCCTGCTGAGATTGCCCTGCATTGTTGATGTGTTGGTGGGTTAATATTTTCTTCAGCAAATGAATATTAATCAAACTGCAAATGCTGATTCCGATGAAGGGGCTACAAGCTATTATCAGTGTTCCTCTTTCCGCAGTTACTCCCTAATCTGTTACCTGCTCTTTCTGCTTTTATTACCTCTTCTGTACTTGGTGACAATTGATATTGGGTGGCAGGGATTACATATTTTGTACAAGGTTTTGTTTCAACATACAAGTGGAATAGTTACCGAGGACAATGTTTAAATTCCCCTTGAAAGAAGCAGTCCACTTTAATACCGGCCAGACGATGAGAGTAACTTGAGTCAGACTTGATCTGTTTAACATTCAAGATTGATTTCTTCCATCTCTGCGCAATGTGCGTAATTTCTAGAGCTCTTGAGCTGCTTCCTGTTTTCAAACAACATTCATTGTGTTCTGTCTGTGTCTGCGTGCATCTGCAGATGCACGTTTATACATATTTCTGCAGATGTCTCAGTCTGTAGCCCTTCATCAGAAACAAACATACTGTGGTTCTTGTGTACATATACTGCAGTATAAAAGCAACAAGTGGCAAACTCACAACGAATGTTAGGAGGGATTTCTTTATATTAACTGAAGAGCTGTTGCCGAGCTCTCAAAGGTGGGTAAGTACTGGACATCTGTCTCAGCTGGAGGCTGCTATGCTGGCTTGCCGGTTATTCTGAGAAGTATCATATTTTCACCTACACCCAACTTGTAACAAGGCTTTCATCTTGACTGCACCACATTCAACACCAAGACACTTGGTGTGAGGGGACTGGGTTCGCATCACACAACAAAGAGACTTGGAAATTCCTATCTTTCACAGTAGTTTCAATGTGAAGCCCTCTGGCTATCAATCGAAACCTGCTTGTAGTAGATTTCAGAGGCTGCTTTTATCGCACATCAGAAATCTGTTTGTGAAATTAAGCCTAAAGCACAGAGATAACTGTGCAATTCCATTAATTCCCGAAACCACTTCACTGAAGATCTATACGACGATCATCCTCAAAATATTACTGAAGGTCACTGACCACAACTCTACTGAGACAGAGAAGGACCCACTCTCCCCTTGGAGGATATTTCCATTTGTTTCACATGTGTCCTTACCCCATACAACCGGTGAAATCTTATCAGTTTTGCCAATTCCAATAAAGAGCAATGCAGGAAGGGGTACCCAGTCAGAGTCCTCCCATCACAGCTTCACAGTGGTCCTCTAACTATAGATTTCAATGGATGCCTGCATTCAAGGTTTATCTGTATCTACTGATTGACATAACTGAGTCTTACATATATATGCAATGCTCAGGGAATGCCACATGTTGGATGTATCTTCCCTGCAGAACTGACTGCACACTCTGTGGTTAAATATAGCAACAAATAGCAATGAGGTTAAGCAATGCTCAGAGTGAGTGCAGCTTTGTAGGAAACACCTCAAATTACTTACCAAGATCCAGACAATATTGGCAAAGCCAGCATTTATTGCCCATCCCTAACTACCCTTAAGAAGATGCTGGTGAGCTGCTTTCTGCAACCAATGCAGTACCTCTGTCAAAGGCACTTCCATGGTAAGGCTGGGAATCCTAGGATTTAGCTCTGGCTGAGAAGTAGGCCGAATGGATTAATTTTGCTCCTACACCTTATGGTCTTATGGACTGGCAGCAAGCATCCAAGCCAGGATAGGCAATTTCATCCTTTGTTTCTCTTGGTAGTACAAGTTATGAATTTGAGGGGAGGTAAAATTGGTAAATTAATTGATTATTATTATTATATGCACAATGAAAAGCATTGTTCTGCATACCATCCATACAGAGCATTTGATCACATCAGTGTCAGAGTAGGCTGGGTGAGAATATGATGGTCACTGAATGCTGGTGGACATGGATGCTCGGAGTGAGATGCCAAACATCAAGGCACCTTGATACTACTTGACCAAACTCTGCCTTGATGTCAAGGGCAGCCACACCCAGCTCAACTCAGAAATTCAGATCTTTGGTCAATGTTTGAACCCAGGCTGTGATATGGCATTGAGATGTGTGATCTTTTCAACAAAACCCAAACGAGGGATCAATGGTGAGTCATTTGGTCAGCAAATAGATCCCTAGTTTGATAAAGTCACAGTTATGTTTATTGATATATGCCCAAGTACATATATTCACAGGTGCAATGCAAACTTACTTGCAGCAGCATCTAGCATCAGGCATATATACAGCATCAGAAAGACAACATTAGCAAGAGAAATATAACTTTAATTTTATAAAATTATGTGGTAAAGAACACAATTAGAACAGTCCATTGTAGTGCAAAGGAGTCAAAGTGGTCTATACTGAGGTAGTGAAGAGGGTTAGGGTTGAGTAGCTTAGTTTAAGAACTGAGTAGCTGTTGTTGAACTGTTAACTGTTGAATTGTAGCACTATTGATAGCAGTTTCAGTCATTTTGCTGACAATTGAGAGCAGTCTATTCGGGCAGTAAACTGCCTG
Organism: Hypanus sabinus; assembly: GCF_030144855.1. Classification (NCBI taxonomy): domain Eukaryota; kingdom Metazoa; phylum Chordata; class Chondrichthyes; order Myliobatiformes; family Dasyatidae; genus Hypanus; species Hypanus sabinus. Next base: position 41,927,749 of record NC_082726.1, on the reverse strand, counting down.
ATAGTATTTGTTCTGCTGTTTGAGAGCAGAACATACCTTTGCAATTTTCCACATGGTCGGGTAGATGCCAGTATTGTAACTATATCAAACAGCCTGGCTGAAGGCTTGGCTGGAGACATAGCCACCAATGGAGCACATGTTCAGAACTACAACTTGAAGCTTTCTGGTCCTGTAATCTTTTCTTTATCTATTACTGTCAGAGCAGATTGAGTGCAGCTTTGGATGAGGTAATTCCAGTGCAGTAACAAGGGGATGGTGCATGGTCAAAGCTATTGACAATGTGGTACTGGGGAACATGCTGCATTTTTGGAGGTACTTCCGACACAGTGTTGAGGGAATGCAACGTGACTGGCCAAGAAAGTTGTTGCATAAATAACCTCAAATTAGCACAATGAAATCACCTTGAATTTATCACAAGAGCATTGCAATGCATTTAGTATTCAAAAAGTATTCTGTACGTTCACTTCACAAGACCCTCTGAAAGATGTCATGTTAAATCCACAGATCTGAGAACATCAGAACAGAAGAAAGAGAGTGATTAGTCCATTCAACCCGCCAATCATACATCATGACCATGACTAATCTACCGCAACACCATCTTACAACTTTAAACCCCTATCCCTTGATTTCCGTTGATGTCCAGAAATTTATTTGCTTCTATTTTGGGATCAGGGTAGGGAATTCTGGAAGTTCATCTCTTCCTCATCCCAGTCCTAAATGGACAAACTCTTGTTCTGAAACTATCACCAGCCCTGGTTCTAGTTTCCTCAACCAGGAGGAACATGATCCCTGCATTTGTCCTGTGAGGGCCATTCTCTAAACTCTAGGAAGTACAATCCCAGTTTCCTTAATGCCCCTTATGCAGAAAACCCAACACCTCTACAAGAAGTCTAATGAAACTTAACTGTAATCCCTCAAGGACAAATAAGTCCTGTTTTGGGACAGCTCCAGGTGCTGTCTCATCAATGCATTCAGTATTTCTTCACCCCACATTAAAAGTCCTCTCATAATAATGACTAACAAACAATTTGCCTTCCTAATTGTTTGTCACACCTGAATATTAGCTATTAGTAACTTCTGTACAGGTACACAACTCCATCTCAACATTTAAATTATCCGGCCATTCATTATTTCTGATATTCAGTTATTTACACCAAAATGGATCACCACACATTTTCCACAAATAATTCCATCTACCAAGTTCTCAAGCACTCATGTGGATTATTTATCTGCCTTTGAAGCTTCTTTGTGTCTTTCTCTGTATTCATAATCCCACCAACTTTAGTATCCTCAATAAACTTGGAAACATGACACCTGCTCCCTTCAACCAACTCATTGATGAGGATCATGAATAGTTGGGGCTCAAATACCCATCCCTGCAGTACCCAAGATGTTACAGCTTGCCATTCTGAGAACAATCATTTACTCCCATTCTTTGCTTCTTGCCTGATAGCCAATTTTGATTCCATTTCAGTGTATTACAAGAAATTCATACACATAGTGCTTTTAATAAGACTACATGCATTCTGACTGGCTGCATCACTGCCTGGTATGGTGGGAGGGCAACTACTGCACAGGATCATAGTGAGCTGCAAAGAGTTGTAAAATTAGTCAGCTCTATCATGGGTACTAGCCTCCGCAGTATCCAAGACATCTTCAAGGAGCGATGCCTCCGAAAAGTGACTTCCATCATCAAGGACCCCCACATTCTCATTGTTACTGTCAGGAAGGAGGTACAGAAGCCTGAAGGCACACTCTCAGTGCTTCAGGAACAGCTTCTTCCCATCTCCCATCCAATTTCTAAATGCATATTGAATCCATGAACACTAACTCACAACATTTTTTTAATTTCTGTGTTTGCACTACTTACCTTAACTAGTTAATACACCTACTGTAATTCAGTTTTTTGTTTATTTATCATGCATTGCATTATACTGCCGCCACAAAGTTAAAATATTTCACAACTTATGCAGGTGATATGAAACCTGATTCTGATTCTTGTTCTGACATGCATGAGAATCACTACTTCTAGATCAAAACACAATTGTGCTGATTTCCCAAATGTTTGACCTGGCACTTCAGTTTTCCTTCATGGTCATGTCAATAATGCTATTTTCACACCAGCTTGGCATGTAATTTTGTCATTTCTATGCTACACTACTTCATGAAGTAGCCTGAGAAATCTACTTCCAGAATTCACATAGCCATCCATCACTGCACCCTTTTAGAACAATTGTACTTACAGAGCACCACACTCCAGTGGCTTTCCTTACTGAGTTGGCTTGTTTCTTGCAATCCCTGTGTCCCTAGATTATTTCAGTGTCCAAAAATCTCTGCCATGCCTGTTTTGTGAATATATTTGCTGTCTAAGCATCCACTGGTAACCTCACTAACTCAAGTTTCAGTCCCTGAAATCTAATCAAAAGGTACACACAAAGAAGCATCCATTTCATAGCAATAACCTGCTGGACACTGACACTATGTATATCTGCTTTAATACCTAAAAGGATTCTACGTTCTCATTAGACTTGATCAATAGCAGCCCAGCCCTCATTCTAACGAGACAGAGCATCAGACACTCAATTAGAAACAGTATAATTACAGTCATTTCAATTTATGCAATTGTCTTCAGGCTCTGATCTCAGGGAATTGAAACTCAACTCTTTCTTTAAGGAGTGTTCTTGTTGGAACTGTTGAGTGATAAACGCTTGCAAGTACACTGGAGAGAATTTCTCAATCTAATCAAAGCAGCAGCTACATCAGGGAGTAAACATTTCACCTGAAGCTTAAGTGACAAGGTAGTCCTTCTGCAGCAACACTGGAAAGTTTGACATTTGCTTAAAAACCACTAACTCTTTGTTGTAGAGAATAGCTCGAGCTTCCACATCCACGGAAGACCCTTACAATCAGCAAGGAATAGTGTTAGTAAGAAGTTACTAGAGCAAAGGTGTACCAATGGAAGAGGAGGATACAAGGGCAAATAGCTTGAGCTGTATAGTTAAGATCTTTCTTCTTCACGTGCCACCCCCTGTTCTATAGAAAAATGGGATAATGCTTGCAAATGACCTCCAATTCTGCTCTACACATAAGAAATTCAATTATGTCCATTTGCGTAGCAATCCAACCTAAACTTTGTCATGCATTTGCCAATCACCAAATTGTGCTCTGCTTTAGACACAGTTCTCTTCTCCCTCCTCCTCATCTGATGTTGATTAGAAAACTACCTGCATTACCATTTGACATCTACTGAAAGACACAAAGTTCAGTACAATAACAATTTTAACTAAAATTACATTGTATTCTATTGCACTTAGCTTATTACTGCACTACCTCATTCCCTGGAAGAAATTAAAACTACAATCATTCAAATTTGTAAAGTTTTCAATTACAGGTAGGAACCTGAAATTCTCATCTTCTGCTCTGCCCTATCGTATTATTGGATTTTTTTTTTTGGATTAGCTTCATCTGTCTCATGTATATCGAATCATCACAACATACAATGAAATGTGTCATTTGTGTCAAATCAGTGACGATCGTGCTTTGAGGCAACCCACATGTATCGCCACACTTCCGGCACTGACATAGCATGCACATGACTGACCAATCCTAACCATGCATCTTTGGAATGTGGGAGGACACCGGAACACCCAGAGGAAACCTACTTGATCTGGGGGTGGGGGAAAATGTACAGACAGCAGTGGGGATTGAACTGCAATCGGCAATCAGTGGCACTGTAAAAAAAATAATTGGACAGGTATATGGACAGGAAAGGAATGGAGGGTTATGGGCTGAGTTATGATGCAGGTAGGTGGGACTAGGTGAGGGTAAGCGTTCAGCACGGACTAGAAGGGCCAAGATGGCCTGTTTCCGTGCTGTAATTGTTATATGGTTACATGGTTATAAAACGATTATGCTAACTGTGACTTTACTGTGCTGCCCCATATGTACAAAGTGATTGATGTTCATAGTATTTCTGATAACACAGCACCATTCACTGCCAGAGCACAGTTTCAATCTGGATTATAGATTCAAGGTCAGATCTGGAGATAGAAATGGAACCAATGTGAACTTCAACTATTTTGTGCATTTTCATTAATAAGATAACAGATAAAGATGAGGTTTGGGCCATAAATGTCCTCTATAAGTGAACATGTGGCACTGCTACTGAAGTGAAGTGAATTCTGCAGGTCTCCTCAACCACATTCCTCCCCTAAACAACAGCTCAAAAACAGCTTAACTGGGCAATTATCTCATTATTGTTCCCCACTTCTTGTTGATTATGAGAGACTCCCTCGTTACTTGTTATATCTAGTAGTATAATTAGTTTTTATAACTAGGGAAGAATAAGGAGACCAAATAGTCCTTGGAAAATAATAATTAAAAGACATAGATGGGCAAAGGGATTTAGTGATACAAACACACAAAGCACTTAAACTAATGGCCCAGGTTAATGAATCCACTGAAAACTGCAAGCAATTTCTGGGAGGATAAAATATAAGTTACATTAAATCTACATACCACTCAGCTCAGCCTATCTTTGGAGAAGACGGAACAGCGTTTTACGCCACAATGGTTATACAGCAGTTAAATTCCAGGACTAATAACTTACAGGTTCATGTTCAAATCATATTTAAATAGAAATTGAAACAAAACAAACCAATTCATTGACCCTGACAGCTACAAAGCCACTGGATGATAGTAAAAGGCCTTGCAGTTCACTTTATCCTTAAGGAAAAGAAGTCTGCCATCCATGTCCACTCTGGAAGGAGGTGGCTCCAGACATGTTTAACCATCAGTTCATAGCTTTCAGAGAAGGGCAGTGAGTGTTGGCCTTGTCTGCGATGGCCAGATTCCAAAGTACACATAAAACATAAAAATGTGTAAGCAGCATACACTCAGTCGCCACTTTATTCAGTATCTCCTATACCAAACTAAGTGGACACTGGGACATTGTGGTCTTCTGCTACTGTAGCCCATCCACCTCAATGTTCAACATGTTGTGTGTTCAAAGATGCTCTTCAGCAGACCACTGTTGAAGTCATTTGAGTTACTCTTGTCTTCCTGTCAGCCTGAACCAGTCTGGCCATTCTCCTCTGATCATTCTCAATACAAGGCATTTTTGTCCACAGAATTGTTGCTCACTGGACCATTCCCTATAAGCTCTTGTGTGTGAAAATCCCAGGAGATCAGCAGTTTCTGAGATACACAAACCACTCTATCATTCAAGTATTCCACAGAGCAAGTCACTTGGATCACATTTTTTCCATTTCAGATATTTGGTCTGAGCAGCAACTGGACCTCTTGACTATGCCTGCATGCTGTTATGCACTAAGTTGCTGACATAATATTGGGGCTGATTAGATATTTGCATTAACGAGCAGGTAGACCTAATAAAATAAGCATTGAGTGTATCTGTAGTTCAAATAATAAAAGATTTACTAGAATGATTTCAAAAGTGAGAGGCGGCTCAGCTGACAAGATTGGAGCACTCTTCTGTAGAATAATATACATTGTTGGGTCATCGAATAGAGGCTTTTGAGAATAGGCCTTTGGTAATGTGGAAGGTCAGAGCAAGGAACAATTAATATAACAGTGATTTATGGATCCAAGAGGGATGCAGGAGAAACTGCTTCACCAAGAGAATCAATAGACTGTGGAAGTCACTATCATATGGAAATAATCGAAGAGAAGTGCACTGATATATGTTAGAGGAAGTTAAATCTTTATTTAAAACAGACGAGTTGTTGATAGCATAAAAGAAGGACTGGCAGGAGGATATTTTGCTGCTGTGTTACAGAAGCTTTATAAGGCCACGCAATGAGTACTGAATGCAGTTTTCCATGTCCTGCTATAGAAAGAGTGTCACTAAACTGGAAAGGATGCTAAAAAGAAGATTTACAAGGATCTTACTGGGACAGGAGGGTTTGAGTTATAAAGAATGTCTATATAGGCTCGGACAGGGGTTCCGAACATGGGGCTCATGGGCACCTCAGTCAATGACAGGGATCCATGACATTAAAAAGTTGAGAATCCCTGGGCCAGAGCTTATATTGCCTGGAGTGAAGGAAGTGAAGGATGACCTTACAGAGGTTTATAAAATCATGAGGTTAATTATTACATATTGTCCCAAGGTAGGTGAGTCTATAACTAACAGGCATGGGTTTAAGGTGAGAGGGGAAAGACTTAAAAGGAACCCTGGGGGGAAGGTTAACACACAGGGGGTGGCTGGTGCATCAAATGAGCTGCCGGAGAAAGAGGATGAGGCAAGTACAAATACAATGTTTAGCAGTCATTCGGACAAGTACATGGATATGAAAGGTATAGAGCAATACGGGCCAAGTGTTTGCAAATGTGACTAGTTCCGTTCAACTCAGGCAACTTACCCCAAGATGGGATATAGTTGGTTAGGTAGTGTCAGAAAAACACTCAATATCATTAAGGCCAATGAAATGATTGTGGGCTCCAGGAAGGGGAAGTCAGGAGAACAGGTAGAAGTCCTCATGCACCTGTTAACAGTGGAAAGGGTGAGCAGCTCTAAGTTCCTGGGTTTGCCTAGAAGGCTGTGTCCCAGGCCTAACACAGAGATGCAAATTTGGGGATCGCATGCCAGTAGTCCTGCCCTATAAAAAAAGATACCCAAAGTCAGGTCCCTGGCGGAGCCGGCTGTTCACAAGAAAGCTCTGTTTATGTGCACATGCCTTGATTGAAATAACTTTCAGAGGACCTTAAAAGAATTGTAGGGATGCATGAGTCTAGAAAAGGCTACAAAAGCATTTCTAAAGACCTGAATGTTCATCAGTCCACAGAAAGAGGAATTGTCTTCAAATGGAGGAAACTCAGCACTGTTACTACTCTCCCTAGGAGTGGGCATCCTGCAAAGATCACACAAAAGAGCACAAAGTGCAATGCTGAAGGAGGTGAAAAACAACCCAAGGGGAGCAACAGACCTACAAAAATCTCCAGAACTTGCTGAAGTCTCTGTTCATGTTTCCACTGAAAAACACTGAACATGAATGGTGTTCAGGGAACCACACAGGAAACCACTGCTCTCCACGAAAAAAACGCTGCTGCATGTCTCAAGTTTGCAAAAGACCACCCAGATGTTCTACAGAACATTGTTCTGTAGAAAAATGAGACAAAATTTGAACTTTTTTGAAGAAATGTATGTTGCTTTGTTTGGAAGAAAAAGAGCACCGCATACCAACGCCAAAACCTCATCCCAACTGTGAACCATGACGAAAGGAACATCATGATTTGGGGCTGCTTTGCTGCCTCATGGCCTGAACAGCTTGCAATCATTGCGGGAACAATGTATCGACATTTCATGGGAGAATGTCAGGGTGGCAGTCCATCACCTGAGGCTTAATAGAATTTGGATTATGCAACAAGACAATGATCCGAAAGATAGGAGTAAATCAACAACATCATGGTTTAAAAAGGAGAACATTCATGTTTTGGAATGGCCGAGTCGAAGACCAGACCTTAATTCTACAGAACTGTTGTGGAAGGACCTGAAGAGAGCAGTTCCTGCAAGGAAATCCACCAACATCCAAGAGTTGAAGCAGTTTTGTATGGAGGAATGACGTAAAATTCCCCCAAGCTGATGTGCAGGACTGATCAACAATTACCGGAAACACTTGGTTGAAATTATTGCTGTACAAGCGGTGTCACACCAGTTACGGAAAGAACAGTTAACATACTTCTCCCAACAAATACATGTAATATTGGTTCATTTTTCTCAATAAATAAATGAACAAGTATAATGTTTGTTGTGTTATTTATTTAATTGGGTTCTCTTTATCTAAGGTTTAGGACCTACGTGAAGATCAGATCACATTTTAAGTCAGATTTATGCAGTAATAGAGAAAATTCTACAGGGTTGGTAAAGATTCCAGCACCACTGTAAAGGCTCCAAATCACAGAAACACAGGGTTGTCAGCTCAGGCTGCATCATCACAGACATAAGCCTCACCACTATCAAAGACATCTTCAAGAACTGGTGCATCAGAAAGGTGGTATCTTTCAATAGGAAACATCACCTTCTATAATATGCCCTCTTTTCATTACTACCATCGGCAAGGAGACACAGGACCCTGAGGACCCATACCCAATGATTCAGGAATAGCTTCTTCACCTGCACCATTAGATTTCTGAACAGAACTCATGAAAACTACCCCATAATACATTTTTTCTGCAATTTTTATTTGGTAATTTATTGTAATTTTATGTCTTTGCACTGTACTGTTGCCACAAACAACAAATTTCATGTTGTATTAAATGATGATAATAAACCTGATGCTGGCATTGCACCAATTCAGATATTTTATCTTATGTCTTAGTTTACAATAATTTTTGGGTTTTTATTGAAATAAAATGTCAACATTCAGTGATTTGTGTGATATCTGTCTTCGTTAAACAATAGCGTTGGCATTAGATGCAGTAATTGCTCTTGGATCACACTTGAGCTGGTGCTTCCTGAAGGAATCCTGTCTCCACACTAGCAATAGTACCCCTGAGCCGTGATCAGGAGCAGGCCACAAACGATGATGGTCACATGCAGCAGAAGCTGCACGATTGCCCTAATGCACCTATAACCGTGTGTAGAGAAGTCCTTTCCCACTGCTTCCAATTGAAAAACATTTCAACTTTGCAAAAATCTTGAAATTAACAAAAACATTAATGATAGACCATACAACATAGGAGCAGAATTAGGCCATTCAGCCCATCAAGTCTGTTCCATCCTTCCATCATGGCCAATTTATTATCCCTTTCAGCCACATTCTCCTGCCTTCTCCCCATAACCTTTCACAGCCTTACTAATTAAGAACCTATCAACCTCTGCTTTAAATATACCCAATGACTTGGCCTTCACAGCCATCAGCGGCAATGAATTCCATAGATTCACCACCCTCTGGCTAAAGAAATTCCTCCTCATTCCTATTCTAAAGGGATGCCCCTCTATTCTGAGGCTGTGCCCTCTGATCATAGACTCACTCACCATAGGAAACATCAACTCTACTCTACCTAAGCTTTTCAAAATTTGATAGGTTTCAATGAGATCCCCCTCCCCCCTTTTCTCTAATCTCTAGTGACTACAGGCCCAGAGCCATCAAATACTCCTGATACATTAACCCTTTCACTCCTGGGATAACTCTCATGAATCTCCTCTGGACCTTTGCACATTCTTTCCTAGATAAGTGGCCCAAACTGCTCAGCAACCTCCAAATGCAGTCTGACCAATGCCTGAAAAAGCCTCAGCATTACATCCTTGCTTATTTATTTAAGTCCTCTTGCACTAAATGCTAACATTGCATTTGTGTTCCCTCCAACCAAATGCCAGTTTAAATAAAATAATAATTATGGATTGCCATGAACTGACATGCATTTGAAGTATAAGGGAATGAACCAGGGTTTAGGGAGAGAATGGAAAAGTGGAATGGAGAGCACGGCTGGATCCACGTGATCTTATTGAACCATGGTGCAGACTCAAGCATGTTCTTACGTTCTTAAGCCAGACATCATCACTTTCAATGTAGTTTTGGTGGCTCCTTTCAGGTAAATGTGCTAACCACAGCATATCAACTCCAGGATCAGATTAGGAATGCTTCAGGACCCTCATTTCACTACCCTGTGGGACTAACTCTGGACTCAGTGCTGAGGTGAGAGGCACAAGGAGAGGACAGTTATATATTCCCACTGTGGACCCAGTAGATAGTTTACTGCAAACAAGAAAAAAATCTGCAGATGCTGGAAATCCAAGCAACACACACAAAATGCTGGAGGAACTCAGCAGGCCAGGCAGCATCTACGGAAAAAAGCACAGCTGACATTTCAGGCTGAGACCCTTCAACAGAACTGGAGAAAAACAAAATGAGGAGTCAGAGTAAGAAGGTGGGGGGGAGGGGAGGAAGAAACACAAGGTGATAAGTGAGATCAAGGGGAGTGGAGGGGTGAAGTAAAGAGCTGGGAAGTTGATGGGCGAAAGAGATACAAGGCTGGAGAAGGGGGGAATCTGATAGGAGAGGACAGAACACCGTGGATCAAAGAATAGAGGGGAGGAGCGTCAGAGGGAAGTGATAGGCGGGTAAGGAGATAAAGTGAGAGAGGGAAATGAGAGTGGGGAATGGTGAAGGAAGAGGAGGGGCATTACTGTAAGTTCGAGAAATCGATGTTCATGCCATCAGTTTGGAGGCTAAGCAGATGGAATATAAAATGTTGCTCTTCCAACCTGAACGTGGCCTCATCACGACAGTAGAGGAGGCCACGGGCTCACATGTTGGAATGGGAATAGGAACTAAAATGGATTGTTTGTTACAGTCTTTATTACACATCAGATTACATTCTCTTATAACTTGTTTACACTCATAGAAATACCTTAACAGGAAGAGGCCAATCTGTCCCACAAGACTATCTCACCATTTAATAGGAGCAGCAATGACCTGTGTCTGTGTACAGACCTCTTGCCTTCTTATTGATTTATCAGAATCATGTTTAGTATCACTGGCATATGTCATGATATTTGTTGTTTTGTGGGAGCAGTACATTGCAATATATAGTGATAAAAACTATAAATTACAATAAATATATATAAATTTAAAAAGTTGTGCAAAAAGAGAGGGAAAATACTGAGGAAGTGCTTGTGGCTTCATGGACCATTCAGAAATCTGATGGTGGAGAGGAAGAAGCTGTTCCTGAAATGTTAAGTGTGTGTCATCAGACTCCTGTACGTCCTCATTGATGGTAGCATTGAGAAGAGAGCATGTCCTGGGTGATGGGGGTCCATTAACAATGGACACCACCTTTTTAAGACATTGCCTTTTGAAGGTGTCCAGGATGCCGGGGAGACTCGTGCCATGATGGAACAGGTTGAGTTTACAACTTTCTGCAGCTTTTTTGATCCTGTGCATTAGTTCTTCCATACCAGACAGTGATGCAGCCAGACAGAACGCTCTCCACAGAACACCTGTAGGAATTTGCGAGTGCCTTCAATGACATATTAATTCTCCTCAAACTCCTAATGAAATATATCCACTGTCTCGCTTTCTTTGTAATTGCATCAATATGTTGGGCCCAGGATAGATCTTTAGAGATGTTGACATCCAGGAACTTGAAACTGCTCACCTTTTCCACCTCTGATCCCTCAATCAGGACTGGTGTGTGTTCCCTCTATTTATCCTTTCTGAATTCCACAATCAATTCCTTCATCTCAAGTGCAAGGATGTTGCTGTAATACCACTTAACCAAGTGATCTTAACCTGTATGCCTCTCATCGCCATCTGAAATTCTGCCAACTATTGTTGTGCCATCGGCAAATTTATAGATGGTGTTTGAGCTGTGCCTAGCTACACAGTCATGGGTGCAGAGAAAGTAGAGCAGTGGGATAAGCACACATCCTTGAGGTGTGCCAGTGTTGAAAGTCAATGAGGAGGAGATGTTATTTTCGATTCACACAAACTGTGGTCTCCCAGTGAGGAAGTCAAGGATCCAATTGCAGAGGGAGGTAAAGAGGCCAAGTTTTTGGAGCTTTGTCATTAGAACTGAGGGTATGATTGTGTTGAACATTGAGCTATAAATAGCAGTCTAATATAAGTACTACTATCGTCCTTGTGACCTTAGGCCATGTGGAGCGCCAGTGAGATTGCATCTGCGGTAGACCTATTGTAGTGATAGACAAATTGTAGCAGATCCAGTCCTTGCTCAGGGAGAAATTGACTCTAGCCATGACAAACCTGTCCAAAAGCAGTATATCACAGTAGATGTGAGTGCCACTGGGCAATGGTCATTGATTCAGCTTACACAGCTCTTCTCCCGGCACTGGTATGATTGTCACCCTTTTGAGGCAGGTGAGAACCTCTGACCTCAGCAGTGAGAGACTGAGAGATTTAAGTCCTGGACTAGCAGAACACCCACTAATCAAATGATTGATTGATCTTTCATCCACAGCTCTTGTAAGAGGGTATTTCAAATTTCTACCACCTTCTGTGTAAGAAAGTGTTTTCTAACTTCATTCAATTTTTATGGTTGATACTTCATGGCAAATCTCTCCATCAGAAGAAAATACTTACACCCAATTGCCTTATGTTTTCACAAAACATCCCAAAACAATATAATTGCACCTTAATTTTATGTCCTTGTGTTTACAAGCTTGGTTGATGTAGTATCTCATCTAAACCTTGACATCCTGGGAATATCCTGGTGAGAGATTAATCTCTCCTTTCAAAGATAGGGTGTCCAGAAATATATGCAATATTCCAGTTATGATCCAACCAAGGCATTGTACAACATTTCTAATGAAGGGCTTTGACCCAAAATATCAGCAATTCCTTTCCCTAGACAGAATGGGCTCACCCCACTGAGTTCCTCAAGCAGATAGTTTGATCAGGTTCCAGATTCTGCAGTCTCTTGTGTCTCCTTTGTATAGCAAACTCCCTTTCCCCCTTTGTTCTAGCATTCTAGTTTTGAAAGCTAACTTTCTACTAGCCCTTTTGATTATTTTTATAACTAAATGAATATTTTAGTGATTTATATTCATTGACCCAAAATCTCTTTGGACCTCCATAATGCTGAGATTTTCACCATCTAATTTAAAATCTGATCAATCTCCTGTTCCAGTGGAAAGTCGCATTTTCCTATTAAAATGCATCTAACACAATTTGTCTTCTGACTTAATTTATCATTGTCTGCTGGAAATATTATGCTCCTGTCTACAGTATTTACAATATTACTGTTCTGTGCTGCACCAGTAATCTTGGATCTCCGTGTCTCTATTATGTTGTATATGATTAAAAAAATAAAGTGAATTGCTGAGACCCCAATACAGATCATTTCAAGGCATCACCAGTTAGTTCCTTACAGTTCAAATATGAACACAGTATATCTGTATTCTGACTTTTATTGCCTTACCATTTTCCTGAATAGTTCATTTCCATGAGTTTTAATTTTAGCTAACAGCTTCTAAAAGTGTTATCTGATTAAATATCTCCTAGAAATCCATATAAATTACTTCTACATTTATTCTTGTGACCACTATGTTACTTACTTTGTTAAATAATTCAGACTTCAAAAACACTTTACAAATCCACACTCTTAATCAAAGTTGCTCTTAGTCTTCAATCTTTAATTATAGATTCCAGTAATTTCCTCACAACAGGTTCTATACTAACATGTCTATAATTTCCTTTTTTATCTTTACCACTTTGTCACTTTAAGTAATTGTTGCACTTGTAACTTTCCAATCTACAGGGAAAATTATTGAATTGAGAGAGCTTTGGAAGATTATTATGAAGGTACATGCAATTTCCTCACCTCCTTTAAAATCAATCATTGGAGCAACATCCGTCATTTCCTAGGGATATTAGTCTTTGGTGAGGAATCTTTTCTGTTTACAAAATTGCCCAGGGTTGCCAAGATTCACTTCCAGCTCTTCTGTAATGACTGGTATAAACTTATTATGCAAACCAACCTATTCTATTTGTAATAGAAACCTGGTTTGAAAAATTCCCATTAGTAGACTATTTCATTTCTTTGAATGAAATTACAGGTATTTTTTAAAGTCTTTCTCTCCTTTACAAACTTCATTTCATCTTCCTTGTAGCTTGTTATCATTTTTATCTTCACTTTGTCAGTCACAGATAATAATAAAAATCCTTGCACTTTTCAGTACTATTTTCTTTATTTTCATATTATCTCTCAATTCGTCGATTGACCACACTGTTTTATTTATCATAAACCTCTATACCCTAGGGGATATCTTTAACTGTATTAAGCTAAATTCACTCTGAACATCTTGCACTATTCATCTGTAAGCTTACGTGATAAAAATCTGACCAGTTTGCTTTAGTTTTTCTCTGCCTGATCCCATAATTAAATCTAGAATCTTCATAACTTTGTTAGGTTTCTCCTTCCCAAAATTAATATTGACTTTGATATTATCTTTATTATTAGATAAATGCATCTTTACCATTAACTGTCTGGTTCATTAATCACTGCTAAATCCACTCTCAGCTGTCCTATTACTTCTAGAACACATTGCTCCAGAAAAATCACATTCACCCTGCCTCTTCTTTTGTCAAATTGTTTGAAGTATTGCTCTCTGTTAAAACTAATTTGTTTTTGCTGCTAGCCTCTTTGAATTCAATGAATAGATTCTACCCCTTAATTACTTTTATCTGATATTTGTGGGTGACATATTGGTGCAGAAGCTGGTACAGTCTGTGTGAAGCTTGTGTACTTTTCCCATGACTGCAGAATTTCCTCTGGGCGATCTAGTTTCCTCCCAGATCACAAAAGTTTGCTGGTAATTGTTCATAGCAGAATGAATCGAAGGAGGGAGTTAATGTGAACATGCAAAGGTTCATTTGCAAGTTGAATCCATGGTGAAGAAGGCAAATGCAACATTTGTACACATTTCAAGAGCATTAGAATATGAAAGCAAGGATGTAATGTTAAGGCTTTATAAAACACTGGTGTAGCCTCATTTGGAGACATGTGAGCAGTTTTGGGCCCCTAATCTAAGAAAGGATGAGCTGACATTGGAAAGGGTTCAAAGGAAGTTTGTGATAATTATTTCAGGATTGAAAGGCTTATCATATGAGGAGCATTTGATAGCACTGGGCCTCTACTCACTGGACTTCAGAAGAATGAGGGGCGATCTCATTGAAACCTATTGAATGTTGAAGGACCTCAATCGAGTAGATCTGGAAAGAATATTTCCTAAGGTGGCGGAATCTAAGACTAGAGGATACAGCCTCAGAGTAGAGGGAAGTCCATATAGAACGGAGATGAGGAGGAATTTCTTTAGCTAGAGGGTAGTAAATCAGTGGAATTCATTGCCACAAGCAGCTGTGGGGGATCAAATCATTGGGTGCATTTAAGGCAGAGGGTGACAGATGCTTTAGTAGTCAGGGCATGAAGGAATATGGGGTGAAGGTAGGAGATTGAGGCTGAGAGAGAAACAGATCATCCATGATGAAATAGCAGAGCAGACTCAATGGGCCGAATGGCCCAATTTGCTCCTATTAAACTTATTAATTTATTAAATCAGATCTTATTAAACTTACAGGATTGTAGTGAACAAAGACACAGCACTATAGAGACTGCAGATGCTAGAAATCTGGAGAACACACAAAATGCTGGAGGAACTCAGCAGGTCAGTCAGCATCTATAGAAGAAAATGAACAGTTCATTCAGAGATTTTGGGCTGAGACTGTAAAGGAAGAGGGCAGAAGCCAGAATAAAAGTAGGGGAAGGGGTGGAGCACAAGCTAGCAGGAAATAGGAAAATCTAAGTGGAGGGGAAGGTAGGAGAGTGGGGAAGTGGTGAAAAAGGAGTTAACATGAGAGCCTGGAAGGTCATAAATCTGGGGAAATCGGCCTCCCTAGGAGCTGACATGGATGCAAAGGGCTAAATGGACTTCTCGCTGTCAATATAAAATAATTCACATTACAGTTTTCCTCCTCTCCGTTGGTTCTAGCCATAAAACCCTCCTCAGTGCTTTTCGATTTCCAATTTGTTCCGTCGCCACCATGGCTGTCGGTGCCTTAACTTTATCTTCTCTCCTTGCCTCAATATCAGGTGTTCAGTTAGCAGCAGCTCCCCCAATCCCTTCCAACCTCAGTAGCTCTTAGAGCAAAGAGTTACAGATTTTCCAAAATCTTGCAGGAAGTGATGCAGTTCTTTCTGACATCATATCTCCTAAATCTAGATTTAATGCTAAAGTTACACCCCTTTAAAGTAGCTCACATTTAAGAAACAGCTGATATTTCTCCCTGCTTAGCTGTTACAAGTAGTCTCTCTGGAATATTAATAGGATTCTGTCCGCTTTGGTTGATCTAAATGTTGTAGCTAATCCAGTTCACACAATATAGATTATTCCCAACTGATTGCGTGGTAGAAGAATTTCTAATTTCCCACACAGTGTACAAACATTCTGCTCCTGCCAACCCTTCCACTTAACTCAAACAGACAAGAATTTTAGTTACTTCCTCGGCAGAGAACCCATCTGTTCTCCTTTCATTGGCCTGTCATCCTCTTATACCCTATTGAAGACTGCCACATTGGAAAGCAGCTCTTGTATTGACTCGGCTCTTCAAAGATCCAGTTCATTTTCCAGCTACCCTTATAGACTGGGAGCACAAACATTCATCATCTTATTTGTCTACTTTGTTCAATTTGGCATCAACACCAGGTGATTAGTGAATAAAGAGAACATCACCTTTCCCTTCCAATTTCACATACTGCATTCAATGTTCACAGTCTACATCTCCGCTTTGCAGAAAACAACACTTGATTAGGTGATTGCTTTGTTCAGCGTCTGCGGTCAGCCTGCAGCGTGCCACAGAGCTGTCCATTGTTTGTCACTTCAATTCTCTATCCCAATCTCTCTCTGATCTATCCATCTGTGGCCTCTTGTAGCGTGGCAATGAGATCCAACATAAGCTTAAGGAACAACACCACATCTCCTGTCAGGAAAGTTGCAGCCTTCTAAACATATTATGAACTAGACAATTTTGGGTCAATCACTTTTGTATATCAGAAATGCCCATCCCTGCTACCAGTTGTCTCTCTGGTATTGAAACAGTTCTCTCCCTTCTTTGGCACAGGCTGACAGCTGGACATGTCCTTCAGCCCCGATTTCACTATTTTTACATTCTTTGTTTGA
Source organism: Hypanus sabinus (assembly GCF_030144855.1). Taxonomy (NCBI): domain Eukaryota; kingdom Metazoa; phylum Chordata; class Chondrichthyes; order Myliobatiformes; family Dasyatidae; genus Hypanus; species Hypanus sabinus. Next base: position 41,911,089 of record NC_082726.1, on the reverse strand, counting down.
TTTCTGGTTTTCTCTTTACAACTACTTACATTAACCAGTTGAACAACTTACATATAATACTGGAGGAACTCAGCAGGCCAGGCAGCATCCAGGAAAAGAGTACAGTCGATGTTTCAGGCCAAAGCCCTTCAGCAGGACTGTCAAATGGTCTCGGCCCGAAATGTCGACTGTACTCTTTTCCCAGATGCTGCCTGGCCTGCTGAGTTTCTCCAGCTTTTGTGTGTGTTGCTCAGATTTCCAGCATCTGCAAATTTTCTCTTGTTTGTTAACCAGTTGAACTGCCACTCTCTGTAACCTATGGCAACCCTGACATCACCCTCTGTCCACCCACCCTTCTCCCCACCTCCTCTCCAACATAGAACGAACTTGTTTTCCCCTTTTCACAGTTCCTACCAAGGGTTTTCATCATGAAATATTAATTCAGTTTTTCTTTCCTGGCCTGCTGAGTGCCTCCAGCACTTTCTGGTTTTATTTAAGATTTTCAGCATTAGCAGTTTCTATTTGTTTTCAGCACACAGAGTATCTGGATAGAGAATTTGTTTGATGGTAGGAAGAAGAGGGTGAGGGAGGAAGGTTGTTTTTATTTTGAACTGGAGGTCCATGGCTAGTTGTGTTCCCTAAGGCTAAGTGCTGGGCCTATTGCTACTTCTTACCCTTACCAATGTTCTCAAACAAAATATACAAGGCCTGATCAGTAAGTTTGCAGATGAAACTGAAACAGGTATTTAGGTCTATGCATTCTAGCAGAATTTAACTTCTCAAAATGCACTACCTCACACTTGTCTGGATTAAGTTCCAATCTGCTACTGCTTCACCCAGCTTTCCAGTTGACCTAAGCTCTCAGACAACCTTCTATCTAACTATCTGTGATTCCATCAGTTTACATGTTGTATGCAAACATGACACTAAAATTGGTGATAAAATGAACAATGCAGAGAGTTATCTAAATTGACAATAGGAGATCCACTGGGGATCCACATTCCATTGTAACCTTAGATCACCCATTAAGATTAGCCAGTGGAATTTATTTCAGATAAGTGCAAGGGGCTCCACTTTGAACATTAGACCAGGGCAGGTATCACACTGTGAATGGTTGGCTCTAGAGAGTCTTGTGGAACAAAGATACTAAGAGGTACAGGAGCATAGTTGCCTAAAAGAGGAGATGTGGGTAGACAGGATGGTGAGGAAAAGGTTTGGCATGCTTGCCTTCAACAGTTAGGACACTGTACCAGACTCAGGTGTCTTGTTACAACTGTGCACGACGTAGGGAGATCACACTTGGAGTACTGTGTACAGGTCTGGTCATCTAGGGATAGGAAAGATGTCGTTAAGCTGGAGGGCATGCTGAAAAGATTCACAGTTTCTTCCCCCAGATTCCTCAATAGCCAGAGCCTGGACTGACACCTTACTGCCCTATTGTCTTGTTTATTATTTATTGTAATGCCTGCACCGTTTTGTTCACTTTATGAAGTTCTGGGTAGGTCTGTAGTCTAGTGTAATTTTTGTACTGTTTCATGTAACATCATGGTCCTGAAAAACGTTGTCTTATTTTTACTGTGTACTGTACCAGCAGCTATGGTCAAAAGGACAATAAAAAGTTACTTGACTATACAATGATGTTACTAGGAATGCAAGACTTGAGCTGTAAGAAGAAACTGGAATAACGGAGCGTAGGAGGAACATCTTTTTCACATAGATGGCGGTGAATAAATGGAATAAAAGGAAGTTGTAAAGACAGGTTCAATTTCAAACTTTAAAAGACATTTAAACACATATATAGATAGGAAAGGTTCAGAGGGCTTTAGGCCAAATGCTGGAAATTGAACCAACTCAGGTAGGTAGCTCAGTCAGCATGGATGATTTGGGCTGAAGGGCCTATTTCTATGCTATATGACTCTAGACCCTCATCCAAGTCATATTACAAACAGCAATAGTCCCAGTACTAACTCTGCTGGTACACCACGTTACAGACTTCTAGTCAGAGCAACACCCATCCACCATTAGCCTTTGCCTCCTTTCAAAAAGCCAATTTTGTAGCCAGTTTACCAACACACCTCAGATGCCTTGTGACTTAACCTTCTAGACCAATCTACCATGTGAGACCTTGTCAAAAGTCTCACCAAAGTCTTTGCAAATCTTGTCTACCACCCTGTCTTCATTAATTTACTCTGTTATCTCCCCAATAAACTCAGTCAGATTTGTAAAAAATCATCTTCCCTGCATCTAAAAAAAATTTTTGATTTCACCTGATCTGTCCCTGCCTTTGCAAGTGGACATAAATCCTGCCACTCAGCACCTTCTCCAATAACTTCCCCACCATCACTGTATGGCTCACTGGCCTGTAGTTTCCAGGCTTACCCTATTTCCTTTTTTGAATGAGGGCCAACACCAGCTATCCTCCCATCTTCTGGTACCTCTCCCAAGGCCATTGAAGATGCAGAGATCTCCACCTTAGCTTCCCTTTGTATCCTGACAGTGATTTCATCAGGTCCTGGGAATTTATTTATCCTCATATGCTCCGGTAGTTTTTAGCATGCCCCTCTCCCCTTACTCTTGCAGACATGCTCCATAGTATCAGCAACCTCTCCCTTAACTCTCCAGCTTATTCTTCTCCCAGTTGAATACTGATAAGCAGTATTCATTTAGGATCATTCTCATCTCCCCTGAGTATACATGTAGATGAAATTTTGATCCCTGAGTGGGCCTGGTCCTTCTTAAGCTACCCTTGTGCTTACAATATACTTATAAAAGGTTTCAGATGGATGTCAGGTTTGCAGTTTTACTGTGCTATTTCATTCCTCCAATGGCCTTTATAATAATAGGTTTATGACAGTAATCAATTAGAAAGGTTAACATGATGACTTATAAACTACCCTGTGACTGGCAATTGCTTGAGTTATGATGCAAAAATTGTAACGGTTCTCCAGTTGGCTAACTAATTCATCATATTCTGGCATTTACCAGAGAAAGCAAAGCAACTGAAGAAATACACACAGCATTTAATTGGAATCGATTTGTTTCCTTTCTATTGCATTCCGTTGGCATCAATCTTGAACATTTGCTGGAAGTGCAAATACTTTGACAGAATATCTGGTGGTTAAAGTGATGCCAGTGTGGAGAGGGCAGATCCAAAGAGGACTGGCATTTGGCTTTAAGTATATGGTACAGGATTAGTGGCTCTGCTTTATGTGACTGCACTGATTCTACTCCATTTGTTATCATTTAGGGCACTTTCCATCGGGTAACTCTAGATCCATATCAAACAGAAACAATTTAAGTTCATGAACAAAGTAACTGGGATAGAGTGACTAGGTCTCATCCCATTGTCTAAACATAGTACAAAATATTACAGATGGTGACATTCTGAGATAAAAGAGAAATACTCAGCAATTCAGGCAGCATCAATGGAGGGAGAAACAGTTAATATTTCAGCACAATGACCTGTCTGAACTGGGACAATTAAATGTTAAGCAAGTTCAGGACAAATTAGCAAAGGTTTGGGTAAGTTAGGTCATCTCTAACCAATAACATTGACTTTTTTGGAGGGTGAATTAGACAGAGTCTAAAGAGACAATGAATCTTTCTCCTTTTCATTAGCAATGTAAGATCTTCCCCTACAACAATATCATTGCTACATTCTGTTCTACAGATTGAACACACACACACATCCACAATAAATACTTTTAGTTTGACACAAATTGTTTGAGTAGCTGCCAGCTCACTTCATGTACCCACCAAATAACTTCATAATGCTTTTCTCCAGGTTATATCTACTCATTCTATATGCCTGGCATGTTGATTTGTTCAACAGAAGTCTCATTTCTTGCACCTATTACTGTCTGGGGCATAACTACAATCCCAGTGCATATCATAAACAACTCAAAGAATGCACCAATAACCCACTCAATATATTAGCTTGAACGTGTAATTAACAGTTTTGTGGATGTAGAAACCACCTCAAGCATTAGTTAATCACCTTACCATTCTCCCAAATGCCACCTCTCTTACTAGATATACTGTACCTTACACTATATTCATTCCACCTCATTCCCTACACCTCTCATGTCATTCCATATGCTTACAACTCACTGGGAATATCAACCATCTTAACACTCACCACGTACCAGTCATCAATAATCTTACTGGATATATCTCACACCTTATATGTACTGCCAAAGTTATCTCACAAGATATATCTCATTGGATCATAAGACATAGGAGTAGAATTAGACCATTTGGCCGGTCAAGTCTGCTCTGCCATTCAATCATGGCTGATCCTTTTTCCAAAAATTCACCACCCTCTGACTAAAGACATTTCTCCTCAGCTCACAAATGGATGCCCCTCTATCCTAAGGCCATGTCTTCTTGTCCTAGACTCCCATCCACGGAAAACATCCTTTCCACATCTACTCTGTCTAGGCCTTTCAATATTTGAAAGCTTTAAATGAGACCCCACTCATCGTTCTAAATTCCAATGAATACAGGCCCAGAACATTCAAACATTCCTCATAAGATAACCCTTTCATTCCCAGAATCAAGTCAAGTCAAGTCACTTTTATTGTCATTTCAACCATAACTGCTGGTACAGTACATAATAAAAATGAGACAATGTTTTTCAGGACCATGGTGTCACATGACAGTACAAAAACTGGACTGAACTATGTAAAAAAACAACGCAAGAGAAAAAAAAACACACAACAACTACACCAGACTACAGACCTACCCAGGACTGCATAAAGTGCACAAAACAGTGCAGGCATTACAATAAATAATATACAGGACAATAGGGCAAGGTGTCAGTCCAGGCTCTGGGTATTGAGGAGTCTGATAGCTTGGGGGAAGAAACTGTTACATAGTCTGGTCGTGAGAGCCCGAATGCTTTGGAGCCTTTTTCCCAGACAGCAGGAGGGAGAAGAGATTTATGAGGGGTGCATGGGGTCCTTCATAATGTCGTTTGCTTTGCAGATGCAGCGTGTAGTGTAAATGTCCGTGATGGCGGGAAGGGAGATCCCGATGATCTTCTCAGCTGACCTCACTATCCGCTGCAGGGTCTTGCGATCCGAGATGGTGCAAATTCTGAACCAGACAGCGATGCAGCTGCTCAGGATGCTCTCAATACAACCCCTGTAGGATGTAGTGAGGATGGGGTTGGGAGATAGACTTTCCTCAGCCTTCGCAGAAAGTAGAGATGCTGCTGGGCTTTCTTTGCTATGGAGCTGGTGTTGGAGGACAAGGTGAGATTCTCCACCAGGTAAACACCATGAAATTTGGTGCTTATGAACTTATAATCGTTCTTATGAACTTTCTTCGAACCCTCTCCAATGCCAGTACATTTTTTTTCTGAGCTAGAAACCCCAAACTGTTCACAATACTCAAGATGAGGCCTCCCCGGTGCCTTATAAAGCCTCAGCATCACATCTCTGCTCTTATATTATAGATCTCTTGAAATGAATGCTAACATTGCATTTGCCTTCTGCACCACTGACTCAACCTGCAAGTTAACATTTAGGATGTTCTGTACAAGGACTCCCAAGTCCTTTTGCATCTCAGATTTTTGGATTTTCTCCCAATTTAGAAAATAATCTTCACATTTATTTTTACTACCAAAGTACATGACCATGTATTTTCCAACATCGTATTTCATTTGCCACTTCCTTGCCCATTCTCCTAATCTGTCTAAGTCCTTCCACAGCCTTCCTGTTTTCTCAACACTACTTGCCTCTTCTCCAATCTTTATATCATCTGAAAACTTGGCAACAAGCCCATCTATTCCATCATCTAAATCATTTATATACAGCATAAAAAAAGTGGTCCCAATACCAACCTCTGCGGAACACCACTAGTCACTGGCAGTCAACAAGAAAAGGATTGTTTTATTTAGACCCATTGCCTCCTACCTTCAGCCAATGCAAGCTAGTAAATTTGTTGTAATGTCATGGGCTCTTGATAAGCAACCTCATGTGTGGTACCTTGTGAAAGGCCTTCTCAAAATTCAAATATACAACATCCACTTTATCCCCTTTATCTATCCTACTTGTAATCTCCTCGAAGTATTTCAATAGGTTCATCAGGCAAGATTTTCCCTGAAGGAAACCATGCTGACCTTGTCCTATCTTGTCCTGTGTCACCAAGTACTTCATAACCTCATCTTTAACAAATGACTCCAACATCTTCCCAATCACTGAGGTCAGGCTAACTGGTCTATAATTTCCTTTCTGCTGCCTTCCTCCTTTCTTAAAGAGTGGAGTGACATTTGCAATTTTCCAGCCCTCTGGAATATACCAGAGTCCAATGATTTTTGAAAGATCATTATTAATACTGCCAGAATTTCTAACACTACATCTTATGCGTTGAGCTAAGAAATCCCAGGGGCAAAAAGACCCTGATGGCAGTTATCTACCGGCCTCCTAACATCTGCAATGATGTGGAGTACAAATTACAACAGGAAATACAAAAGGCTTGCCAGACGGGCAGTGTTATGATAATTGTGGGGGATTTTAACATGCGAGTGGATTGGGAAAATCAGGTCGACACTGGATCTCAAGAGAGAGAATTTGTAGAATGTCTACGAGATGGCTTTTTAGAGCAGCTTATTGTTGAGCCCACTAGGGGATCGGCTGTACTGGATCGGGTATTGTGTAATGAACCAGAGGTGATTAGAGAGATTGAGGTGAAGGAACCCTTAGGAGACAGTGATCGTAACATGATTGAGTTCACTGTGAAATTTGAGAACGAGAAGCCAAAATCCGATGTGTCAGTATTTCAGTGGAGTAAAGGAAATTACAGTGGCATGAGAGAGGAACTGACCAAAGTTGACTGGAAAGGGACACTAGTGGGAAGGATGGTAGAGCAGCAGCGGCTGGAGTTTATGTAAGGAAGGTGCAAGACAGATATGTTCCAAAAAAGAAGAAATTTTCGGTTGGAAAAAGGATGCAACCGTAGCTGACGAGAGAAGTCAAAGCCAAAGTAAAAGCAAAGGAGAGGGCATACAAGGAAGCAAAAGTTAGTGGTAAGACAGAGGGTTGGAAGTTTTTAAAAGCTTACAAAAGGAAACTAAGAAGGTCATTAAGAGGGAAAAGATGAACTATGAAAGGAAGCTTGCAAATAAGCTTGCAAAAAGGATACTAAAAGCTTTTTTAAGTAAATAAACATTAAAAGACAGCTGAGAGTAGATATAGGACTGATAGAAGATGATGCTGGAGAAATTGTAGTGGGAGATAAGGAGATGGTGGAGGAATTGAATGAGTATTTTGCATCAGTCTTCACTGAGGAAGACATCAGCGGTATAGCGGACACTCAAGGATGTCAGGGAAGAAAAGTGTCCGCAATCACAATTACGACAGCGAAAGTACTCAGGAAGCTGAATAGTCTTAGGGTAGGTAAATCTCCAGGACCAGATGGAATGCACCCTCGTGTTCTGAAGGAAGTAGCAGTGGAGATTGCGGAAGCATTAGCAATGATCTTTCAAAAGTCAATAGATTCTGGCATTGTTCCGGAAGACTGGAAGATTGCAAATGTCACTCTGCTATTTAAGAAGGGGGCAAGAAAGCAAAAAGGAAATTATAGACCTGCTCGCTTGACATCGGTGGTTGAGAAGTTGTTGGAGTTGATTGTCAAGGATGAGGTTACTGAGTACCTGGAGGCCAATGACAAGATAGGCAGAACTCAGCATGGTTTCCTTAAAGGAAAATCCTGCCTGATAAACCTATTGCTATTTTTTGAGGAAATTACAAGTAGGCTAGACAAGGGAGATGCAATGGATGTTGTGTATTTGGATTTTCAGAAGGCCTTTGACAAGGTGCCACACATAAGACTGCTAAACAAGATAAGATCCCATGGAATTACAGGAAATTTACATACGTGGATAGAGTGTTGGGTGATTGGCAGGAAACAGAGAGTGGGAATAAAGGGATCCCATTCTGGTTGGCTGCCGGTTACCAGTGGTGTTCCACAGGGGTCCGTGTTGGGGCCGCTTCTTTCTACATTGTATATCAACGATTTGGATTATGGAATAGATGGCTTTGTGGCTAAGTTTGCTGATGATACAAAGACAGGTGGAGAGGCTGGTAGTGCTGAGGAAACAGAGAGTCTGCAGAGAGATTTGGACAGATTGGGGGAATGGGCAAAGAAGTGGCAAATGAAATATAATGTTGAAAAGTGTATGGTTATGCACTTTGGTAGAAGAAATAAACGGGAAGACTATTATTTAAATGGGGGGAAAATTCAAAGTTCTGAGATGCAATGGGACTTGGGAGTCCTCATGCAGGATACCCTTAAGGTTAACCTCCAGGATGAGTCAGTGAAGAAGGCGAATGCAATGTTGGCATTCATTTCTAGAGGAATAGAGCATAGGAGCAGGGATGTGATGTTGAGGCTCTATAAAGCAGTGTTAAAACCTCACTTGGAGTACTGTGTGCAGTTTTGGGCTGCTTATTTAAGAAAGGATGTGCTGATGTTGGAGAGGGTTCAGAGAAGATTCACTAGAATGATTCTGGGAATGACAGGGTTAACATATGAGGAACGTTTGACCTCTCTTGGACTGTACTCCTTACAGTTTAGAAGAATGAGGGGGGACCTCGCAGAAACACTTCGAATGTTGAAAGGCATGGACAGAGTGGATGCGGCAAATTTGTTTCCCATGGTGGGGGAGCCTTGTACGAGAGGGCATGACTTAAGGATTGCAGGGCGCCCATTCAGAACAGAGATGCGAAGAAATTTTTTTTTAGCCAGAGGGTGGTGAATCTGTGGAATTTGTTGCCACAGGCAGCTGTGTAGGTCAAGTCATTGGGTGTACTTAAGGCAGATATTGATAGGTATCTGAGTAGCCAGGGCATAAAGGTTATGGTGAGAAGGCGGGGGAGTGGGACTAAATCAGAGAATGGATCAGCTCATGATAAAATAGCAGAGCAAACTTGATGGGCCAAATGGCTGACTTCTGCTCCTTTGTTTTATGGTTTTATGGTCTCTTTCAGAACCCTAGGGTGCAGTTCATCTGGTCCAGGTAACTAATGTACCTTTAAGTCTTTCAGCTTTTTAAGAACCTTCTCCCTTGTAATAATAACAGCATTCACTTGTCTTCCCTCACACCCTCCAACATTTGGCATTCTGCTGGTGGACTCCACAATGAAGACTGGTGCAAAATACTCATTTAATTCATCTGCTATCTCCTTGTGCCCCATTATAATTTCTTTAGCCTCCTTTTCTAGCAGCCCTATATCCACTCTCATCTCTCCTTTATTTGTTATATACTTGAAAAAGCTTTTTCTATCCATCTTGATGTTGTTTGCCAGCCTGCTTTCATATTTCATCTTTTCTCTCCTAATGATTTCTTTTAGTTGCTTTCTGTTGCTTTTTAAAAGTTTCCCAATCCTCAATCTTCCTACTAATTTTTGCTTTATAGTATGCCCTCTCTTTGGCTTTTTCTTTAGCTTTGATTTCCCTTGTCAGACATGGTTGTACCATTTTGCCATTTGAGCATTTGTTTGTTTTTGGAATACATCTATTCTGCATCTTCCTCATTTTTTCCCAAAAAACTCAAGCTCTTGCTGCTCTGCTGTCATCCCTGCCAGCATCTCCTTCCAAGTTACTTTGGCCAATTCCTTTCTCATACTATTGTAACTTCCTTTGCTCTACTGAAATACAGCTACATCAGACTTCACTTTCACCCTGTCACATTTCAATCATACTGAGATCACTGCCTCCTTAGGGCTCATTTACCTTAATCTCCCTAATCGGCCCCAGTTCATTACTTAACACCCAATCCAGCATAACTGATCCCCTAGTAAATTCAACGGCAACCTGCTTTAAAAAGCCACCTGATAGGCATTCAACAAATTCAATCTCGTGAGATCTATTACCAACCCAATTTTCCCAATCTACCTGCATGTTAAAATCTCCCATGACTATCATAACATAGCCCTTTTGACACGCCTTTTCTACTTCCCATTGTAATCTTTAGTCCACATCCTTGCTACTGTGTGAAGGCCTGTATATAATTGCAATTAGCATCCTTTTACCCTTGCAGTTTAACTCAACCCAAAAGGATTCAACATCTTCTAATCCTATGTTTCATTTTTCTAATGCTTTGATGCCATTCTTTACCAGCAGAGCCACACTACCCCCTCTGCCTACCTTCCTACCCCTGTGATACAATGTGTAACCTTGTACATTTAGCTCCCAACTATAACCATCCTTCAGCAATGATTCAGTGATGGCCACAACATCATACTTGACAATCTGTAATAATGCGACAAGATCATCCACCTTATTTTTTATACTCTATGAGTTGAAATATAACACTTCGAATACTCTATTTGTTACCTTTTTTGATTCTGCATCCCTAACTTCTTGGAGTTCACCTGACGGAGAATCTCACCTGGTCCCTCAACACCAGCTCCATAGCAAAGAAAGCCCAGTAGCGTCTCTACTTTTTGCGAAGGGTGAGGAAAGTCCATCTCTCCCCCCCCCCCTCCCCCCACCATCTTCATCACATTCTACAGGGGTTGTATTGAGAGCATCCTGAGCAACTGCATCACTGCCTGGTTCAGAAATTGTACAATCTCGGATCGCAAGACCCTGCAGTGGATAGTGAGGTCAACTGAGAAGATCATCGGGGTCTCTCTTCCCGCCATCACGGACACTTACACTACACGCTGCATCCGCAAAGGAAACAGCATTATGAAGGACCCATGCATCCCTCATACAAACTCTTCTCCCACCTGCCGTCTGGGAAAAGGCTCCGAAGCATTCGGGCTCTTACGACCAGACTATATAACAGTTTCTTTCCCTAAGCTATCAGAGTCCTCAATATCTGAAGCCTGGACTGACACCTTGCCCTACTGTCCTGTTTATTATTTATTGTAATGCCGGTACTGTTTTTGTGCACTTTATGCAGTCCAGTGTAGGTCTGTAGTCTAGTATAGCTAACTCTGTTTTTTTTATTACATAGTTCAGTCTAGTTTTTGTACTGTGTCATGTAAACCATGGTCCTGAAAAACATTGTCTCATTCTTACTATGCACTATACCAGCAATTATGGTTGAAATGACAAGAAAAGTTGACTTGACTTGACTAATGTACTGATACCATGCTGGCTGCAATTTTGTCCTATCATCTGCCTGCCCTTCCTGACAGTCTGACTGCACACTGTCTTTGCTTTTTCACCATCCATCCTATCCTTTCACTCTGGTTACTATCCTCCTGCCAAATTACCTTAAACCCTCTCCAACAGCTTGAACAAACCTACCCACGAATATTAGATACAGGTGATCTTCCTTAGATACAGGTGAAACCTATCCTTCCCCAGAAGAGATCCAAATAATCCAAGTATCTGAAGCCCTGCCCCCTGCATCAACTTCTCAACCTCACGTTTATTTGCCATTCCTCATATATTCTTATGAAAAAAAAATCCAGGATTGAAAGGCTTTTCATTTCAGTAGTGTTTGATGGCTCTGGGCCTCTTCTCACTGGTATTCAGAAGAATGAGGGGTGACCTCATTGAAACCTATTGAACGTTAAAAAGTCTTGATAGAGTGGATGTGGAGAGGATGTTTCCTATGGTGGGGGGAGTCTAAGATCAGAGGACACTGCTTCAGAATGGAGAGGCATCCTTTTAGGGTGGAGATGAAGAGGAATTTCTTTCACCAGAGAAAGGTGAATCTGTGGAACTTATTGCCCCAGGCGGCTGCGGAGGCCAAGTCAATGGGTGTATTTAAGACAGAGGTTGACAGATTCTCGATTGGTCAGGACATAAAGGGATAGGGGGAGATGGCAGGAGATTCGGGTTGGAGGAGAAATGGATCAGCCATGATGAAATGGTGGAGCAGACTTGATGGGCCAAATGGCCTAATTCTGCTCTTATATCTTATGGTCTTATTCACACTAGTTTATTCTGCATCACTATCATCTCGCTGTATATGTTAATCATCCCACTCCATAATAGCACAGCACAGTACAGAAGTAAGAGATATTTAAAAAATGCAATTGGGGAAGTAAAATTAATTAGTGATACCAAAAAAATCAAAATACTAATACACTTTTACCATTCATCTGAAAAATATACATCAGCATTGGATGGGAAGAGGGCAGGACTATGGGAATTTACTGCTGATGTACAAAATCCAACAACCAGTGGCTGCCACAGACACAATCGGCCGGACGTACCAGAGTCCATTAATGATGTTATTACAGTAATGCAGAGATGGCAGAAGCCTTATATCATCTTATTACTATTTACTAGGGAGATACAGTACAGTACGTAAAGATAAATAATGAAAGGATAGTTTTTTGAAAAGAGAAGAGGATGCATTGAATGAGCTAATTAAACTCAATGTGGATGAAACGCTTCAAGCTGATTTAATTTACAAATTTTAAAAGGCAAGACAGCAAAGGTGCTAAAATGTGCATCAGTGAAACTCTCCATGCTTTTTTAAAATTTCTTTATAATTGGCAATGATAGAGCTGAATGGCTTGTTAGGCCAGAAAGAATCAATGACATTTGTAGCTTGCAGTCACACACAGGCAAGAATGGGACATTTCTTCTCCTGAAGGGAATTAGTGGCTAAATACTTTCAATGCAGCAGTTACGCGGGCATCATTACTAATGACTAGGCTATTAAAACAGTTTAAATACCACCTCTTCCATGGTGATAGGTGTCAGGTCTCTGTATTGTTAGACTGGGCCTCCAATTTAAAAATCCAGGAGATTAACTGCTGAGCTGCCATCAAAGCAGCTACCTCACTGTATCAACACCTAGTCCATGTGTGAACCTCCTCATTGTGTGTACCAACAACCTTAATCTGTGCATCAACCATCTGTATATCTGTGTATCATTACTCTATGCAGGTCCTTTTGAAACTTTTATTTATATGGAAAATATAATATATATTTTTACAGTTAAAGACTCTTAAATCATGTTCCCAGTTGAAATAAAGTGTACCCTGTACTACACGTAGATCTCTAATTTGCCAGCAGCCAACAAATAAACTGAGACAACTGTGTTCCTTAACATCCTCAATGGTGTGAAAAAGATTTCAAGTTCTTTCTGTGTGAAAGGGGGGAGCGGGGAGAGAGAGAGACAGACAGACAGAGACTGAGATACAGAGAGAAAGAGAGAAGTTGTGTGTATGTGAGAGAGACAGGCACTGTATATGTGCACACAGAGACATTACTGTATGTAGGTATCTGTGCATGAGAGAAACAAATGTGTGTGTGCATTTGTGTGAGAGGAAGAAGTTATTTGTGTATGAGATAGTCATTGTATGTATATGAGTGTAGATGTGTGAGAGAGAATGTATGTGAGAAAGATGTATAAATGTGTGCATGTGAATAAGAATCAGATATTGTATGTTTACATATGTGTGCATGTGAGAGAGAGAGAGAGATTGTGTGTGTGTGAGAGATGCATGTATGGGAAAGAGATTGTACAGTATATTGCTTAATTAAACATTCTTTGTTGTTTTAGTTCATTACAAATTATATGTAAAAGTATGTGAATGGCAACAAGTCATTATGCGACTGTGTCATAGCTGTGTGCCTCACTAAAATAAAAGTGAAGTAGGCACACACATCTCATGGCTCTGTTATCTCATTCAAATAGGTTTTGGAGTAACAGCACACGACAGTGGCAATGAGTAAGTTGTAGACAAAACCAAGACAACCACATACCTGTTAAAGCTCAGCAAGACATTTAAATTAAAAACAGTGCAGCACATGCTTTTTTTGGGAAGGGAAAGAATGGTTGAGTTTTTAAAAAAAAGGAAGAAATCAGACACAATTCACTGGTTCATAAACAATGAGTACTGGCATAATAGAAATAATTTTAAAAAGCAAGCAGAAAGATATGTCAGAAAGATAGATATGTTTAATTGGAGAAAAAATATAACTGGATATTGTATACTGAGTGAATTGAGCAGTATTTTGAAGCAAAGGAAAGAGCCAATGAAAAGAGAGTGAGTTATGTTGAGCGCATTTGGGGAAAAACATACAGTTTGCTTAGAAATTTAAGTGCTCCAATGAAACCAGCTGAAATAAGCTTTGCTGATATCATGAAAGCAATGCAGGAACATTTAGGACCAAAACCATTGCTGCAGGCTTCATAAGTGGAATCAAAAGGAAGGGGAGTCCACTTCAGCGTACATGACTGAATTGAAGTGATTGTCTGAGCATTGTCAATACAGCACTGGGCTTAATGATACTGAAGGATTGTTTAATTTGTGGAATCCTACAAGAAAGCATTCAAAAATGGCTCCTAACTGAAGCACAACACATTTTTAAAAGAACATTTGAAACCACTGTATCAATGGAAATGAAAGCCAGAGACACAATTGCGTTGAAGTCAGGAATGAAAGTAAGCACGAATAAAATTGCAAATCTAAACAGAAGATGGCCTAGCTCAACAAATTGAGTTACCTTTGTGGTGGGGGTTCACTTACACCAGATCAATGCACATTTAAAGGCAAAATTTGCAGAAAATGCGACAAAGTAGAACACACACAAGGGGCATGTTGGGCATACATAAAATAAATGGACTGCGCAGGGAAGAGAGAAAGATAAAAAGAGCATTAATCTGCATGGTGCTGATTTTAAAAAATCTGACAATAATGAGAATGGAAGGACTAAGCAGCCTTGAGATTTGCAATGTGCAGATTAACAGGAAACAAAGAATATGGCTTACACCAGAAGCGAATGGCAAATTATTTGAAATGGAATTGGACACTGGCTGGACTGTTTCAGTCATTTGACAAAATGATTTTGAACAGCAATTCAATGATACTAAATGGAAGCCTGCATATATCCAACTAAGAACTTATACTGGCGAAAAGTTAACTCCTGTGTGAATGACTTTCATAACAGTAGAATACAACAATTGACAAGCTACATTGGACATGTATGTGGTAAAAACAGGAGGGGTCAGCATTGTGGAAGTCATGATTGGCTGAGAAGACTACAACGTGATTTGAAATCCATCTACCAGTTGCATGCAGGAGGAACATTCTGAATTCCTCCAACATTTTGCATGTGTCGCTACAATTTGCATGTCCCATCACCTGCAAAAGAGTCAACCAAAAGTGACTTAAGGAAGGTACTGGATGATGCCATAACAATGTTCAAGGATGGCATTGGAAAACACAAACATATCAAGGATAAAATAGTTTAAAACTAAAATGACACACCCAAGATTAACAAAGCCCATCCGGTTCCTGATAACGTAGCTAGTTAGACAGATCACATGGAGCATAAAGGAACTCTTTCCAAGGTTGAGTGGACAATGCCAATGATCACATTGCAAAGAAGGATGGGGTCTGTCAGGATCTGTGTTGATTTAAAGGTCATCTTCTACCCAGAACCCTCTGCCCAGGATAAAGGACATCTTCGCAAAAATTTCTGGAGGGAAGCCCTTTAGCAAAGTGAACTAAACTGAGGCCTACATACAGATGGAGATGGAAAAAAGAGTTCAAAGTGCTTCTCACAATAATTACTCACAGAGGGCTTTATTGCTATAATAAGCTTATTTTTGGAGTAGTGCCTGCACCTGCACCCTGGAAGAGAGTGTTCTCCAAGAAACATACGTGGATTCTCTTTCTTGGAGAGCACAATTAAAAGATCA
Source organism: Hypanus sabinus (assembly GCF_030144855.1). Taxonomy (NCBI): domain Eukaryota; kingdom Metazoa; phylum Chordata; class Chondrichthyes; order Myliobatiformes; family Dasyatidae; genus Hypanus; species Hypanus sabinus. The sequence continues at coordinate 41,895,482 of NC_082726.1, read as the reverse complement.
AATTTCAGAGAATGACTCATCATGGAAGAGATTGTGGATGACTAAGCATCGAATTGGGGCCTGGAACAGATTGAGCAGCTTGCTATGCACTGTTCAGGATGCCGACCCATCCAAAAGACGCCAAGAGCATCTTGAAGAAGAAATAGAAAAGAAGAAGGAAGGTGCCTGAGCTGTCAGATCTATTCCCTGCTGTCCCAGAGTCAACTCCTACAACCACCACAGAGGAGGCCCCAAGACCTAAGATTGTTACATAGCCACATGCATCAATGTGACCAACACAGTTGACCAACACTATAGATGGATGATAGCCTTTTGTCTAACCATTAACAGATGTACAGCTGAGCTGGGCAGGTCCAGATTCATTCAGAAAATGCAATATAGTATGAAAAGCAATCAGGTACATGAATTGTTGAACCTCTAACAGAATAGTGGAGGACAAGGAGGAGAGAGGATGATACTTGTGCCATTACCTTAATCCTTGTCACTGAACAATGACAGTCTATTGGGATCTGGCAAAAGAAGACTTCCTTTCATTTATATACTCAAACAGCTAGAACTTGAGGGGCAAAAGCATATGTGACTTTTGGACCTTTGTGTTCTAAACTGTTTCCATAATATTATCACAGTTACAATTAAAGAACACACAATAATATTTAAATGGCCCATTAATTTAATTTTGCTTTCAGGGGAATGGAGACTGGATGAGTTAATGTATTAGAAACCCAACGGATATGATTCAAATTCAGCCTAGACAGATGTGATTAGTCTCCTTTTATCACTGTGCAGCTCTTCAAATGCAGACTTAAGTGTCCTTTGAATGTGAATTGGAATGCTTTTAATTCTCTTCCACAAGGTTACATTTCTTTAAGCGGAGGAATAATTGGATCTACGCTGGCAGTTTCATTCAGAGAAAGATGGCTGATGCATAAAACAGAAAAATGGCCGATTCTGTTCAGCGAATTGAGGCTGCGGCTGACTTAGTGCTCGACATTGAGGCACCTCATTTTAAAATTTATTTGCAAGTTATGTTCAATATGTGGCTGGCAAGGATAAATTTAACATTCTTTGCTAACGTCCACAAAAGACAGTGGTGAGCAACTCTCTTGAACTAATGCAATTCACGGGGTGGAGGTACTTTCACAGTCTTCCTGTTACTCGGGCCCAGGGCTGATGAGGGATTGCTCGCTTCATTTCAAATCAAGAGGACAAGTGGCTTGACAGAATCATCTCCACACACCTGATCTTCCAGAATGTAGAAGATGCAGAATGTTTACTTGAGGGATACTGGAAGGGGAAGGGGAAGGGGAGGGAGAAGTGGAAAGAGAGATGGGGAGAGAGTGGTAGGGGAAGGGAGAGAGAGAAAACAAAACAGAGGAAAAAGGGAGTTTCCGGGGAAAGGGAAAGGAAGAAAGAGACAAAAAGGGAGAGAGGAAAGAGAGGAGAAGAATGAGGGAGAGGGAGAAAGGGAAAGAGAAGGAAGAAGAGGGAGAGAATAGAGAGAGTGGGTAAGGAGAGAGGAAGTGGGAGAAGGGTGGAGAGAGAGAATAAGAAGGATGGAGAAGGGTGGGTGAGGAGGAGGGGAGAGAGAAAGGAGAGCAAAGGCAGTGGAGAAGAGTTGGGTGATATTGACAGGGACCTTGCTTGCTTGAAGGACACTGTATCTGCTGAGAGATGATGGCAGTTGACTGAAAGGAGAAAGCACTTTATATACCACACCCTCTCATGGATGAACAGTCATAGTGAATAATCGTTGTCTCTTGATTCCAAAAATAGACTTGTTATTTTCAGCTTAAATATACCTGAGCCTTCAGTGAATGAGGAGGCAATGTGAAAACTATACTTTACCGTGCTCTTTAAAACTGAAGATTGATTATTAAACCTCACCCTGGCCCACACCATAACTTTAGGTTGACTGGGGTAGATATAGGGAATGACTATTCCCCTGGTGGAGATGTCTACTATCAGTGATCACAGTCTCTAAGTAAAGGATCGAATATTCAGGGCTGGACTGAGAAGAATTTGATCAGGAGAGTGATTCAGCATGTAGAACTGCTGCCTCTCATGTCTGGGAGGTTCAGGTTTGATGCTAACCTCTGCACTGTACGTGACCAGGTGAGTTTCCTCCCAAAGACATTAAGGTTGGTCAGTTTAATGGCTGGTGTAAATTGCCCATGGAACATAGGAGAGTGGTGAAATCTGGGAAGGTGGGAAGAATACCAGGAGAAAGAAGCCAGCCATTCATGAGCCAGTCCTCATTGGAGGATCAGAGGTGGAAAGGGTCAGCAATTTTAAATTCCTTGGTGTTATCATTTTGGAAGTCCTGTCCTGGGCTCAGCACTTAAGTGCAATTATGAAGAAAGCATGGCAGTGGCTCTTCTTTCTTAGGAGTTTGCAAAGGTTTCGCATGACATCTAAACGTTGGCAAACTTTTATAGATGTATGGTGGAGAGTATATTGACTGGCTGCATCATACTCTGGTATAGAAATACCAATGCTTTCAAATGGAAAATCCTACAAAAAGTAGTGGTTACAGCCCAGTCCATCACAGGAAAGCTCCTCACACCATTGAACACATCCATGAGAATCATAGTTGCAGGAAAGCAGCATCCACCATCAGAGACCCCATCACCCAAATCATGCTCTCTTCTCACTGAGAAGAAGCTACAGGTGCCTCAGGACTCACACCACCAGGTATCGGAATAGTTACTACCCCTCAACCATCAGCTCCTGAACCAAAGGGGATAACTTCCCTCAACTTCACTTGTCCCATCACTGAAATATTCCCACAGCCTATGGACTCACTTTCAAGAACTCTTGATCTCATGTTCTCAATATTTATTGCTTATTTATTCATTATGACTAGTTCTTTCTTTTTGCATTTGGACAGTTTGTTGTCTTTTGCACACTCATTGAATGCCCAGGTTAGTGAAGTCTTTCATTGACTGTATTATGGTCATTGTTCTATTGTGAATTATTGAGTATGGCTCAAGAAAATAAATCTCAGGGTAGTATATGATGATACATATGCACTTAGATAATAAATTTACTTTGAACTTTGAATAATATGGGATCAGGGTAGGTTTGTGTAAATCAAAGGCTCTGAACCCGGGATGCACAGACTTCCAGGGGCCCATAGCATAAGAAAGGCTTGGAATTGCTGGTGTAAATGAATGCATGATAGTTGGTGGGCCAAAGGTATTGTTTCTGTGCCATATAACTCTTTGATCCGCTAACTTCCTTCATTCAAAGAAAGTGAATGTCTGGGGGATCTCTACGCAAGGCAGCGATGAGGTAAATCTTGATACATTAAGGGAAATGAAGGAGATGGAGATGACTTTAACTGGTGTATTCACATTGTGAGAGCAAGAGAGAGAAAAAAATACGCATGTGCACAGACAACAGATCAGTATATTCAGTAATGCTAAAAGTGGGGCAGTGTCTTTGCTCGAAAAGAAATAGATCCATACATTACATATCCTCCCTCTTTAGATTAATGTAACTTAAACTGTATAGGTACAAAACTTTCAATTTCCCATTCAGAAACCCATATTCCAAATAGACATGCTTTCACCATAACAGCCTATAACTAACTTCACTGTTCTAAAGGTTCAGTCTTCTGGGTGGCCTCTGTTTCTTTCAGGATTGTGCCACTGGACCTGTGGAGTGGCATCAGGTTTGGCAGGTGTCTTGTCTGACAAAGGTGTATGTGTCTGACTTCTCGTCAAATAAACAGGTTTCTGATACACCAAAAGGAAGCTGTCCACCTTGTGATGTAGAGAAATGTCCTCCTTGTCTATCGCTTTAATGGACATCTTGAAAGTTTGGACCCATTCTTTGCTGGGTGGTAAGGAGCTGACTTGAAAAGTCTGATGATATTTTTATTCAACATTTGGAATTCTTCAGACAAGTAATGTGGTTCATTGTCACTCACAATTTGTTCTTGTATGCTGTTTCTGGTGAATATAGTCCTCACAGTAGAGACAGCTTTTTGCTGAAGTGGTTGACTCCATTGGTATAACCTCCGGCCACTTCAAATGAGTATACACAGCAATCAGAAACATGGGAGTTCATGAATGGTCCAGCAAAGTCAATATTCACTCTTTGCTATGGTGATGACAGCCATTCCCACCGGTGTAACGGTACCTGTGTGGTTGCATTTTGAATGTTTTGGCATCTGAAACAGTTTTTGGCCAAGTCTTTGATCTGTTTATCTATGTATTCCCTTCTGATTAGTATTAAGCAGCTGTGGCAGCCTCTGGTTAGTGCTACCATTTGAACTGCAGTTGCCTGCTGATGCCACCCCAACAGCTTTGATTGAGTGAGAGTCTAGTTGGATTCTTCTCAACCATTCATTTCTGAAAAGTGCTGCCCCTCCACTTTTCAATACATAAAGCTCTAACTATTCTGTTTGGCCTCCATACTTTCAGTTTGCCTTGGGAGGCACTTTTTCACCTGTGTAAGTCTTTAGCATCACTGAGGTCTTCTCTAATGGTATCTTAAAACCTGTCTAATGTAGTCAGCCTCTGGAATTATAGACAAAGCTGACCCCGTTTTCAGTTTTACACTGGGCACATCTATAATGATCCAGATGGTTTTCTGATCTGCTTCAGTTATTCTAAGCAATTCTAGGCATGACAATTCACCTTTGTCAGACTTTATGTTGTCCAATTCTGTTTTACGTTTTATGCATTTGCTTAGTTTTGTGTTTGAGACTTTTCACTCGGTCTTGTGCTTTCTGTTCGCCTTGCACTCTTTCTTTCTCAGTGACCTAATCTGTGACACTCTCTGCAGACCTTTTCTTTGAGCCGACAGTCATTTGCATCATGGGAGGATTTGCCACATCAATAACATTTTTGGCTTTTTGCACCATTCAGGGGTATTTTGTTTATTTCACAGTCTAACCTTTCCTGCATCCTTTGCTGCAGTATTGCCCGTTCTAGGTTAGGTCTCTTTCGGACAGTAGCCTCTATTGAGTGCTTCAATTATGCATTCCACATACGAGCCTGTCCTTTAATGCACCAGAGAGTCCATCTCTAAAGTCAAAGTAGTGGGAAAGTTCATGCAGTTCTGCAATGTATTCAGAAATGCTTTCAGCTTTTGACTGGCTCTATTTGTAAAATCTAAATCTCTCAGCTATTGCCAGAGGTTTAGGGCTCAAGAGATTAAGTAAAATTGTAACAGTTTTGTCAAATGCCTTGCTTGCTGGCTTTGCAGGGGTTACTAAGTTTTTTAAGAGACTGTAAGTCACCCATTAAGCTAAGAAGCGTAGCAGCTTTCTTTCACTCGTCCACGTTACTCATATTACAATACAGTTCAACTCTCTTGATATATGACTCCCAACCTTCATTAGCACTATCAAATTTGTCAACTTTCCCCACTCAAGCCATCACCATGTTGCTTTCACTTTAAATTCAGCGTGTCTCTCACTGGTACCATGTACTGTACTCAAACGTTTGCCAGTATCTCTGATGGCCTTCTCATGCTGTCTAGCTCTTGTTGGTTCATCCTGTAACTGTTGGTACATTTGGTGATATTCATTGAAATTCAGGTTCGTACTCATCGCCAATTTGTTGTGTCTCTGCACAACTACATATCAATTAAATAAAAGCAAGCACGTGGGAGATGGCCTTAACTGATGTATTCATATTGCAGCGAGAGAGAGAGAGAGAGAGAGAGAGAGAGAGAAAACAATGTAGACAATAGCACATGCACAGACAACAGATCAATGTGTAGTGCTGGGAGGGAGGTCATTGCTGTAAAAGAAATAGATCTATACATTAAAGTGGCCATCAACTCTCCTTTAACTTTTTGGGCACCCGTCCACACCAGACACTAATTTGCAGTAACAATTACACTCACCATCACACCTATGGGATGTGAGGGACAGAGTGCCTATTTGAAGCTCATGTGCCCGAGGACCAAGCATACAAACTGGCACAGATAGTGCCTGAAGTCAGGGCTGATCTATGCCACTGGAGCAGAGAGGCAGCAGCACTACCTGCTGTGTCACCTTGCTAGTGTAATTTGTGTTAACCTCAACTTTCCCATTTCTAATGAAGGGTTATCTCTGTTCCTTTTCCCACCAATGTTGATTAATCTGCTTATTATTTCCACCATTTTCTGCTTTACTTTTGATTTGACGTGATTGACCAAGAGAACCCGTCACTATTGATGAAGAGAGTACAGTTCAGAGTACCCAGCATGGCTTAAATACTGGGTAAAGTCGCCTCTGCACTATCCCAGTAAATATACTCAGTGTGATTACAGAATGGGTTGGGTAGAACCTCGAGCAGACTAAGAGGGTAACAGATACCCAAGACACCACTGCCTGCAGCTTTTTCTCTAGGATGCCCACTGCCCTGATTAAGAAACTAATCACCATCTCTTCAATATCACCTGATCGAAATTGCAGAAGTCCATCCCCACAGCACTATTAGGAGTGACTTCACCACTGGACTACATTGGTTCATGAAGTCGACTCACCACCACTGTCTTCTGAAGAAGGATAGTATATACTGACTTTTCCAGAAGTACTGATGGACCACATTCAAAGGACAAATGTAAAGTTATAAACAATGCTTCTTGTAAAATTTTCACTAACACAAGAGATTCTGCTTAAGAAATCCAGAGTAATACACACAAAATGCTGGAGGAACTCAGCAGGTCAGGCAGTCCTGATGAAGGGTCTCATCCCAAAAAATCAATTCTTTATTCCTTTCTATAGATGCTGCCTGACCTGCTGAGTTCCCCTGGCATTTTGTGTAGGTATCACTAACATAATTTTGTTATTAGAGTGGTGTTTTCATGTTATTTATTCTTCATTTCTTCCCCCGAGTAATTTTGTTCTGAGAATTCAGTGCTTCCTTACTCAACTGGTCTTGCACTTTTCTTTATGTCTCCCTAGGAGCATAGTTGACCCTTGAGTGGTGAAGACGTGAGAGATGTACTGATTATTACAATAAGAGTTATCAGGAAGTAGCAAGCTCAAAAGAGAATAAGCAGAATTAATCGGAGACTGTCTCGCAACACAAGCAGCTGAGTTCAAAGGCAGAAATTAATGAGAACATGGCGCAAACACACACCTCATTATTAACAAACTAGTAAACGCTTCACAGGGGATTACGTCAAGCAATGGTCAAAAGGATACATCTAAATCACTTAAACTTTTTGATGTAAGCTGCAACCTATCGCAGTTTTTGAAACTAGACTGTCGGAACTGTAACAATCTGTCTGAGACCGCATATTAGAATGAGATTAATTATGGACCAATTTAGCAAGTGATATCACCTCATTCAGATCCAACAATATAACAGGACTGTAAATGATCGGATGAATGTTTCAAGAATTGGAATTGGCTTATGACTGTTATATGTACTGAGATGCAGTGAAAAAAAATTGTCTACCATATTGTTCAAACTGATCAGATCATTACACAGTGCATTGAGGTGTAACAGGGTAAAACAATAACAATGCAGAGGCTACAGAGGAAGGGCAGTGCAGGTAAACAGTAATGCACAAGATCATAACGAGGTAGTTTATAAGGTCAGGAGAAATTAGCAAGTTTGAAACACTGATTCAAGAGAGGAAGTTCTCAATGCTGTCAGGATTTGTCCTTTGTGGACATTATTTACAACACACAAACAAGAGAAAATCTGCAGATGCTGGAAATCTGAGAAACACACAACAAAATGCTGGAGGAACTCAGCAGGGCCGGCAGCATCTGTGGAGAAAGAGTAAACAGTCGACATTTCAGGTCACAACCCTTCAGCGGGACTGGAGAAGAAAAGCTGAGGAATAGATTTGAAAAGTGGTATGGGGGGGAGGAGGAGGTACTAATTGCAATATCTTGTTTGTGGCAGATTCCTGTGCAGACTGGCTGCTGTGTTTCCTAAATCGCAAAAGTGCCTGACAGCAACAGACTGCACAAACAGTGAAGTGTTTTGAGAAATCCTGACTCATTATTGAGAGGCAAACGCCTTAGAATGATTTGAACTACAAAGGTCAAAGTTCAAAGAAAAGGTATTATCAAAGACTGTATGTATACGTCATCAGATACTACCTTGAGATTAAAATTTTTAGACATTCACAATAGAACAAAGAGAAACAATAGAATCAATGAAGATTCTGCACATAAAGACTGTCAAATGGTGTAAATGTGCTAATAAAAATAAGTAAATAACTAATACTGAGAACATGAGTTGTACAGTTCTTAAAAGTGATGAAAGAAATGAAAAATTGCCCTCAGACACAATTAAACAACTTATTGCTTGTGACTCCTTTACGGTTGCTCACACATTTTATTAAGAACCAAAAGAAATGGGGGAGATCTTAAATGAGCTTTTTGCATCTGTATTTATTAAGGATACTGGCATGGAGTCAATGGAAATAAGGCAAACAAGTAGTGTGGTCATGGAACCTATACAGATTGAAGAGGAGGAGGTGCTTGCTATCTTGAGGCAAATCAGAGTAGATAAATCCCCAGGACCTGACAGGGTATTCCCTCGGACCTTGAACGAGACTAGTTTTGAAATTGCAGGGGCCCTGGCAGATATATTTAAAATGTCGGTCTCTATGGGTGAGGTGCCGGAGGGTTGGAGGATAGCTCATGCTGTTCCGTTGTTTAAAAAAGGCTCTAAAAGTAATCCGGGAAATTATAGGCCGATAAGTTTGACGTCGGTAGTAGGTAAATTATTGGAAGGAGTACTAAGAGATAGGATCTACAAGTATTTAGATAGACAGGGATTTATTGGGGAGAGTCAATACGGCTTTGTGAGTGGTAGGTCACATTTAACAGATCTTTAGAGTTTTTCGAGGAAGTTACAAGGAAAGTGGATGAAGAGAAGGTGGGGGATGTTGTCTACATGGACTTCAGTAAGGCCTTTGATAAGGTCCCGCATGGGAGGTTAGTTAGGAAGATTCCGTCGCTAGGTATACATGGTGAGGTTGCAAATTGAATTAGACATTGGCTCAATGGGAGAAGCCAGAGAATGGTAGTGGAGGATCGCTTCTCTGAGTGGAGGCCTGTGACTAGTGGTGTGCCACAGGGATCCGTGCTGGGTCCATTGTTATTTGTCATCAAAAGCAATGATCTGGATGATAATGTGGTAAATTGGATCAACAAATTTGCTGATGATACAAAGATTGGAGGTGTAGTGGACAGTGAGGAAGTTTTTCAAAGCTTGCAAAGGGATCTGGACCAGCTGGAAAAATGGGCTGAAAAATGGCAGGTGGAGTTTATGCAGACAAGTGTGAGGTATTGCACTTTGGAAGGAAAAACCAAGGTAGAACATACAAGGTAAATGGTAGGGCACTGAGGAGTGCAGTAGAACAGAGGGATCTGGGAATACAGATACAAAATTCCCTAAAAGTGGCATCACAGGTAGATAGGGTAGAAAAGAGAGCTTTTGGTACATTGGTCTTTATAAATCAAAGTATTGAGTATAAGAGTTGGAATGTAATGGTGAGGTTGTATAAGGCATTGGTGAGACTGAATTTGGAGTATTGTGTGCAGTTTTGGTCATCGAATTACTGGAAGGATATTAATAAGGGTGAAAGAGTGCAGAGAAGGTTTACAAGGATGTTGCCAGAACTTGAGAAACTGAGTTACAGAGAAAGGTTAGGACTTTATTCCGTGGAGAGTAGAAGAATGAGGGGAGACTTGATCGAGGTATATAAAATTATGATGGGTATAGATAGAGTGAATGCAAGCAGGCTTTTTCCACTGAGGCCAGGGGAGAAAAAAACCAGAGGACATGGGTTAAGGGTGAAGGGGGAAAAGTTTAAAGGGAACATGGGGGGGGGGTGCTTCTTCACACAGATGGTGGTGGGAGTGTGGAATGAGCTGCCAGATGAAGTGGAAAATGTGGGCTCACTTTTAACATTTAAGAAAAACTTGGACAAGTACATGGATGAGAGATGCATGGAGGGATATGGTCCAGGTGCAGGTCAGTGGGACTGGGCAGAGAAATGGTTCAGCACAGCCAAGAAGGGCCAAAAGGCCTGTTTCTGTGCTGTAATGTTCTATGGTTCTAACCTGTTCCACCATCTCTTGAATTAGGCCAACATATCAAAAAAATATAAACCATTCAGGTATTAAATATTCTACAGCATTATTTGTTGGTCTGGTTTAAGCACACCCCCAAACACCAGTCACAATGTCAGTTTGAAGTTCCATCAAAGTGTTGTTATGCCAGGGAAGAATAAGGCTGGAGTGGTGTAGAGGGCACTGTGAAAAGTGGTGAACCAGCTGAGAATGACCACCACTTCATTTTCATGGACTAATTTAGCATGTCAAACATGGATAGGATTTAAAATAAAATGGTGGGAAGCTTCAACATGAGAACAAAGGGTTTGAGGTTCAAAAGATTGGAGATGCTGAAATCCAGAGCAACAACAAGCAAGGTGATGGGCAGGCAACATCTTTGAAGAGAAATTGACAATCAACACTTCAGATTGAGTTCCTTCATCTGCAGTCTAGATGGAGATTTTCAACCCAGAACTTCAACTATCTTGCTTCCTGCTTGTCAAGAAAGGTTAATAATTGGTGCACCCAATCAGATTGTGAGCCTCAGTCAGAAACTTTAGAAATGTCATCATGGATAGGAAGTGTTATAACTTAAGTGTACAAGGAGATCATTGATGGAAGTGCCAACTAACTATTCTTACAACCCAACTTGGATCAGTGCCAAATCCTCAAGATCATGATAATTGGATAGTTAGAACCAAGTTCAAAGATGTAGAGCATCTGGACAGCACTTCTGGGGCTGGAAACATCATTATGTTCATATAAACACATTCACAAGCAAGCAAGCTGGATGTATAGTTGTAGATTCTGAATTGGAAGAGTGAAGTGCTGACGATGAAGGCGAGGGATCATAGCTCCGGAGGAAGTCAGAATGATGTGTCCAGAAAAAGCAGTATGGATCAGAAAGAGCAGTATAGAAGGGAAAGATGAAGGTGAAAAGGTAATTTCAAGAATGCTGGCAATTTGGGACTCTGTAGGTTTTCATAACCTGACTACTTAAGGGCATTGAAGAACAGCTTAGAACTTACATCAATATTGTCCATGGGTTAGATAGCATATAAAGCATGAATCAAGAAATCCAGATAAGTGAACAATAATTATAGATTCCTTAGTTGCTGTGGATGTAGCCCGTTGATTAGGGCTGAGGACTAGTGGATCACATCTAGCCAATTACAGTAGACTTCACCTACAGTCCGTCTGCCTTTCCCTTTGCTGCTGAATTGGGGATCAGTATTCACAGCTGCAGACTATGTAAATCATCATTTATTAATGACCCACTGTCACCAGCAAGGGGCAAAGAACAAGCTGGTAGCTGAAATATCGAGAAGCTTCTCCATGCGCAAGTATCTTAATCTCTGATTAAGGTTGCTTTGTGAATCATTTCCTTAAGACCCTGCTTTTAAAATGCTGCCATGATTGACTGGGTCACATTTTGATTAATGTGACCCTGTAAGGAATGTGGAAATGCGTGTCTGTTTCAATTATTTTTATTTTATTTCATTTATTTAGAGATACAGCATGATAACAGGCTTTCCTGGCCCAACAAGCCTGCACTACCCAGTTACAGCCCCGTGACCCATGAACCGACTAGCTCGGATGTGGGAGGAAACCGTGGCACTGGGAGGAATCCTGTGCCATCACAGGGAGAGCATGCAGACTCCTCGCAGGTAGCGGTGGGACTGAACCCATGTTGCTGCAATAGCTGTAATAGTGTTGTGTTGAGGCTGCAATGAGTTATTTAAAATTGCTTCCTACTATCTCATTCAATCAATCTGGGCTGGCTCTTGGTGATAAAGGAGGCAGGTTACTACAAAGACACAGTGCTATGGATTCGCATCCAAACATCAATTAGTAAAAGTAACCCAAGCAATTGACTTCCCCTCTGCCATCATATATCTGAATGGTCCATGAAGCCATAAACACTATCTAACTATTTCTCTTTGCAATATTTATTTATCTTATTTATTATTGTAACATAGCAATATTTTATGCCTTGCACTGTAACAAATTTCATGACATACAGTATGTCGGTGATAATAGAGCTGATTAGGATTCTCCTCTATGTGGTGGTATACTGGATTGACGGAGTAGCCTGTCCAGCTGGCCACATTGAGAGCCCTAAAATTCTTCTCCACTCTGATCCAAGGAATCACTGGAAAATCATATATCTGATTAAGTGATACGTTGCTGAACTCTGACCACAAGAAAAGGCCCCCTCCATTACTTTTAGCTAAAGTTGACCTTGTATTACAATGATGCACCATCAATAACTCTTGGAGACGTGAGGCGAGATATAGGCTTTTATTGGCTGGAAGGAAGAACAAGCAGCAATTGACCACCACACTGCATCCTGGAGACTGAGACCAGGTGCGGTGTCCCCAATCGCCTTTAAACCGGAGCTACGGTCAGCGAGAGGAGCCACAGGAGCAGTCAGCGGGGGGGGGGGGGGTGTCCAGACAGGTATATGTAGTTCACCACATACAACAGAATGGTGTCCAGTGGGGGCATGCCTTACTCTGATTGTCGAAAATTGCTTCTGTTGTGATTGGTTAATTTCAAAGTTGCAGCTGCTTTTCCCATTGGATACTGCCTGGTGTCCAGTTTCAAATATCCTGGGTATACAAAATAGCTCGTGGAAGGGGCTTGCTATCTTGTCCTTTGTTTAAGATATGACTACTGGGAAGGTATGCTCTTCATGCAGTTTTAGCTAAGTATGTTTGTTGAGTATTCAGATTTGTAGCATCTGTAAGTTGGGGACATGACTGTTTGCTCGAATTTTAACTGCTTATAAATAAATGATTAATAGACCTATTCGCAGAGAATGCTTTCAATATCATTTGCCAGACCCACAATCCTGATTGAGCATTACAAGTGCATAATCACTTTACAGACAACTCCCAAATTCAGAGAACTGAAAATTCTATCTTTTGATAGAATAGAAATTCACCAATATTTCTTTAAATTTAGTAAACTATATCAAACAAGGCCAAGTCCTTATCCCACTGGGGATCATAACAACCCAAAATAGTCTGTCTTAAGTATTAGTTCTACCTTCCAGGCCTCACCATCTTCTCAAAACTACCATTGGGCAGGAAACACAACAGCCTGAAGTCCTACACCACCAGGTTCAAGAACAATACTTCCTTTCAACCATCCAGTTCTTCTACTAACTGGCACAACCTTTATAACTGCAATTAAGGAACACTCTGACCAATTTGATCACGTTACACAAAAATGGATCTTGGATTTCTGTTTTAATTGTGTTCTTTCTTGTAAAAAATGTGTAATTTATTTTTATATTTTCCTAGAGTATCTGATGCCATATGCTTGTGATGCAGCTGCAAGTAAAATTTCCATTACACCTGTGCATACTTGCACTTGTACATATGACAGCCAACTGGACTTTAGAATCAAAGAGTGATACAGCACTATAACAGGCCTTGTGGCGCACCAAGTCCATGCTGAATATAATTGCCAAGATACTCTAATATGAATTTAGTCACATATTTTATTCTCCCCATATTTTCATCCACAGATTCTGCTGCTCACCTGCTCATTAGGGGCAATTTACAGTGGCCAGCTAACTTCCCAAAAACAAGAGAAAATCTGCAGTTGCTGGACATCAACGATTTGAACTTCTTCCTAGTAGGAGGCATCCTACAGATGCTGCCTGGCCTGCTGACATCCTCCAGCATTTTGTGTGCATAATCTCCCAAAAATTCAAAGTTCAAAATAAATGTATTACTCAAGTACATATTCTATGTGTTATCATTTATGACCCTGAGGTTCCTTTTCTTGCAGGGAATAAAAGATATACAATAGAATTTACACAAAAAATTACACATAAAGCGACACAAACAACTAATGTGCAAAAGATGACAAACTGTAAATAAAAAATATTACTGAAAATATTAGCTGTAAAGAGTCCTTGAAAGCAAGTCTAGATCATAGAATCAGTTCAGAGTGGTAGTGACTGAAGTTATCCACACCATTTCAGGAGCCTGATGTCTGTAGGGTAATAAATGTTTCTGAACCTGGTGGTGTGGTGTCTAAGAATTCTGTACCTCCTGCCTGAGTACAGTAGTGAGAAGAAGGCAGGGATGGTGGGAGTCTTTGATGATGGATGCTGCTTTCTTGTGGCAGCCCTCCATGTAAATATGCTCGTTAGTGGGGAGGGTTTTGCCTGTGATGGACTGGGCTGTATCCACCACATTTTTGTAGCCTTTTCCATTACACCCTTCAATTCTTATTGCCAAAACACAAGAGACTGCAGAAGCTGGAATCTATTGTAACAAACTGGTGGAACCCAGTGGCAGCATCTGTGGGGAAATAGGCAGTCGATGTTTTGGGTTGAGACTCTTCATTTGGAAATCTTATTATTGCTTGATCTTCAGAGAAAAGCATCATCATTATGTGCCATGTCTTATGATGTCGGTGATCAAGGTCTTTGACCCTGTTTGTTTTTGGCATAATTTTACGCACAAATGGTTTGCCATTGCCTTCTTCTGGACAGTGCCTTTACAAGATGGGTGACTGATGCACCATCAATAACTCACACTGAGACGTAAGGCGAGATATCGGCTTTTATTGACTGGAAGAAGGAACCAGGAGTGAGTGTCCATCATACTATGACCTGGAGACTGAGGCCGAGTGTCAGGCCTCAGATCGCCTTTATACAGGGGCCTGTGGGAGGAGCCATAGGAGCAGTCAGCAGGGGGCGTGTCCAGACAGGCACATAGTTCACCACAGTGACCCCAGCCATTATCAATACACTTCAGAGATTGTCTGCCTGGCATCAGTGGTCACCTAACCAGGACTTGAGACTTGCACCAGCCATTGCTCCAGTGGCTTCACGAGACCTTGATCAGTGGCGGGGGGGGGGGGGGGGGCTATGCATGGGCTACACCTTGCCCAAGGGTGACCCACAGGACTTGCAGAGGGAAGGAGCACCTTACACCTCTTTTGGTAGAAACGTTATCTCCACCCCACCAGAGCAAAGCACACCATTGGATAGGAGCCTCTTTCTTGAGATCTGCCGCCTATCTGTTCATTCTGTTATACCATGCGTAGGAGGAGCATGAGAGTCAGCAACTCGCCTGCTCACATTGCCAATGCTTTTGTGCTGGCTGTTCCTTTAATGCCACGCCACTGAAATGCTAACTGGGTGATCAAGCTTGTTTCAGCAACAGAGAGGTTGGGTTGGAGGGTACTTTCACCCTGCATATAATATGATTTTTCTATTAAGCATATGGAGAATGCATTTATCTTCTCCAATAGGAGATATGAAAAAAGGCAGATTCTGCACTGATTCATCTGCACTGCATGAAGCACTTTGCACAAGAGAAAGGGTGGAGGTGATATATATTTAAGAATTCAAAACAAAACCATTACCAAGACCGATGTTGCAGACTATCTCTCACCTGAGTGTAAACACACATCCTTGCAAGGCACATTACCATGGCAACATCACATGTTTAATTATTCTTCACAATATTCATGCTATGAATGGGTCTCATCAGTAGCTAAAGAGGGAGGCAGTGATGGGGGGGGTCGTGCAGTTGAGGAATTGCAGGGGGGATAGAGAGGACTGACATTTTGTTCAGATAATATGGTTCTGGCTAATTATCCAACATCATGAATAACACACAAGGCAATTCAAGTACACAGCCAGAGGCAGAGAGAGACAAAGCCTGTTATTCCAGCCACAGGAATCAGCTCTCTCAGCATCAACAGAGGCTCAGCAACATGAAGGAGACAACTCAGCTCCAAGGTGTATCTGCCAGTGTCGATGAGGATCAGGGAACAGAAGGAAGAGGAAGAAGGGTTAAAATAACAAGGCTGCTCGCCTTTAGAAGATTCACAAACAGAAAGAAGGAAAGGCTGTCTCCCAGTTGAACGCCAAACTCTGCGTGGGCTGCATGCTGAGAGCTGGAGCCTTGCTGTGTAAATCACTGATTTCATTTACCGCCCTCTCCAGTCTGTCCACTGCCGTCTTCCATAAATATTTAGGCAGATGCACCCAGGCTCGTACAGTCCCTGAATACCAACAATGGCTGATAAAGTAACAAACAATCACAAAAACCCGCAGTAAATACACAACGGCAGCCCACGCACCACTGAAAAGAAACTGCACCTGGAGCAGTGCAGGAGTCTATGCTGCTCGGATAGACAGAAAGCATTCCGGACACTGACTGACTGAAAGCTAAACCGCTCCTGTGTCCACCTTACATGGGATAAGGGACCACCTTTCACCTGCCCTGCCACTGCAGGGAACAGAGAGCCCGAGCCCACAAGCACAGAGGAGTTAGGCTAAAGGGATAGGAACATAAGAAACAAGAAATTGAGAAGCAGAAGGCTCTCTAGTCCATCAAGCCTTCTCCACCACTCAATGAGATTGTGATGCTTGGCTGTGGGCTCAACTCCACCTAACTGCCATTTCTCCATAATCTTTAATTCCCCTGCCACACAAAAATCTATCTCACTGTGTCTTAAATATAAGTATTTAATGAGGTAGGCTCTACTACTTCCCTGGGCAGAAAATTCCACAGATTCATTATTCTCTTGGAAAAGAAGTTTTTCCTCATTTCCATCCTAAATCTATTCCTTGAGGCTATGTCCCCTAGCTGGATGAGGCATTGGTGGTTGCGTTGGGTGATTGTTGGTGGGAGGAGGCGGAGTTGAGGATTTCCAGTGGTGTTAGGAGTGGTAGTGGTTGATTCAGATGAATGTTGTTGAGCCATGTTTGTGAGTCGGGGTCCTGGGTCTGACTGTGGTTGGTGTACTGTTGAGTGAGGATGCTGAACCGGTTGGATGCCTGCGAGTTTGGGCCCTCAGGCAGTCAGTGAGAGGATCAGGTGAGAGTGATGAGCAAGGTGGTGAAGGAAGAGGTTAAGAAATTGAGGAATAGAGTCAATCGCGCAATACCCCACGGATGCAGGCCCTTCGGCCCAAGCAGTCTATGCTGACCATAGTTCAAAGTTCAAAGTAAATACATCATCAAAGTGTGTATACTATGTACAACCTTGAGGCAGCATAAAACAAAGAAGCTCAAGAGAATCCATGAAAAACATCACACCACAAAAACCAACAAACATCCAACGTCAAAAAAAGAACAGATCATGCAAACAATAAAAAAAGTTAACACAGAGCATGAATGACAGAGTCCTGGAAAGTGAGTCCACTGTCTCGGATCAAGTTCAGCGCTGAGACTAGCGAAGCTGATCCTGGAGCCCGACAGATGCAGGGCAACAACTACTTCCAAACCTGGCAACGGGCCTAAGATCCCTGCACCACCCTCCCGATGGAAGCAGAGAGAAGAGAGACAGACCGGTCAAATCCAGGCAAACAATGCAGGCTTAGGTTGGGGGAACCATGGCTGACACAGGGAAGTGAGCTGAACACCAGTTCGATCCCCGTCCTCATGTCTTAATCTTTTTAATCTGGCTCGGTGCTTAGATCGGCTGAACATCCGTTCATTTCTCTTTCTCAGGCCCTGTCACTCCAGTCTGGGTGGGGGTGGGGGGGGGGTCTCAAGCTTTCTGCCCCAGCAATGGCTACTGAATGCCTGCATTCTTGAGAGCCCAGTTTGCTGGATCCTTCAGGAGACCACAAGACACCAGATCGTTCAGACAGTTCAAAAAGACAATGACAGACTGCGGATTGCAGCGCTCATCGTCCTGAAGGAGCATATTTAGTAGAATAACCAGTAGTTTTGTCAGCTGCCCAGAAAATGTCACTGTATATTTGCCAGCACCATCTTTGTGCCCGTGAATATGGTCCCAATTTCTTGTGTTTGGCTCATGTTCCCTAAGCTTCGCCCCTGCATTTACCTAACGAAGTGCTTGTTAAATGATATTACTGTACCTGCCTCAACCATTTCCTCTGGCAGCTTGTACTCATGACCCTCTGTGTAAAAATGTTGACCCTCAGGCTCCTTTTAAGACTTTCCCCTCTCATCCTAAACTGCTGCCTCTGCCACAGTGGGGAAAAGATTGTTACCCAAAACCTTATCCATGGCTTGAAAAACTTCATACATTTCTATGAGACTGCCCTTTGTTCTCCTACATTCAAATGAACAAAGACATAGCCTGGGTAAATGCTCCCTGTAACTCAGACCCTCTGGTCCTGGCAGCATTGCTGTGAATCGGTTCTGTACTCTTCGCAGTTGAATCGTGTTGTTCCCATAACAGACTGACCAAACAATGGGAAAGCAGGTAAGCAGATACATTTGAGGGAAGTCACCAGCCTTGGGTTTCCAGCACTGGGCTGAGCCCTGCTCAGAGAAGCCCCCTTTTCTTTCAGGAAAGGAAAGCAGCAGTGTTACAAGCCATTTGCACTGAGGGTGTCCAGTGACAGGCATTCCTCAAAATCACATGGACATATTTCTCCAGTGAGCACTCAAAATGAAGCCAGGGGTCTCAACCTGATACCTCCCACAGGGAGGCTGCCTGATCTGCTGAGCACTTGTTTATTGTTTGCCCAACATTCAAAACGAGCTCTTGCAAACTACTTGACGTCACTATGAGTGTACCTGACACAAGAAACACATCATTGGTGTGAGTGGGATCCGCAACACTTTGGGCCATGCCTTCACAACTTCCATCTCCAGGCAGCTTAAACAAGAGGGCGGAATTAGATGTCTCACTGAGTTTCACACTGGGATATTGCTTGGAATTTCAAGCAGACTCAGTTCTTCCATCCAGTTCTCAATCACAGCTGTAGGTACAGGCTTTGAATTCAGCATTAAATAATTAAGACAATGCCCCAGATGAAACACATATTACAGCACAGAAAAGGGCATGATTATTACATCAAATACATTGGAGAAGAACTGACCATGGGATACTGAAAGAGTTGGAACGTGCACAAAAGAAATAAAAGCAGGGGGAGATCTTTCACCCCCTCATGCCTGTTCTACCATTAAGTGAGACAACCTCCTGAAACAGCAGCTTCCTACCTTGACCATACATAGCTTGATTTCTTTCACAGAGAAAAACCATCAGTCCCCAGGGTGAAGGTGGCAGAGAAGAACATCTCAGAAGTTACAACATCCAAGTACCAGATCTTGCTGGCATGGTTCATGTGTTACTGAAACCATCTCGCAAGCCACTCCTCGCGTTACTAGTGCTCAAACAGACCTTGCACGGTTGTCTATTTGAACCTTCTCATGGAAATGAATAGATGGTAAATAAGCAAACTTGGGTGCAAATTCAAAATCAGGGCATGAATTTCATCAATATGAAATTAGTGCAGTAATAGTAAACGTAAGAGACGAGCTTATGTGGAGTTTATTGTTATGAGCACAAGTATGGGAGGCAGGGGTACATTGAAACACTTGCCTGCAGCAGCATCACATCACTGCATATTTGTAAAACTGTTCTGAACTTTTTTTTGAAATGTAGCTTTGCTACTGCACTTTCTCTGCAAACATAAAACCATAATTCTGTTATTGCTTTTACTTTGCACAAACCAGTGTACCGATGTGGTGAAATGACCTGCATAGGGTGGCAAGCAGACAAAGTTTATCATTGCATCACAGTACATGTAATGATAATGAACCCGTTACCAATTTTTAAAGTTCTCGCTCAGTGCTGAACTGAGTGCCACTCTAATCACTTCCCAGAATGCTGACCAGAATAGACATATGTCAACTAGATTTTGAAGATCAGACGAAGGGACTGAATGTCTGAGCCACAAGGAAAACCAGCTGCCAGGTTTTACACTTACTTCGACTTCATGTCATCCACAGCATCATAATGCAGCAATTGCTCAATAATAATCTGTCCACAATACTGGCCAAGTTGCGTCTGGACCACTTGGAGCCAGAACTGATTGGCTAAACATTCTTATTTCGCAAATGGACCAAAGAGCTCCATTTGATAGGTGGATTGAGAGTAACTGCCCTCGCATGACCTAGTGTGGCATCAAGGAAAAGTGAATGGCCATGAGGGAAAAACATCACTATGAGTAGCTGCACAAAGGCAGTGTTTGTTAGGGGTCAGTCATCCCAACTCACAAACATCAAACAAAATGCTCAAGGAACTCAGGACAGGCAGCATCTATGGAGGGAAATGAACAGTCAATGTTTTGGGCCAAGACTTCAGGACTGGACTGGAATGGAAATGTGCAGGAGCCAGAATGAAGAGGAAGGGGGAGGAGGAGAAGAAGCTGGCAGGAAATAGCTAAATCCAGGTGAGGGGGAAAGAAGGTGGGTGGGCGAAGAGTGATGAAAGAGAATGACCCCTTTTCCTTTTCAGTTCTGATGAAGGGCCGTGGCCTGAAAAGTCTACTGTTCATTTCCTTCCACAGAAGCTGCCCGACCTGCTGAGTTCTTCCATCACTTTGTTGTTAAGATTTCCAGCATCTGCAGGATCTCTTGTGTCTCAGACATCATTGCTGAATTTCCAAAGATTGGCTCACTCCTTCTCTGGATTCTTTGCAGAGGTGCTCTTTTGATATCCATTCTGCAGGATCCGCTAGGTGGTCTCTCTCTGTACAGGTGGTCTTTTAATGCCCATACTGTGGGACTGGGTGAACATCAGTGAATGAGTTAACTCTCTCAAGTAGCAGAGATCGACGAAGAACGTTGGTCCTGGCCTATAATTAATTCTGTTCACACCACAGAGGAACAGTTGACATTAAGCTTACTGATTTAAAGGTCTTGCTGCTCATTAGTATAATAAGTTTGCAAAATTATGCCTCAAACACCATGGATTTTTTGTAAACGTTGTATGTTTTGTTAGCCTCTATGGTGCAAATACCACACTTTAGAAAAACCAAACCAGCTTTAGAAATAGAAATATTCTATTGACACCCAGAAATACTAATTATGGCAGGATTAAATAATTTGGATTTTTTGCGAATTTCACAACACAAGAAAATCGGAGCTGGAGTCGGCCACTCGATCCCTCAGACCTACCCCACCATTCAACATGATCATGCTCGATCTCTGTTAACCTCAATCCTTCTTTTGTGTCAGAATTCATAACTGTCAATTCATCTTTCTCTGTCTCAAACACATTGAATGGTCTGGCTTCCAATGCCTTCAGCCGCAAGGAATTCCAGAGACTCTCTACCTTCTGAGAGAAGGATTTTCTCCTGAAGTTTTAAATGACCAGCCCTCCCCAGTTCATATCTATGATCCTGTGGTTGTGATTGTCCCGCACGTAGAAGCATCTCGATGTCTACTCTGTCAACTCTCCTGAGGATTTTGTATTTTGGAATAAGTTCACTGCACATGCTCAGAACCACACTCCAAGTTATTCCCTGGTTTCTTTTGCCCACTTTAGCAACGTGCCTGTCTCAGAGTTGTGAGCATGAGCAAGGGTGTGGTTGCTGTAATCCAGACCCAGTCCAACATGTACATCGCTGGGGCCTCAGGTTGAATTTTAATTCAAGCTTCTATATAAGAAAGATCTTACTTTTATGTTTTTTGTTATTTCCTGTGTTACATTTTTCTCTGTTAATATCCCATTCTCTTGGCCTGGTTGAATCAGCCTGTCTGAGTTAATCCAAGTTAGTTCCAAATCGCTAAGCTTGCTGCCACCTTTGAGTTGAAACTTTGACTGGTTTGAGCAACAGCATTGAACGCAAGTCCATAGCCTGGCACTATGACTGGAATATCAATACAGAGTGAAAACTCCCACTTGGAGCAGCAATCTTTCAGATCTCTCATCCTGCATCACTGTTACGTGGAAAGCAAACAGCCCATGACTCATAGGTTCTGGCTAATAATAATTTGATAGAAGTGTTCAAAACAAAGCAATTCAAGTAAGTAATGAATTGGTGAAAAGATCATAAGCTGAAGGGTAAAGAAGAAATGAGCAAAAATTGTTTTTACATGACAAGTAGTTGTGAGCTGGGATTCACAGACGACACATGGTAAAATCAGATTAAGCCATGGCTTTGAGGAGGAATTGGATCATGCCTTGATAGACATTCACGGGGTTGAAGAGAAAGATCCCAAGCTCGGAACTAATTGTGCTGATCTAAATGGCACAGGCTTGATAGAAAGAGGAAGATTCATTCAAAGCGAGTGACAGTACAGAAATAGGCCCATGTACCCATGCTGAACTATCAAGTATGTACTTATACCATTCCCACTTGATTCTCCTCAACTCTCTCCAATTCAGTCCCTCACCAGCACACTAGGGGGAACTTGCTAATTAATCTGATTTGCACACACTTGAGAGGTGGGAGGAAAGTGGGACGGCTCATGGAAACACATGCAAACTCCACACAGAGAGTAGCCAAGGTCAGGATTGAACCTAGGTCCTTGGAGCAGTGAGGCAGTGACTCTACTAACTGCACCACTCTGCTGTCCACACCTTAACCACTATTTGGATTCTGTATTCAAGAATCCAACAATGCCCCAAAAGATGAGCTTATCATTTATCTGGGATGAGGCTACATGTAAACTGGCTGCTGTGCTGGTTGATGTTACAACACTCCATTGTTAGCAATCATCTAGTATCTGTGTGAAACTCTTCAGGACACAGAAATGATTAAATGTATTATATTAGATCTAAAGCAAAAAATACTGTACTTAGTAGGCTACACAGAGTCTACAAAAAGAGAAACGGTGTCAATACTTTGGGACTGAGACCCTTCATCAGAACTAGAAATGCTAGTCCTATTTTAGCCTTCATTTTCAGTTTCCAGCATCTGCTGGGTTCTTTTGATTAGCACAAGAATTGTCTTCTACTTGGCTTACAGTGGAACTACGCTCTTCATGAAGTTTATTAGGGATACCTGTACTCCTGCTCATTAATGCAAGTGTCTAATCAGCCAATCATGTGGCAGCAACTCAATACCTAAAAGCATGCAGACATGGTCAAGAGGTTCAGTTGTTGTTCGGACCAAATATCAGAAAGGGGAAGAAATGTGAACGAGGCGACTTTGACCATGGAATGACTGTTGGAGTACCTCAGAAACTGCCGATCTCCAGGCATTTTCACATACGAGGGGTGATTAATAAGTTCTTGGCCTAAGGTAGAAGGAGTCAATTTTAGAAAACCTAGCACATTTATTTTTTTAACATAGTCCCCTACATTTACACACTTAGTCCAGCGGTCGTGGAGCATATGGATCTTGGACCTCCAGAAAGTGTCCACAGATGGGTGGTTGATAAGTTCGTGGCTTAAGGTAGAAGGAGATGAGTTATACAGCTCTCGTTACATGCACATGCAGTTCAACTCTGATTGATTATGCAGAAAGTTTGAAGTTAGTAACTCATCTCCTTCTACTTTAGGCCACAAACTTATCAATCACCCCTCATACAACAGCCTCTAGAACTTACAGAGAAAAACATCCAGCCAGCGGAGCGGCAGTCCTGTGGGTCAAAATGCCTTGATAATGAGAGAGGTCAGAGGAGAATGGCTTGACTGGTTCAGGCTGATGGGAAGGTGACAGTAACTCAAATAACCGCGTGTTATAACAGTGGTGTGCAGATGAGCATCTCTGAAAGTATAACATGTCGAACCTTGAAGTGGATGGGCTACAGCAACAGAAGGCCATAAACACACACTCAGTGGCCACTTTATTATGTACAGGAGGTAACTAGTACAGTGGCCACTGACTGTACAAGAGCTCGCCAATGCTGGAATCTGGAGCAACAACAGCCCACCAGTGGAACTCAGCAGGTCAAGCAGCTTCTGCTATAATATATATGGTGCTTTACCTGTTCCATTCCTCCAGCTGATTATCTTCAGTATATAATGGAAATGCATTTTAGCAGAAGAATAGGATAAAAACAAACACAACCACCCCACCCCCCCCCCCCCCACTCATATCGATTTCTTTGGTCCAGCCCAAAAGAAATTAGGTAAAGTGACTGGTTAGTTGTAAAAAGGAGTTTCCCTTTTTTATCAATTAATGCAAATTGTTAGGAATTACATTCCACCATTCCCCTAATGGCAACATCACCTAACCCATAGCACCCACAGCCAGAGAACCCCAGAGGATTCAGCTGGATACCTGCCTTCCCACTTCCCCCTCTGCCTGTCCCAGAGCCACTTCCCTTAGCTGTTCCCCATACCTGCATCATCATTCCCCACCTTGTTTAAACAGTCTCACATATGAAAACATAGAACTTTCAAGTAAATGATTTGCACAATAATCCTGAACCAGTAGTTAATCACATTCCTGATGGAATTCTATCAGATGTGAGACATGGTATTTTTTCTCTAAAATGTAGATGCTACTTATAAACTTGGTGATGCTTATCTGAACATTATGGTATTCTGCTTAAGACTTGTGTGTCTGATTTAACTCCACCATCCTAGCTTCTACCACACTCCTTTTTTTCAAAGGCCAGGATTATTTTCTATTTCCATTCCTCAGACACTGGGAGCAGTAATCCATTGGAGCAGATTAGCAGTTTTTTTCAGAAGCTATCTGCTATATTCTTCTCTCAAACTAACAGAGTGAAAATCAAAAAAAAATTATGTATTGGGGATGAGGTGTCTTCATATGTGGAGAGAAAAGACATGATTTGTAAAATAAACAGAATCTGCAAGGATCTATCATCCCAATGCCATAAAAGATAGCATCAATGATGGGCATAATCTACTCCAGGTGATTTCATGCAAGATTTATATCAGGTACATGTCAAATTGGGTAAGTTCATTTTTAGGCAAGAGACTACATTGGGCAAGTATTATAATGGGCAGGGTAATAGACTCTTTGAGTCAAAGTGTAATACAGTATGTAAACTCAACAGTACTATGCCAACCATAGCATCCTCCCTGCATTTCCCAGTTGCCCACATTCAGTGCATAACCTCCATGTATCTAAC
Organism: Hypanus sabinus; assembly: GCF_030144855.1. Lineage (NCBI taxonomy): Eukaryota > Metazoa > Chordata > Chondrichthyes > Myliobatiformes > Dasyatidae > Hypanus > Hypanus sabinus. Next base: position 41,870,664 of record NC_082726.1, on the reverse strand, counting down.
GAAATGCTGCTTGAATATTAGAATTGTTACCGCCTTGACCACTTCCTCTGGTAGCTCATTCCAGGTACTCTCTACTCTCTTTGTAATGAAACTATTGCACAAGACTCTTCTAAATCTCTCTCCTTTTATCTTATACCTGTGCCTTCTAGCTTTGGACTCCCCAATCCTGGGGAAAACACAAGCTCAAAGTAAATTTATTTATACTTTATTTTTTATAAATTTATTATAAAAATACATATCTGTACACATATGCTTCCCTGAGATTCATTTTCTTTTGGGAATTCATGGCAAACACAAGAAACAGAATAGAATCAATGAAAACTGCACCCGATGGGTCAGACAACAATCAATGTGCAAAAAAACAAGCGATGTAAATACAGAAAGAAAGAAAGAAAAAAGCTACAATCAATCAATCAGCAATAAATATTGAGGACATGAGATGAAGAGTTCTTCAAATTGAGTACATAGGTTGTGAGAACAGTTCAGTGATGAGGCAAGTGAAGTTGAGGGAAGTTATCTTATGCCCATTGATTCAAGAGCAAGTAGTTGAGTAGATGAGAAGTAATAATTGTTCCTAAATCTGGTGGTGTGGGTAATGAGACTCCTATACCTTCATCCTGATGGCAGCAGTGAGCATGGCCTGGATAGTGGAGGTCCTTGATGTTGGATGCTGCTTTCCTGTGACAGTGCTCTGTGTACATGTACTCAATGGGTGAGCAGGATATTACCCTGGGATTTACGGGCTGTATCCACTACTTTTTATAGGCTTTTCCATACAAGAGCACTGGTGTTTCCATACTAGGGCATGTCAATATACTCTCCACTACACATCTATAGAAGTTTGTCAGTCTTTTAGATGACATTCCAAATGCTTGCAAACTTCTATGAAAGTAGAGGGACTGCTGTGCTTTCTTTATAATGGTACTAACATGCTGGACCCAGGATAGATCCTTTGAAATGATAACATTGAGGAATTTAAAGTTGCTGACCCTTTCCACCTTTCATTCCCAAAGGAAGACTGACACATGGACCTCTGGTTTCCTCCTCCTGAGGTCAATAATCATCTCCTTGGTCTTGTTGACAATGAGTGAGAGGTTGTTACCAGATTTCAATCACCCTTCTATATGCTGATTCATCACCATCTTTGATATGGCCATCAACAGTGGTGTTTTTGGCAAACTCAAATACGGCTTTTGCGCTGTGCTTAGCCTCACAGTCTTGTGGTGCACCATTTGATGGAGATTGTGGAGGAAATGTTGTTGCCAGTCTTAATTGACTGGGATCTGCAAGTGGGGAAATCGAGGATCGAGTTACACAAGGAGTTATTGAAGTCTAGGACTTGGAGCTTATTGATTAGTTTTGAGGGAATGATAGTATTGAATGCTGAGCTGTAGTTGATAAAGAGCAACCTGATGTAAGCACCTTTGCTATCCGGGCTTTCCAGAATTCAGTGACGAGCCAATGAAATGGCATCTGCTGTTGACCTGGTGTGCTGGTAGGCAAAATGGAGTAGATCCAAGTTTCTTCACAGGCAGGAGTTGATATGTTTCATCGTCAACCTCTCAAGACACTCCATCACTGTGGATGGAAGTCATTGAGGCAGGTTACCAAATCCTTCTTAGGCACCAGTATAGTTGAATCTTACTCGAAGCAGGTGGATACCTCAGAGTGTTAAAGATATTGGTGACACTCCAGCCAGTTGATCAGCAAAGGTCTTTAGTACTCAGCCAGGTAAGGCCAGATGTCCATCTGGGCTGATGCTTTCCATGGCCTCACCCTCAGAAACCAAAATCAAAGGGTCATCAGTAGCTGTGGGAATTTGTGAGGGTGCCTCCGTGTTTTGATGGTCACAGCGCACATAAAAGGCATCGAGTTCATCCGGGAGTGAAGCCATGTTATCACATATGTCTCTTGGTTTCATTTTGTAGGAGGTGATAGCACTCAAGCCCTGCCACAGCTGTCAAATATCTTCCGTAATTCAAGCTTGGTCCACCTTCTCATGTGAGATGGTTTTCTGGAGGTCGTACCTGGATCTCTTGTATTTAACTTGATCTCCAGACCTGAATGCTACTGATCGGACCCTCAGCAGATTGCAGATTTCATGGTTCATCCAAGGCTTCTGGTTAGGGAAAACTGAATGATTTTGTGGGGACACACACATCTACAAATGCTTTTATAAAATCTGTGACAACCATGCGTGTTCATTCAGATTCTCTTATGAGATCTTGAACATAGCCGTGTCTATCAACATGAAGCAATCCTGCAGCCTCCGTGATGTCTTCTTTGTTTGACCATCCACCTTATTCATACCCCTCATGACTTCATAAACTCTCATGAGGTTACATCACATTCTGCTACATTCCAAGAAATAATGATTCAATGTGTCCAATCTCTCCCTATAGCTCAGGTCTTGCAGTCCAGGCAGCATCCTCACAAATCTCTTCTGTGCCCTCTCCAGCATGACAATGACAACACAATTTATACCATACAGGGAATAAGAATATGTGGCAGAGTTATAGGAGAGAGGATCCATGGTAACCATTGATCCTTTCTTACAGAGTCATGCAGTAGAGTTACACAGCCCAAAAAACAGGCCTTTCAGCCCAACTTACCCATGCTGACCAAGTTTCCCACCTCAGCTAGTCCATTTGCTTATATTTGACTCATATCGCCCTAAACATTTCTTATTCATGGACAATACTGATCCAAATATATTTTAAATGCTGTTTTTGCAGTTACTGGCATAACATTCTATGGCAGCTTGCTCCACATACACACCACCATCCGTATGTAGAATTCACATCTCAATTCCCTTTTAGTCTTTCTTTCCCCTCTTTCCTTAAACTAATACCCTCCAAATTTGGCTGATTTTCTCTGGGAAAGAGATTGTCTATTCGTTCAATCTCAGATCAGAATCAGAATCAGATCTATTACCACTGACACATGTTATGAAACTTTGTGACAGCAGCACAGTGCAAAACATTTTAAAAAATCAATGTGACAATAAAACTAAATAAATAAACAGTGCCAAAAATGAATAATGATGTGTTTGTGGGTTCATGGACCATTCAGAAAACCTGATGGCGGGGAAAGAAATTCTTCTAAAATCTTTGAGTTTAGCTCTGCAAAAGTTCAAGGTTCATCGTACATTTATTATCGAAGTATTTATTCTTTATACAACCTTGAGATCCGTCTCCTTACAGACAGCCACAAAACAGAGAAACCCAACAGAACCCATTAAAACAAAAGAAATCTGTTGAACACCAAGGAACAACTTGCCTCAGTCGCTGACACTTCAAGTGATAAGGTTCAGGTCCTTTCAGGCAATCTGTCTACAAAGTGGCTTTAAAATTGCTAGTCATTTTGTAGAGAGTCTTTTATCATGTTGCTGGGGGTCACTAACCAGCAAAACCCAATATCTTGGGTTCTATAACCTTTGATGCGTTCTAATAGCCTACAGTTAATCCACTCCATCAGCCATTACCTAGAAGTGAAGGTAAAAAAATCCACCCCTTGTCTTCAAGGTGTATATCTTATTGTGCAGCTCCCATCTACAACAGAGTACACTCAGCTCCATTACAAAGGTGCTGTTGCCATAGTTACTGATCCTCAGAGATGTTTTCTGAGCTTGTTTGCACAGATAGGTTCACTGTCTGTTAGCAGTGAAGTTTTTGCATCAATTATCACCATTACTGACCACCTTGGTTCTGAAGCAGAATAGGAAGATGTGAGTGTCTAGAGATCTGGCTGCCTGTCTCTTACTTCGGACTGCGGTCTTTGGGACCTTTGATTGATTTTGCCCAAAATCTGCTCAATGTTCTCCACATTACATTCAGATACATTACATAGCTACAGTTTTTGGGGACTGACTGCAAAATATACATAAGTCTTTCATGAGAAGATGCATTGAATTAGTTACTTCAGGTTTGCCAATGCAAAGCAAAGTCACCATCACAACACAGTAGTGATTTCATCAGCACTCCAGGGAATCCATAGAGAGTGGAGGCTAAGAAGGTTACATTTTGAGAGCAGCTAAACTCATTGGGCAGGGTCTTCATTGATTCCACCATGGATGGTCCCAAGCCCAGCTATGGAAGGAGGAGGGTTGTAATCCCATCCCATAAAAGCCCAGAGCAACAAAAATGGCAGAAAAAAGCTCCAGAAACCTCTTCCTGGGAGAGGAAGAATCTTCAAAGATGGGATACACCTAGGGACAACTTGAAAGACTGTCCCAGGACAGACGACTCGGGCAAGCTGCTGTAAGTGGCCGATGCCCCAGAAGGGGCGATGGGCTTAAAAGAACAAGAGTTTTCATCAGAAGTCCTGGTCCTAGCCATGGTTAACATAATCAACGTTCAATTCCAGCCGCTGTCTATAAGGTGTTTGTACATTCTACCACTGGCCATGTGGCTTTTCTCCAGGGTTCCCTGGATTTCTCCCACATTTCAAAGATGTACAGATTAGTAAAGCTTAGTAGGTTGTGGTCAGGTCATAATGGTGCCAGAACTCTGGTGAAACTTGCAGGCTGACTCTGGCACATATTTGGGCTTTATTGATCATTGATGCAAATGACACATTTTACTGTGTACGTTTTGATGCTTTAACGTGTATGCTACAAATAAAAGATCATCTTTAATCTTCACAGAGCAACGTGGGAAGGAACAACAACAAATATTAGTCCTAATTAACCAGTTTTTCAACTTGTTCTGTGAAAGGGAGGATGGAAATGAAGTGGGGGAGGGAGTGAGGGAAAGACAAGGACTTTAAAGTATTCTTAGAAGCAATAAATAACTTTTCAAAGAAAATCACTGTTGTTGTGTCCATTCTTGATATTAACTACTGCCTCTACAAGAAAATAATTAAATAGCTGGTGAACAAAAAGAGGCAACAGATAGTTAATATTGACAAATGATCTGTAAAATAATTTTTTGTTGTAAGGTGAAATGGTCCTATTTCATGGCCTATAATCACCACTAAAGATGCTTCTCACAGTACTGTTTCTAAGGCTTCTTAATGAAGGAATTGCTTGACTACTTTTAACAGTGTAGTGTAACATCCTAATGTTCAGTCCCATAAAGGTTATGATTTTCCATGAGGGATTTGCAGAGCAAGATTGCTGAATTTCCCTGCATTATCTTGCGCTATTTCAATTTCTGTGCTTTGCTATTTTCAATTCTTTATTTTATAGACCATTCTGCTCATCAAACCAATATTTGTTCTCAAAGTAACCCACCCCCCATCAATCCCATTCCCCACACATTTCTCTGAAATCTATTCTCTCTCAAATGTCCATTAATTCCAGGCTGACACTCCTACCTACACTATGGGTGATTTGCAGTGGAACCCGCAAGAATTAGGGGTATGGGATGAGACCACAGCACCCGAGTGAAAATGCAAGGTCTGAAGGAGAACATGCAAATTCTACAAAGATCAGAATTGAACCAGGTCGCTGAAGCTCAGAGATATCAACATCATCTGCAATGTCCAATGCTGCCCACGCCACTGAGCCATAACATCTAGTAGATGCTGGCACCTGGTCTCACAACTATAACCCTAGAGACATAAGCACATTAGAACAGCTCTCTTCCAGCTACTGTAGAGTGCTGATGCTTCAAGAGCATCATTGCAGCGATCACTGGGGAAAGAGGATGCTCCCAGGGGAATCAGTGGGGCCCAGAAATAACAGAGAAGATTACACACATGATGGATCTTCTTTGTGCATGGAAGCTACGGTGACCAGGAACACTGTCATTGACACTTGGAAGGAGGGAGGCTGGAAGAGCTTCTGAAAAGGAGAATACTACAGGCTGGTTTTGCAATGTAATTATATTACTTATATTTATATTTGTATTTGTACAGTCACTGTTCGATAGATTTGCTGAGTATGTCCACAGGGAAAAGAATCTCAGAACTGTATGTGGATACATGTATGATTTGATAATTAATTTTACTTTAAACTTGGAACTTCGAAACCCCGTGTCATGGAACTCAGGAAATGAAAATGTATCCTTAAAAAATTCACAAATCACTATCTAGAAATTTGAGATATGGAATAAAATTGACTCTCACACAATTCATGTGAAAGTAACTAAATAAATAAGAGCAGTTATTTGACTCACATTTTATGACACACGTACAGATGGCTCAGCTTCACATTATGGAAAACTGCAACGCAGACCGTTCTCTCGCGACACACCTCACTGTGTCCTAGTGTAAGGGTTGCATGTAATGAGTGCAGTGTCTGAATCGGTGTGCTCGGGGGAATCCTGAAATGCAGAAAAAATCCCATTGCTGCCCTGTCTACACTTCAGTAGAAAGCCCAGCAGTACTGAGTGGACAATCAACAACACACTATGAGATGTGGCGGAGATCAGCTCCAACAGGCTGACTGATCCTGAGATTACCACGTTCAGAGTGACTAACTTCGAGCTCCACAGGGAAAGCCTGTATGTGAGCATGATTCTGGTCACAGACGGTCCCCGATCTCAGTGAGCCCAATATCGGCTCATAAAGCAAAGTGGTTTCAGGAGAAGCATGGCGAGTAAACACCAGGTATGGAGCAACACTCCGTAAAATAGTGAAAAAGAGCATTCTGACAGGCTGCATCGCTGTCTGGTATGCAGGGTGCTTCTGCACAGGACCAAAAGAAGCTGCAGAGGGTCATAAATTTAGCCTACAAAGTACCCAGGGCACCTTCAAGGAGCGGTGACTCAGAAAGGCAGCATCCATTATTAAGGACCTCCAGCACCCAGGGCATGTTCTTTTCTTACTGTTACCATTAGGTAGGAGATACAGAAGCCTGAAGGCACAAACTCAACGATCCAGGAACAGCTTCTTCCCCTCTGCCATCTGATTTGTAAATGGACACTACCTCACTTTTTTCTTTTTCTTTTTCAATCTTTTTATTAAATTTCATATATAAAAAAACATATCATAATATTGAATAGGTTATAAGTGCACTAGACTTGAAGTTGAATTAGTAATAAGATAACAATATCTTATTAAAATATCAGCAAAAAAATAGTACATTAATCGATCAAACCTATATTAATTATACATGAAAAAGAGTAAGAATAATCATCAAAAGAAAAAAATTTAAAAAATACAAGAAAAAAATATATATTGAAAAAAAATTAAACCTAAACTAAACTAACATGAGCAATAATGACAGTTTATATGTATATGATAGTGTCAAAAACTCCGGAACTCCATACCAGAACAAGAATAAACAGAGAGAAGGTCTGGAAGAGGCCAAATTAATTCATATGAAAGTGTCGAATGAACGGTCCCCAAGTTTCTTCAAATTTAATTGATGAGTCAAAAATAGTGCTTCTAATTTTTTCTAAGCTCAAATAAGAAATAGTTTGAGAGAACCACTGAAATGTGGTAGGAGGATTTACTTCTTTCCAATTTTGTAATATAGACCTTCTGGCCATTAATGTTACAAAGGCAATCATTCGTCTAATTGAAGGGGAAAACTGATTATCATCCTCATTTGGTATACCAAAAATTGCAGTAATAAAATGAGGTTGTAAATCGATATTCCAAATTGAGGAAATGATAGCAAATATGTCCTTCCAATAGTTATGTAAAGTGGGACATGACCAAAACATGTGGGTCAATGAGGCCATATCTAAATGACATCTGTCACATTGATGGTTAATATGAGAATAGAATCGAGCAAGCTTATCTTTAGGCATATGGGCTCTATGTACAACCTGAAATTGTATTAAAGCATGTTTAGCACATATAGAAGAATTAACCATTTGTAAAATTTTCCCATTTTTCTGTTGATATATTATATTGAAGTTCTTTTTCCCATTCTTGTTTAATTCTACCTGATATTTCTGGTTGTATCTTCATAATCATATTATAAATAAAAACCACTAATCCCTTCTGACAAGGATTCAAGGTAAAAATCAAATCTGAAAAATCTATCAAAGTTGAATTGGGGAAGGATGGTAGAACTTTATGTAAAAAATTTCTGATTTGTAAATATCTAAAAAAATTAGATTTAGGTAACTTAAATTTGTTGGAAAGTTGGTCGAAAGACATCAAACTACCTTCAAAAAAAAGATCACGAAAACATATTATACCTTTCCTTTTCCATATGCTAAAAGCTTGATCTGTCAAAGAAGGTTTAAAAAAGAAATTAAGTAAGATAGGGCTATCAAGAACAAAGTTTTTCAGAGTAAAAAGCTTACGAAATTGAAACCAAATTCGTAATGTGTGTTTGACAATAGGGTTGGATATCTGTTTATTGAATTTAACTAAATCAGCAGGAAGAGAAGAACCAAGAACGGAGAATAGAGAATATCCCTGTGCATCATTGCATTCTAAATTTACCCACTGTGGGCACAATGGTGAATCCAAATCTAATTTCCAATATATTAAGTTTCGAATATTATTCGCCCAATAGTAAAATCTAAAGTTAGGTAAAGCTAAACCACCATCTTTTTTAGATTTTTGTAACTGCCTTTTACTTAGCCTGGGGTTTTTATTTTGCCACACAAATGAGGAAATTTTTGAATCATTGTTATCAAAAAAAGATTTAGAAATAAAAATTGGTAAGGCTTGAAATAGATATAAAAATTTCAGTAAAATCATCATTTTAATAGCATTAATCCGACCAACTAATGATAAGGATAAAGGAGACCATCTTGTAGTAAGTTGTTGAATTTGATGCAGCATAGGTAAAAAATTCAGTCTGAATAAATCTTTATATTTCTTGGTAATATTTATACCTAAATAAATAAAGTTATCAGTAACAACTTTAAATGGTATCCTGTCATTCAATAAAGTTTGCGCATTTAAAGGGAATAATTCACTCTTATCCAAGTTTAGTTTATAACCAGAAAAACTACCAAATTGAACCAACAAGGATAAAATAGCGGGAATAGACCTGTCAGGATCAGAAATATATAACAACAAGTCATCAGCATAAAGTGATAACTTGTATAACTTCTCATTACGGGTAATACCAAAAATATTAGGGTATTCACGAATAGCAATGGCTAGAGGTTCTAATGCGATATTAAATAATAAAGGACTTAAGGGACAACCTTGTCTCGTACCACGAGATAATTGAAAAAAAGAGGATCTGTAATTATTTGTAAGAGCAGAAGCAACAGGTTTATAATATATTAATTTAATCCATGATATGAAATTAGGACTAAAATTAAAATTTCTCAAGGCATTCAACTCTATCAAAAGCTTTTTCAGCATCTAATGAAATAACACATTCTGAGGTTGTGGGTGAAGAAGTATAAATTATATTAATCAATTTTCTAACATTAAAAAAGGAATACCGGTTCCTAATAAAACTAGTTTGGTCTTCTGAAATAATTTGTGATAGTAACTTTTCTAATCTAATAGCTAAAATTTTTGTAACAATCTTAGAGTCTACATTTAATAACGATATAGGGCGATAAGATGCACATAGAGTAGGATCCTTATCTTTTTTAGGAATTAGAGAGATAGTAGCTTCATAAAGAGACTGGGGTAATCTCCTCTTAGTAAATGCATCATTAAAGATTTCACATAACCAAGGGGAAAGCAAAGAAGAAGAAGTTTTAAAAAATTCTATAATATAACCATCAGGGCCAGGAGCTTTCCCTGAGTTCATTGATGAGATAGCCTCTCCTATTTCGGCCATAGAAATAGGAGCATCGAACAAGCTCTGATCTTCATCTGTCAGTTTAGGAATATTCAAATTTTTAAAAAAATTATCCATCATGGACAGATCACCATCAAATTCTGATTGATATAAAGATTTATAAAAATCTTGGAAAGTATTATTAATTTCTTTATGATCAGTAGTCAGATTACTGTCTTGTTTACGAATTTTAATTTGTCGCTTAGTCAAAATAGCTTTTAATTGGTTAGCTAACAATTTACCAGTTCGATCACTATGAATATAAAATTGAGCCCTGGTCTTAATTAATTGATTCTCAATTGAAGAAGATAATAATAAGCTATGTTCCATTTGAAGCTCAACTCTCTTCTTATAGAGTTCTTTGGTAGGAGTCATGGAATAAATCTTATCAATTTCTTTAATTTTATCCACTAATAAAGCAATATCTAAATATCTTTGTTTTCTTTTACCGACGGAATATGAGATAATTTGTCCACAGATAAAAGCCTTAAAAGAGTCACAAAGTATTCCTCTGTCAATCTCTTCGGTATAGTTTGTTGAAAAAAACAAGTCAATTTGCTGTTTTATGAAGGTGATAAATTCTGGATCTTGAAGCAAAGTAGTGTTAAGTCTCCAAGATCTAGTATTATTGAAAGAGTCCAAAATCTTGATAGATAACATCAAAGGTGCATGATCCGAAATGGCAATAGGATCATATTTACAATCAGTAACATCTGTTAATAAACGATGATCAATAAGGAAATAATCAATTCTAGAATAACTGTGATATACATGTGAAAAAAACAAAAAATCTTTATCTTTAGGGTTCAAAAACCGCCATATTTCAGTAATTCCCGAATCAACCATAAATGAATTAATAAGTAAGGCTGATCTATTCGGAAGAATTCGAATAGGTTTAGATCTATCCATCAAAGGATTCAGACAACAGTTGAAATCTCCACCCATTATCAACATATATTCATTTAGATTAGGGAGGGAAGTAAATAAACGTTTAAAAAATTCAGGGCAGTCAAAGTTTGGAGCATAAATATTAACTAGAGCCACTTTTCGATTAAAAAGTGAGCCAGTTATCAACAAAAATCTGCCCTGTGGATCAGAAATAATTTCATGATGTGTAAACGAAATCGAGGGGTCTATAAAAATAGACACACCCCTAATTTTGGCGGTACAATTCGAGTGAAATTGTTGACCCTACCAGAACCTAAAAAAGCGTTGATTATCCTCCCTCCTAATATGGGTCTCCTGTGCAAAAATAATATTAGCATTTAGTCTATGGAATACTTTAAATTTTTACGTTTAATCGGATGATTTAAATCATTAGTATTCCAAGAGATAAAGTTAATAGACTTATCCATCATGCCAATATTAATTGTGTGTATCATAAAAGGTTAAAAAGACACATAACCCATAATTCAGGAAGAAGGAAAAATGATTCAGGAGCAACCGGAGAACATGACACCTCAACAATATTAATAATTTAAAGTCGGCCCATAAACTAAAAGCAAAAAAATAAAAAGCAAAAGCGTGAAAAAAGATCCCTACCCCCTCCCCCAACCCCACGAAAAAAAGCCAAGCGGCAGGCGCACAAACTAATACTAATATTACCCCCATTTTCAAGATGGCAACTCCATGAAAAGAAAGAAAAAAGATTCTATATAACACCCAGATATAAATACAGGGTTGTAAAAAGAAAGAATATATATCAATCAAAATGAAAAAAATAATATAATAAAGCAAAAGATCATTAATAAAAGAGGATAAACATTAAAGTTTAAAATAGTGTAATATGCCTTTAAAAAAAGATTCCATATTCAAATACAAGAAAATGATGTTTCAAAAACAGAGACTTATGGGAAGAAGAAACGACATTTTGAAAAAACCATATTACCGAATATAAATGTAAATTCACCAATCTATTAAAGGTCATCAAAACAGGATTAAAAAAGGATTCAATAATCACTACAATATATAAAAAATGGTCCAAAAATCCAAAACATTCATCCCATTTTCAAGTACAAGCAAATAAATGCTTACGGAAAGCAAAGTCTTATGGGAAGAAGAAACAACATCTTAAAAAATAAATCATTATTACAGAGTATTAACGTGTATATCCAATTCAGAGGAAAAAAATTAAGAAAAAAGACATTATAGTAAAATTAAAAGAGCATCTGTAAACCATGATAATAAAAAAAAACCAGGTCTACAGACCAAAGTAAAAAGCTATACCGCAGCTTCATAAGTTAAAGCCCAAAACGAAATGGCATCTTCTCTCCAAAAATTCTTCAACATAACATAGTTCAACTTGTACTAGAAGACCGATATTCTTCGACGAATTTTTTCGCTTCTTCCGGAGTATTAAAGAAGCGCTGACTGTCGTCACTCAATGTAATTCTGAGATTCGCTGGGTATCTTAAAGCTTGTTTAAGTCCAATCGAATGAATCTCTGCCAACACTGGTTTAAAAGCGATTCTCGCTTTCATCACTTCAAATGAATAATCTTCAACAATACGAAACTTGTTGTTTCTGTGAGAAATCATACCTTTCTGACGAGCTAATCGGATTAAAAGCTCTTTCTCCCAAGGATAATGGAGGCGAACAATCACAGCTCGTGGCTTGTCTCTCAAGATCGAAAATCTCGAAACTCTGTGGGCACGATCAATAGTAGGTTTAGCCCGCAAAGCGTCCTCGCCAAAAGTTTCCCACAATAAGTTAGAGAAATATTCAGTTAAGTCACCAGACTCAACATTTTCAGGAAATACAATAATTCGCAAGTTCTGTCTGCGAGATCGGTTTTCAAGATCGGTGATTTTAAACTTATTCTGCTCCACTATTTTAGCGGTCGACCGTACCTTCTTCTCCAAAGTTTCAATAGTACGTATTTTTTCACAAATTAACTTGTCAAGAGCCGCAAACTTTTCTTCATGCCGTTCAATATCTGCTGCCTGCGATTGAAGCTTGGTATCAAACGATCTAACGACTTCTTCAAGCTCAGACATTTTCGCAGTAAGCTTATTTTCCAGACTTGCAAGTTTAGTATCCAGTTTAGTGTCCAGAAGACTGGAGATTGCCTCAAGAGATGGAGGGTCTTTAGACGATTTCTTAGATACAGACATTTTAAGTTTGAAAAGATTAAATCAAGTATTATTTTAGAAAAGAAGTAAATCGTAAATATCAACCCATGTAATTAAGTATGAAAAGATTTGATTAAAGGGTGATTATAGTTTAAAAAATGAAGAGCGCCTAAAAGGCAGATGTCTACGTCGCCATCTTGAAACTCCCTTCCCACTTTTTTAATATATATTATTTCTATTTTTGCATGATTTTTAATCTATTCAATATACATATACTGTAATTGATTGACTTACTGATTTATGTTTTTTCTGTATTATGTATTGCATTGAACTGCTGCTGCTAAGTTAAATTTCATGACACCTGCTGGTGATAATAAACCTGATTCTGATTCTGTTTCTGAGATCGAGATCAGCCAACATGCATAGTACACCTGCTCCCTCTGTGGGAAGACCAAGTTGAAGAGGAGGGCCATTGGAATATGACACAGTAGGTCCTGCATGAAGACTGTGGCTGGAGAAGCCTGGGCTTATAACACAACTTCAGCTGTCACTGTGAAGTCTTCAATTCATCTTCTCTGGGAGCTGAAGTACCAGTGAATGTCAATCATTGGTGGTGTCTAACTTTCAACTGTTTATATGCCAGCAACCTAGCGAATAAAAGGTTAAAGACAAAAAATAAAAGGATTGGTCTTTTGTGAGGCAATGCTAATTTTTATATGAGTGAAGTTAAACAGCACACGGAGGACAAATTTAGACTTTGCATTATTTGAGGATGGTGATATGCAGGAAGTTATGAGTTTCTGGAATTAATAAAGACTTTCCCAAAACGTCAGGGTATGGGTTTCCTGATGGAAAGGACTGAGGCCAAGAAATAGCCTCATCTTTGCTCCACCCCAAGGTAAATCTATGTTTGACTGCAGAGTGCTGTATTATTTTGGGACTGAGCAAACACATTGATCCTATCCCCACTCACCCTCCAGGCCCCTCACACCTTGTACTGTGTGGATGTGAACACCATCAGGGACAGTGTGTGCAGGAATTTACAAGACTCCACCGAAAGAATTCTCTGGGCGGATGAAGAAGTGGAGCCCAGAACAGAGGAATGATGTAATTCTGTTACTTGTTATGTTCCTGGTGAGTTGAATACAGATTGGGGAAGGGGCCAACCACTTTGTCCTCTCTCTTTCTTCAGTCAGACAGTGCACTCCATTTCAAGGCAGGAAAGGGAGCCAAGCTGGCTTCAGCTGCATTACATGCTCACACCTATCAGAAGAGACAGCCACCACTCATGAGCAGCGGGAGAAGACGGGATAAAACGCTCAAACACACACAGCATTGCTTTTCTTCTCATTTTGCTGAATCGAATAAATCATACATAAAATTTCCTGAAACTCTCGAACTGAACTTATTCCAGTCAAGCTGCAGATTTTGACAACCATTGAGTTGCAAAAATTAGTATTCTGCAGCCGTTCACTTTGTTCCTTTAGGACAGTGCTGACGAACTGATAGCAAAGAAATATTCTGGATTCAGGCCCTGTGATTACAGTAGATTATAGCAGCAACTGCAGCAACAGAGGGCTAATTGGAGCTTGCAGGGAAAAGGGGTTTTGGGGGAAAGATGCTGGGTGAAACCTGGTGGGAAGCCAATGTCAGGTACTTCTTGCCAGTTGGTGTGACATATATTAGAAGCAAGCAACAAATAGGACCTTTCTGCCAGAGACAATTTATGGATTGACTCCTTCCCGAAACAAAGAACAAAATGGTGGAACTCCAGGAAAAACCCAGCTTAGTTCCACAATTAGCCAGCGTTCAGGCTAAGGGAGATAGCCTACGGGGGTTTGTGAGTACGTGTCTTTTGCAGCATCCGCGCCCATGGGGGGCGGGTTGAGGGAGGCTTAAAAGCAAGGCTGTTTAGTTCGAATAAAGCTATCTTTGACTGCAGTTTACTGACTGCGTGTAGCACACCGCTACAACGTGTTTTTATCGCTGGCTGTCCAGAGGGGAGGTGCTGAAACGCTTTGTCGCGTGTCTGGAAGAAGTGAAAACTTTCCTGGGCAGCAAAGGGCTCAACTTTCCTGAGCTGGAACAGCCAGAGTGGCTGGAAAAGCTACACTTCATGGTAGACATGACAGCGCACCTGAACACGCTAAACACAGCTCTTCAACGGGGTAAGGACGTACAGCCCTGCACATGTTGGAGGATGTTTTGGCATTCGAGCGCAAGTTGACGTTGCTTGCCAGAGATTTACAGAAAGGCACATTGTCTCACTTCCCCAATTTGAGAGAGTTCAAACAAGGTCACGACATGATAAATTCGGGGTATTTACATTCTGCAATCATCGCAATGCAAACATCGTTTGGGAAACGCTTCTGTGAGTTCAGAGAGGAAAAAAACACATTATCCTTCCCGGTCACTCCCCTAAGCATCGATCCATCCCTACTGAATACGACTGCATTGTCAGGTGTGAGTCAACCTGAACAAGTATGATAAATATTTTAATTGCCTATTATTTTACGTATATTCATATGTTTTCATTGTTCAGTGAAATAGTCCTTTTATTTTTCAGGTTGACAGCTGGCTGACGTTATTTTTGGTTTGCTGCTGGCGGCAAATTTAAGTTTGGCATTTTTCATAAATACAAGAAGGACTCAAATAGACGTTGAGTATTTTACTTAAAAGTAACCTTCAACCCAACGTCTTTTTTTCGGAGTTCAAAATGTTTTTGTTGCATGCAGAAATGTAATTTCGTTTTCTCTGCAGGAGTTCATCAATTTCATAAATGCAACACATTATAGTTTGTTTATACATAGCATAAAGGCAAAACAAAATGTTGTATGCAGTGTTATTTCATTTTAAATGTCAAACGGGTTTTGCGGCTCCCAGTGTTTTCTTTTCTGTGGGAAACGGGTCCAAGTGGCTCTTTCAGTGGTAAAGGTTGCTGACCCCTGCCCTAGGCCTAGTCATAACAGAGACACAAAAAGGAAGTGACATGGGTAAAGAGCCGATGAAATCTTGAAGAAATGGCTCACATCATTTTAAATTGCAAGGAGCACTGGCTGACAGTTGAGGAATGAATCTGCCACACAGTTCCCAGTGCACTCAGGTATCTTCCCTCAAGTAAAGCACCATGTTCTGTTCCTCTCCTTTCCCATCTTCTCCACCCAAGGCAAGTAAGAAATGAAGTTACAGACATTCACAAGTGATAAAGGACCTCAAATAGTTCACAGAAGCCTTCAATCAATTGCTTCCTTTACATTATAACTTCTCCACAATCCCCTAATAATGGCTCAGTTTTCCTCCAGGTTAAGGAAATAGGATAATGTTTGATTGCGGAGAAGCATGTTGCTATCACAGAGGACTCCTTTCCTCTTCCTTTGTTCAATTTTCCTCACAGCTGCAATTTTTCTTAAAAGAGTATGTCATTTTTTGACTCCTAAAGTACACTCTACTCTTTCCCGAAATGCATGCCGGCCAGTAAAATATACGAGTTGTAAATTAAAAGAGTTGTCCATTGGGGAGCTACAGTAAGGTGAGGACAAAAGGCAGAAAACTTAGAGAGTGGGATAAAAAGCATAATAGAATGAAGGTGCAATCAATAACTGATGTTTGAGACAAGGAAAACAATTTCACCATTCCAATTGTCCTCCTGAATCACAAAAGAGCTACAATTGGTTTTCAAGAGTCAGTAGTTGATTCTTTGAGTTATGGGTTTGAAATTGAGTAGTAATAAGAAGCTAGGAGCTATCAAAACCAATTCAACCCGCAGAGTAAATGATGTAAGAAAAATTACCTACAAAATGATGGGCAATATTATTAGAAGGCTATTTCAACACTGGTTCCCTCTGCAGACCATTGAAAAAGGCACAAGGAACATCTGCCGCTCACTGCAAACCAAGAAATATCTGCTGCCCTTTAAAAACTGAGAAACATCTGCTCACTGCACAGTGAGAAACGCCTGCCCACTGCAAACCAGGAAGCATCTGTTGATCACCGCAGACTGAGAAACGTCTGCTAATCACTGCAGACTGAGAAACGTCTGCTGATCATGGGAAAGCGAGAAGCATCTGTTGCCCACTGCAAACTGAGACACATCCACGAAAACGACACAGGTCAGTACCTGGGCACAGCTAGTAGAGTGTGGTGAACTACATATACCTGTCTGGACATGCCCCTCTACTGACTGCTCCTGTGACTCCTCCCACAGACCCCGGTATAAAGGCGATTGGAGGCACTGCTCCTCCCTCAGTCTCCAGGATGTTGTGTGATGGTCTCTTGCTGCTGACTGCTCTCTTCCTGCTAATAAAAGCCTATCTCGCCTCTCGCCTCACGTCTCCGAGAGTTATTGATGGTGCATCATAGAGATTCAGCGACCTGTGTTCAATCCTGATTTTTAGTGATGTGGTTTCCCTCCACATTCCAAAAATATGCAGATTGGTGTGTTAATTAGCCACCATAAATTGCCAATAGTGTGTCAATGGGAGGAGTTGAAGGGAACACACAAGAGATTTTGCAGTTGCTGTCCACTGTCCTTTCTTATCAGATTTCTTCTTCTTCAGCCCTTTACCTCTTCCACCAATCACCTCCCAGCTTCTTACATCATTCCCTTTGACCATCCCACCCACCCACTCACCCTGGTCTCAGATATCACCTGCTAGCCTCACTACTCCCCCTCTCCCCACCTTCTTGTTCTGCCTTCTGCCTCTTTCCGTTCCAGTCCTGATGAAGGGTCTTGGCTCAAAAACGTCAACTGCTTATCTCCCTCCAAAGATGTAGCTGCCCTGTTGAGTTCCTCAGGCGATCTGTGTGTGTTGGATTTGAGTATAAATGGGATTAGTGTAGATTTAATGTAAATAGGTGCTTTATGGTTTGTGTGTACCTAATGGACTGAAGAGCCCTTTTCCTTGCTTTATAACCAAATGGCTGTATCTGTAAATCCGCTTGGCTCCTGACCTTCAGAGGCCACTGCTTGAACTTCTGCAGCATCCAACAGTCTCCCCAATCTGATATTAAGAGCTGGTGTGAATTATTAATATCCTTCCTTCCTCAAAACACTTTTTATATTGTTATATCTAAATTTAACCAGAAATACCATAACTAATAAAATTATAGCGGGAAAATTTAGCAGCCCTTCTTGCTGGCTGTCGCTATTGGCATGAATCCGAGCTGCATGCCATCTCCAGGACTGAGTGGCAGTGCTGTCAATCTAATCGGTCAGACTCATGGCAGACAGGGCTCAGACTGAAACTTTGACCCAGAGGTCAGGGCACGACCCTTCGACACACACATTAACCAAGTGCAGTCTCACCACATGGGAAACCCACTGGAATCTTTAGCCTTTTAATTCACAGAACGGACCTCTTCAGTCCAATAGCATCACTTAGTATTTTTCTCCTTTTTGGGATACACATAAGTGAAGGCAACTGTATCCTGCCATAATGGTTTTTTTAATGCTCTATTTTATCACGCTTATTGCACATTAATAAACAAAGCAGGCCTTCAGGGGCTGAATAGGAAACAAGGGGAGGCCATTGACTCGGTATAAAGGATCCGCTAACGTATCTTGAACAGGCTGGCTCATTACCTCTGCTGAGCTTATCCCTAGCATTTTATTCACTTATTCCATTTGCAGAGGGTTTCTAGGTGGGAAGCCGTACTATATCTTAGCAGGTTGGTATAATGAATCACATATTTGGTTTATATTTTACTGCTGGTTAGCCCATTGCTTTTTTAACACCCCATTGTTGTAAAGACTAAATAAGGTAAATGTTTTCATGAACAAATTTTGAGTCCCAGAGCTATCAGGATAATTCATAAGCTCGCTTCAGTCATGGAGGAAGTTGCCCAGGAGGGAAGCCGATCTGTGCGAGTGGAAAGGGATTTGTGTTCGGCAGTTCCTTCAGCCGAAGCTGATAGAATAACTGAGCAAAACATTTTATGTAAACAGGCTTAAAGCTCCACATCCATTGGTTAGAAGCCACAGAAATTCTAAGAATGATACACATTTCTAGCCCAGGATCTGTGCCGACACCAAGACCATTCCAGTCAAAAATTCAGCGAATACACTTTTCAGACCCCTGGGTGAGTTCTACAGCACATCACACTTATTCCGGAGCCTGAGCAGCGGCTGTGAGCTATTCAGGCAGTGGGTTTTACACCAGCATCCCCTCATCACAACCCCCAGATGGAAAACTGTCATCTCCTCTGCTGTAATCCTGTGATTGAGGTCTTGGTTAAGGGAAGGAGGAGCACTCTATCTGGGCTTTGTAATCTAAATATCATTCAGATCTCTTCTATCCCTCCTCTAAAACAAAGCAACCTTGGACTTTCCAAAGCCTTCTTACGATTAAAACTTCGACAGACATGTGTCACCCAAAGTTACAAAGAACAACTCCCTTCTATTGAATTCCATATGACAGGTGGGACCATGTCCTCATTTTTTTTATCACTGAAAGTGACTTGAGAACAAAATATCATTTTAGTATTTACTTATACAGCTTCTTTCCTTACTGTCCCTCCCCGTTTAACATTTTAGTTTCTAATATGTTTGAGTCCCAGATTGTCAAATGCAGGATTTTGACCTGAAGTATTGACTATTCCGTTCCTCCTGCAGATGCTGCTCGACCCAGTGAGTCTCTCCAGATTCCAGCATCTGCATGTCTCAGAAACAGAAGAGATGTCCTGATGAAGGGTCTCATCCCAAAATGTCAACTGTTTATTAATTTGCATAGATGCTGCCTGATCTACTGAGTTCCTCCAGCTTTTTGTGTGCTTTGCTCTGACCACCTGCAGTGTCATGAGTCCCCAGATCTGCTGAATTCTGAGACCAATGCTTAACCACCAATTCAGTCCTGTTGTGGCTGAGACCTTGCAGTGGACCTTGAATGATGATGGGGCAAAAGCTGGCTGGCTGCTTCAGGCATAGACTCAGCTGTCTCTTGTCCATTCCATTTTCACCACGTTAATACCATGGTAACTAGGTACCTGAATAAATTAGATTAAATGTGAACAAAAAAAATCAAAACTGAGAATGGGCAGATATCAAAAGCATGAAGACTAAATGATGCAACAACCTTACCAATAAACTGTGTGTTCCTCCTGGGGAGTGGGTTCAACAACCATTAATTCTTTGACCCCTGGTATTTTTGTGGTCAATAGCAGTATACTGTTCAGCAGCTTGGAGGCAATCACACACATTAACTTAATGATCTCAGAACAACCTGACCAACTCAACTTTCATGGGTCCAAATTCTAACATCCAGTCCCTCTCCATTACAAACACAGTCTGCATCTACCTCGGTAACACACTTGTGCTAACCACCATGACTAATCCTCAAGATTGCTGGTTGGCTTATTTATTCCAATATTGTCCTATATAATGTCTTACCTTCCACTTTATTTAGTGAGATAGCACGGAGTAGTCCCTGCAGGCCCTTTGAGTCATGCCACCCCAGAAGCTCCAAAACCCCGATTCACCCTAACCTAATCACAGGACAATTTACAATGACTAATTAACCTACCTGGTTGATCTCTGGACTGTGGGAGGAAAACGGAGCACTCAGAGAAAACACAGGTATTCCACGGAGAGGACTTAGAGAGGCTCCTTAGAGAATGGTGCCAGAATTGAACTCTGAACTGTTTGGTGTCATGCTAACTGTCCACTTACTAAAAGTTCTGCTTATGTGAAACTGTACTGCATATATAAGGTTCATGTACATTGGCTCTAACACCACTGTTACCTCGCATGAAAAGTGCTGACCCATCACCTTACACTTCTGATCTCTGTGACTTCCTATAACCAGACTACCCTTTGTTCCTCCCGGTGACAATCCCTGTGCCTTTAGTTATATTGGCATTATGCTCCAGATTTCAGTCAGCAAACTGTATCACTCTTCAACATTACTAACATTGTCCCAAAAAGAAAATACATTCTTTTGCAGATGACACTAAAATGATGGCATCACAGTGAAGGTAGTTATCAAGAATTACAGTAGAATCTTGACCAGTTGGATAAATGGGTCAAGGAATGGCAGATGACATTTGAATCACACAAATGCCAAGTGTGATATTTTGGAAAGTCTCACAGCAAATGGTAGGGTTCTGGGGAGTATTGCAGAATAGAGTGACCTTGGAGTTCAGTTACATAAGAGATAGGAGCAGAATTAGGATGTTTGGCCTATCAGGTCTTATCTGCCATTTCATCATGGCTGATCCATTTTCCCTCTTACCCCCATTCACCTGTCTTCTCCCTTTCACACCCTAACTAATTAAGAATCTCTCAACCTCTGGCTTAAATACACCGAATGACCTACCTATAGGAAAGATATCAATAAGATTGAAAGAGTACAGAGAAAATTTGCAAGAATGTTGCCCTGACTTGAGGACCTAAATTATAGGGAAAGGTTAAACAGATTAAGGCCTCATTCTCTGAAGCGTAGGAAAATGAAGTGAGATTTGATAGAGGTATAGAAAATTATGAGGATTATAGATAGGGTAAATAGAAGCAGGCTTTTTCGATTGAGCTTGGGTGAGACTAGTACTAGAGATCATAGGTAAAGGGAAAAAGGTGAAATACTTAAGGGCAACCTGAAAGGGAACTTCTTTACTCAGATGATGGTGTAAATGTGGAATGAAGAGACTGCATAAATTGTAGATGTGGGTTTGATTGCAACATTTAAGAGAAGTTTGGATAAATACATGCATGGGAGTTTACTCCATTAAAAGTTGTTGTTGGGAGTGCCAACAGCTCACCAGAAAACAACTTCCTTCTTTTGAATACGTTCACAATGCTGGAAGAACTCAGCAGGCCTGGCAGCACCCGTGAGAAAAGAGTAGCCAACGTTTCGGGCCGAGGCCCTTTCGACCCAAAACATTGGCTACTCTTTTCTCACGGATGCTGCCAGGCCTGCTGGGTTCTTCCAGCACTGTGTACGTATTCTTTGATCCACAGCATCTGCAGTTGTATTTTTGTGTTTCCTTCTTTTGCTTCTTTGCTGTTCTGTTAAAAACTTCACAGCTAACCATTCTGAACTATAACTGCCCCCTATTGGTTCAATTACCTGAAGAATCTTAATCTTCCTCAGTATCGTTTCTTGGATCCTTATTATTTGCACTGGCTACTGGGATCATGTCAAAAATAGATATGGCTTCTGATAACTTTGCCCTAGATGTACTGGAAAACACATTGCAGAAGCAGGACCCATCACTGAGAACCAACAGAAGATCCCATTCATTTCTAGCACCACTTTACCATTATCTGACAATTCCCTATTCAACACTGGCAATGCACATCATTACCTCAGAACCTTATCAAAATCTTTCTGAAATCCAGCTCATTAACTTTTCCAATAAACATCTCTGTTTCCCTTAACAAATTATTCTCCTCCAAGTGCTTATTCCCTGGATCACTCAAGATCATTTCAAAGATAGCTGCTCCAACTGATGCTAAACCTACTGTTTCTATGCATGCTTCATCCCCATGTTTGGATAATACAATCTCCTCTTATAAATTAAAAGGCAATTTTACTTAAAAAAAATCAAATTATCTGGTGAATTGAACAGAGCCCAGGGAGATTTTGTTGAATAATTCAATATAAATTAACAGATAACTTAAATTAACTCTGTTTTGAGGAGTGGGCTGTCTGTGTTAATCTGCATAAAATATTGCAAAGAAATTCAGTACCTTGAAATCTCAAGGGTACAAACACAATAACCCTAATATTCTGTTAGGTTCTGTTTTAAATACGCCCAAATATATTTAGAACACCAATATATTTACATCAGAACAGTTGTTTTCCATTTTGTTTTTCCAGAAAATCCTATCTGGGGCTAGGTAGAGTAAATAGCCTTCCCTGCTCACTCTACACTGGAAAACAGAGACGTGCAGTAACTGTTTCCTTATCTCTCAAGTCCAGCCTCAGACTATTTTAATAGTATTATGACAACTGTGTCCTGGTAATATGCTCGTCATGGTGCACAGTAGCATAACGGTTAGTGTGACTCGATTACAGCTCTGAGTGTTCCAGAGTTTGGAGTTCAAT
Organism: Hypanus sabinus; assembly: GCF_030144855.1. Classification (NCBI taxonomy): domain Eukaryota; kingdom Metazoa; phylum Chordata; class Chondrichthyes; order Myliobatiformes; family Dasyatidae; genus Hypanus; species Hypanus sabinus. The sequence continues at coordinate 41,847,901 of NC_082726.1, read as the reverse complement.
TCCGGTACTGTTCTGAAACGAGTCTCTGTACATCCTCCCCTGAGGATGCTTGCGTTTCCTCCCACAGCCAAAGATGTGGTGGGTAGGTTAATTAATCATTGTTAAATGATCCTGTGATCAGGTTAGGGTTAATCGGTGTTGTGGGGTGGCCGCGGCAGCGCAACACGAAGGTCTGAAAGTGCTGACTCCCCACTGTATCAATAAATAAATAAACTCATAATTCGCCACATTGTATTCTCTCATCTGCTCTCATCTCCGTGATCAGTCATTTCCCTATCTCATCTAATACAATCCTTTTCTGGAAACTAGGTGCTGACCCTTGCTTCATTATTTTGGCATCCATAACCTCTTGTATCAACATGAAGAGAATATCTCTAGTTATTCCACTTTTTCTACCATATCATTTTCAATTTAACCTTTATAAAATCTCATTTCAAGTCTAAAAGGTTTGTTCTTTCCCATTTCTTCACTCCTTTGGTTCCAATGATATTCCACCCGATTCTGGAAATATGCAGCAAATACGAAAAGCTCCCTGGTCATTCTAAACTCCCAGAACAACGCACCCGGACTGTGGGACCTGGGACAAGTGAAACTGGGGCAACGCAGCGATACAGCTCATGGAGTCTCTGCCTTGCAGCTTCAGAGACACGGTTTCAATCCTGGCATCAGGAAGTTTGCATGTTCTCCCTGTGACTGTGTGGGCCTTTCCATATGCTCCCACAAAAATAAAGTGCAGATTGGTAGGTTGACCAGGCACAGTGATTGCCCTTGCATGTAGAATTCCAAATGGTAGAATTTGGAAGAAGAGAAATGTGGGGAGATCAAAATGTTAATGTTTACATTGATCCAAGATAGGATTAATGTAAAGTAGACAGCATCAACTTAATGGGCTTAGAGGTCTGTCTCTGTGCTTTATGACTCTTAGAAACGTGCTGTCATTTCTCTTATAGGATGATATGGCAAATTCAGACGCTTTGTCATTCAGGTGGAAGCTCTGTCCCAGCCACTGTAGGGTAGTGGTTAGTGCAATGCTATTACAGATCGGGGCATTACTGGATTCGGAGTTCAATTACAGTGCTGACCGTAAAGAGTTTTGACGTTTTTCCCATGAATCGCATGGGTTTCCTCCAAGTGCTCTGGTTTCCTCCCACCTTCCAAAGAGGCACTGGCCGGAAGGTTAGTGTAAATTTCCTGTGATTAGGCTATGGTTAAATTGGTGGGTTGCTGGGTAGTGCAGCTGGAAGGGCCCGTTCATGCTGTTTCTCTAAGTAAATAAATAATACCAAACCGCTCACTGTTTTCACTTCATCACTCCCCCTCCTCTCCTACTTTTGTAGCGCTCAAGATTAATTGAGGGGGGGATCACACAAACCTGCCACACATAGCTGCACAGAGAGTCAGTTAATTTTTTTCAGGAGTTAGTGTAAGTTGTGTGAAAACAGTTGCAGTTTTATTGTTGTTATTGGGAAGTCATAAGTTCTAAACTACTCAGCCCAAGTTGGAAATAAGGTTCTGAAGCTCAAAATAAAAAAAGAAAATGCTGGAAGCTCAGTAGGTCTGGTAGAATCATTGTCAAAAAAAAAGTGAAACTCTCTTCTGTGGATTGAAAATAGAGAGTAGTGGTTGATGATCAGTAATGAGGGTAAACTCTCTCCCATATAAATATCAGTTGAAATGCTTTACACTCAAGGCCTGTCTGTTAACCTGTGCACAACTTTTCCCCAAAGCGGTAAGGGAACATGACACAAAGGCTATGGGGCGTTCACTTCCATCACTCATAACATGTGTCATGATTGCACCTGTACCATAAGGCCCGGCATCACAGGAAGTTCCACTGGATGGTGGGGATTATAATGTGTGAGCACAGTGTCTGATGTCAACATTTCCTTTACCTTTTTGAAAGCCACCTCACACTGCTTTGTCCATTGCCATTTCTTCCCGATCTGTAGTAATAAGTTCAAAGAGTAGAGCACAGTAGCCAGGCTTGGCAGGAACCTATTATACTAATTGATGAATGCTAAAAAGACTGCAACTGTAACACATCCTTTGGCCCTGGGGCATCCACCTCTGCTTGAATTTTCTTAGCACACTTGTGTAATTCTTGTGTGTCAATGATGTGACCACAGTAAGTGATGCCTGGTTTAAAGAATTCACATTTGTTGTGTCATGCTCTTAGCCCAACATCTTCTAATATTTTTAACACTGTCTTGAGAATTTGGAGGATCTTACTGGGAACAATGATGTCAGCCAGGTAACACTGAGTGCATAGACAACCTTACAGCACCTGGTCCATGGCTTTCAGCCAGAGTGCAGGAGTAGATGCTACTCCAAAAATAAGCCTATTATAGCAACACGCACAACACACTGGAGGAACTCAGCAGGCCAGGCAGCATCCGTGGAAACGAACAGTCAATGTTTCAGGCCGAGACCCTTCGTCAGGACCCTTTTTCTCGGCCCAAATGTTGACTGTTCGTTTCCACGGATGCTGTCCAACTTTCTGAGTTCCTCCAGTGCATTGTGCATGTTGCTTTGATCCCAGCATCTGCAGAGTATTTTGTGTTTAAACCTATTATAGCATTCTTCATGACTGCCGGGACCTCTGGCTCATGGGCTACTTTATCATCAATGGTATAATAAACCAGATGGGCTTTTGAAAACTTGGGTGTGGCATTTTCATTTAACACTTTTTTTAACCATTGATATGTTTGAGTTTTCCTGTGTCATCCTTGAATACTGTTGTGGCATCATCCAGTACCATTCTTAATTCACTTCCAGTTGACTCTGTTGCAGGGATGTGTCATGCGAATGGGTGATGGATCTCCATTCAAGTTGTATTTGTCTCTGCCAGTCACGACCTCACAACAATAGAGGTGAGGGATGGGCCGGTGTTCAGCTCACTGTTCGGTGAGCTTTACTCGCCTCTACGCTGAAATGAGGCTGTGACCTGCAACTGGACCGGCAGTGAATGGCTTTGTGGCTATGAACTCACTTTCAAGAACTGTAGTTCTGAATGTTATCTGATTACTTTATGTTGTTTGTACAATTTGTTCTTTTAATTTTCATGCTGGGTGTTTAACTGTCTTCTTTTTTAATGCGTTCTTTTAGGTTTCTCTTTTTTGTGGCTGCCAGCAAGGAAACATATCTCAAAGGTTAGATATAATATACATACTTTGATAATAAATATACCTTGAACATTGAACTTTGAACACAATGCTGGTCCTCCTGTTTTACCACATCCACTTTCATATTGTATGTCAATAAATTTTTTTAAAAACTACTCAATTCATTCTGTATACAGCAGCCAATTATGGAAATGGTGAGAAGCTCTTGGACTCTCCTTCCATCTCTGATTCCCATTCTGAGGGTTATTAACAGGGTGCAGGAGAAACACCTTATATTCTGTCCAGATAGCCTCCAACCTGATGGTATGAATGTCAATGTCTCCTACCGGCGAAAAAATACCAGTAAAAATAACCACCCCTCCCTTTCTTCTTTTCTCCACTTGGTCTCTTACCCCTTCTCCCCTGCCTATCACCTCCCCCTGTTCCCTCCTCCTTCCTTTTTCCTATGGTCCACTCTCCACTGCTCTCAGATTCCTTCCTCTCCAGCCCTTTACCACCCACTTGGCTTCACCTATCATCTTCTACCTATTCTCTGTCCCCTCCCCCTATCTTCCCCCTTCCCTTCCAGTCCTGAAGAAGGCTCTCGCCCAAAATGCTGAATGTTTGTTAATTTCCATAGATGCTGCCTGACCTGCTGAGATCCTCCAGTATTTCAAATTATCTTTTGCACAATCAAATGTGCCTATCTTTCCAATGCAGCCAGCTATTTCGCTTTTTAAAATGTTTTAATTATTATCACCCAGTACTTACTGTTTATAAACCTGTGAATTTCATCTGTTTTCTGCCTTTTTTGTAACTCGACCATTTTCTCCTCCTGGGAACATAGGATCTCTGCTTCTTTTTAAAACACAAACGTCTCACTGCATTTCAACAGATAGGTAGCCATTTCAGATTTGCTTTAATACTTCTCGTCAACACTGTTATGTTTTTTAACTCTAAAACATGAAACTAGTTGGGAGCCCAGAAGAACTTACCTTAATTTTGTTTTTACATCAGTGAGATGTGCACATGTGATGTGGTAGCGTAATGACGTATACCATTCACGTGTTTATATATATAAAACCCAAAATTAATTATTTAGACAATCAGAGAATGTTAATCAAACAATACATTTACAATATTACTCAAATATCACTGAAATATTAGATACTCTACAGCTGTGTCAAAGTTCAATGAGTTCTGACTGCTGTACATGACAAAAACATGTACACAGTTAGTGGAATATAATAAAGCTGTTACACATGTTGTAGCAGCAACCAGTCCACATAGTTTGTGTGTGTGTCTGCATGTGCAAGTGTTTGCATACAGCGCGCGCACACACACACACACACCTCCCTTTTGGGGTGCATCTGAAGCACTCTATTTTAAGAACCTAAGGAATGGTGATGTTAACTGGAAGGCTGAAGAGCTAAGAAGTGGGCTTAGCTTGTCATCCAGGAAGGAAAAAACAGAGGGAGATTTGTATCTCTGTAGCAGTTTTCATAGCCAGAGCACAAACCAAGAGTTTTGCAGCTCTGTAAAAAGAGGATTCGCTGTTGAGAGGTGGGAAGTGCAATCACTAACTGCATACACCAAATTCCCACAAACAACACATGTTAATAACAATAAGGCTATGCTTTAGGTAATACTATGTTAATTAGTTCAGCACAACAACATGGGCTGAAAGTTCTGTTCCTGTGCTGTACTGTTCTTTGCTCTATGTATATGATAAAAAGGAAAAGAGGCCATTATCCCATGAAAGGAGCCAAGAGATTAAACATTAATGAGATGATGCTGGAGTTATTTCAAGTGTCTGTTCAAGATCAATAGGCTTTATCTTAACATAACATTCTCTTAATACGAAAAGTAATTATTAAGTGCATTGGCAGCAGAAAATGCAAGTTTCAATATGTATCTTGCATGAAATGCCAATGCGGGAAACATTCAGCATTAGATCATTGCAACATTCTGAAACGTTTAAATTACTTTATCAATGGCTTGATTTGGGGCTTCTCTTGTGAAGAATAGAATTTGGGAAACTACCCTAACAGCAAAGCAAAATACAAAGACAGAAATAGGTGTGATAGCTACTAATAAATCTCCTGGACAAGTGTGACAGTATCTAAATACTAAAGTTAACAAGGTGCAAGGAGACACAAAGGGAACAGCAAGCATGAGCCATCCATAACATGCCAGAGGCATTGGAGTCTTCTGCTGTGAGCAAGAGGTCATTGACAGTCAGCGCAGGAAAAGAGTGAAACCTGAAAATAATGAAGACGCACACAGCTCAATATCATTCCTGGGTTACCAATATCTAGAAGTAGTTGCAACAGAAGTATATGGAATATGACTTTTTGTAAATTAACTGGAAGCATGAAAGTTTTTTTAAGTTTGAAGAGGCATTTTCACATCTTTTTAGCTAGTGCAAAATGCTTCAGTTAGTGAAGCACCTCCAAACTTTAGTCATATTTGTAACTTATACAACAAGATCCCACCAATTGTTAAAATAACCTGCTATTTAGTCATTTACTGAAACTGAGCAAAGATACAGGATCTTTAATAGCCATGAGATAGTGCCTCTGAAAGCAGGTACATCAAACAGTCACAAACAGGAACACACACACAATGCTGGAGGAGCTCAACAGGCCAGGCAGCATCTTTGGAAAAAAGTACCGTCGATGTTTTGGGCTGAGACCCTTTGGAAAGACTGGAGAGAAAAGCTGAGGAGTAGATTTGAAAGGTGGGAGGAGAGAAACACAGGGTGATAGGTGCAACAGGGAGAGGGAGGGATGAAGTAAAGAGCTGATTCTAAATTGTCCCGTTTGGACATTGCTCTGCTCTGGTATTCAGCAATATTAGTGTAGCTTTGACTTTTTGATGTGTGTAATATATTGCAGAGAAGTTTTACAGAAGAGGCATCCCACCCACCAAATTCACACCCACCATCAAGCACTCATTTACACAAATCCTGCACTCATTGGATGTTATTTTTCTCACATTCTCATCAGCTATCCCTGGATTTTGGCACACACACACACACACTCAGGGCAATTTACAGAGGGCATTTAGTTTATCAACTCACACATACTCCCTCTGTCCTTTGTTTGGCAATTGCATACCATTTAGTAAAATAAATGACAAATATAATCTATGGAAGCACATATTTGCCATCCTTCTGCCTTTTGTGCAATAACTTTGATAGTGCAACCATCAGTCCATTGGAAAACAGCATAAACTGTGAGTCTAACAACAAATTATGCCAGAGAAGCAGGATATTTTCAGCTGAAATTCACCCCCACATCTTCTGAAGCTCTACTAATCTCTTTGCTACTGATTGAACTTCCTAACAAACCCCACATGAAGCAATAAACACTGAATCTCAATAAATGCAAAACCCTGTAATTAAAGCCACTGTTACAAATGGCACCTGACAACAGGACAAACTGCGAGTGTTCAGTCTTAGTGCTGAGGCAGCATGGAGCAAGCACCATGTCATTGTTATATCTGCAGGTCATTTCAGTCAAAAGGTTAATGTTGGAATTAGTATGAGGCAGTGTTGGCTAAACATAAGGGACACAGACTGATTCGTGCCCTTCAGGAAAATCCTGGAGGTAAGCTGTGAAGAGAGCGAGAGGTGTAATCAGAAGAAACAGAGAAACTGCAGTGTGGCATCTTCATGTGCCAACAGCACAATGAAGCCATGGCTGCTCCCCAAATTTAAAATTGATTAACAGAGTCTGCTCTTGAAATGAAGCAGGTTCTGGCAAAAGACTGAGTGAAGCTTTTAAACTCCTCTGCCTGGAATAGCTCCAATTTAAAACTGTCTTTTCATAACTATAGATGATGAAACGTTCACCTTAAATTTCAATTCCTTTTGAGAAAGCTGTCGTACTCAACCATCGAATATCCAGCTACCTCTCTGAATTGGAAGTGATTGTGTATTGACAGATGTTTGCTGCCAAATACAAAATCACATTGTCCTTTCCAGCAAAAGCAGCCCATTGTCTTTTGTAAGTGGAATTTAGAGAAAGGAAAGGGGATTGGATTAAAACAGAAAGATCCCAAAAGGTCTTCAGACAAATGATGTGGATACTAAGCAGGTGCACCATGGCTTGGTATGGTAACTGCTCTGCCCAAGACTGTAAGAAACTGCAGAGAGTTGTGGACTCAACCCAACACATCATAAAAACCAGCTTCCACTCCATGGAATCAATCTACAGTGCATTTCTCAATGCTTCGGTGAAGTAGCCAGCATAATTAAAGACCGCACCTTGGATATTTTCTTTCCTCCCATCAGAGCATTCCTTCTCCTCGATGAGCTGCCAAGAATGGTTGAGCTCCATTTTCTCAGAGCAACCGGTATTAGATCCCAAAAACCCACTTCAGCCCTTTCTCCAGGAGAGGGTTCTGAAATAAGCACATGGATGTACAAATAATAGAGAGAAATGGACCATGTGCAGACTGAAGGGAATTGGCATCATTAGCTTAATTAGCTCAGTACATCATTGTGGGCCAAAGGGCCTTTTCCCAGTGCTGTACTGTTCTGCGTCCTGTGATGTGGGAATACAGGTTTTAGGTTATCTTCAAAGGAACCATCAATTTGTTAAGTGGCTGAGCAGGTTTGAGGGTGCATATGGTCCACACTTGTTCTTAATTGACGTTAGGAATAAAAGGACTAACCCCAAAATGAATTGTGAAGCATGAAAACATACTAGCTGAACAAAATAAGTTGAACAATCAGAGTGAGAATCATGTGACTACTCAAGAAAAATGGGCCCTCATTCAGCCAACTGTTTTTCATTGAGTGAAAAGCGAGGGCTGAGGTGGGTTTTCTGGAGAAGAGAGAACAGTAGTTGTTCCGCCATGGTATCTTCGTTTGGCTAAGCACTAGATTCATGTCTTCCAGGAAAATACACAGGAGAACTCAGGAGAAAGAAACTGTGAAGCAAGTGAGTGGTGTAACCGAGTTGGGGGAGGGGGTGTGCAGAAAGGAAGTGTAGCAGCTTTAGGGTACGGGAAACTGAGCTTCTGGATGCTTAACAAATTTGACATTGGTTAAGAGATAATATATCATAATTAAAACACACTTCTGACAATAAACTGAAAAGCTTTCATTTCTTTTCCTTGCAATATGCCCAATTAAAAAATTTCCCGAACTCCTAACGACTTTCCCTCAGAGATGGTGAATGTTTTATATTTTGAGGTGCTTTCAAAGCCAAGTGCATTAACCTATTGACTTTGTTTTCACTCTTTTATTTAACATACTGAATTTCCCTACTGAATGTCATAGTAAATCATGTCATTGTAACTTATGCCTCCTTCAAGAGGCGCTTGAAGGAAACTTAACTTCAGGAGAGAGAGAGTGCCAGGCAGTTAACTAAGACGTACCAATGACAGGCTTGATGTAACTGTCAGGTAAAACACTCCACGCAGCTCTGATAAAATTTGCCAGCTTCAGCCCTAGATCAAAAGGCCACATAGATGATCTCGTTTCCAACCTGTCATCGTCTCCCAGTTTGATTCCAACTATATGTCAGTCATAAACTGAGCAAAAAAAAAATGACCAAGCATGAGGACTCAAAATATTTGAGCACATTGACTATACAAAGACCTTTCATCCACTGACTTTTTTTGATTCAAGTCCGGACAGCGGAGGTGACAAGACAAGGTAGCTATTCATATTGCACTGCCCTAGCAGTGTACACTTTGCTGCCATGAGCTCCAATGAGGAGCAGCATATGTCCAATCCAATTCTTCATGGTGATGCCTTGCCTCTTTCTTTAACTAGTGATGCAGCCAGATGTGCTGAGTGTTCCTGCCATTTTCTGTTTTCTTTTATAAAGCATCTGTGCCCATTGTAGATATTTTTATATTGATCCCATTATGGTCGATGCACTTACCATGTGAAATTACCACAGCAGTGGGGAATGGGATTGCTCTGAGAGTTGCCAAAGGTCTGATGGGCCGAATGATCTCCTATGTCACAAGAAATAGTGGAAATATATGTGGAAATCAAAATCTAGACATTCCTATCTGATTAATGCTGAAATGTCAGGCAGAGCATTGCGGTAAATCCAAACTGGCATGCTAGAAAATAAACTCAAACAGCTAGAACTTGTATAATACAATACCACAATTTTTGAGTGCTACCGACATGGCAGCCTAGATAGATAGATGGATAGATGCTTTATTGATCCCAAAGGAAATTGCAGTATGACAGTAGCATTACAAGTGCACAAATATCCAAATAGACAAATATTAGAAGAGAAGTATGAAAGAATAAAAAATAGGTTACCTCAAACAGTTTGACGGGGGGTGGGGGGGGGGTCATCACTTCCCCGGCTATAGGTTGACTCATTATAGAGACTAGTTGCCGAAGGTAACAATGACTTCATATAGCGCTATTTGGAGCAGCATAGTTGACTTAGTTTATTACTAAAAGTGCTCCTCTGTTCAGCCAAGGTGGTATGCAGAGATTGAGAAACATTGTTCCGAATTGCCAGGATTTTCTGTCAGGCCCTTTGTTCTACCACAGACTCCAGTGTGTCCAGTTCGACTTCGACAACAGAGCCAGCCTTTCTACTTAGTTTACTTAGCCTGTTGGCATCACCCATGTTGATGCCATTGGCTCAGCACACCACTGCATAGTAGATTGTACTAGCAACAATGGACTTGTAGAACATGTGAAGGAGAGGCTCAGTCTCCTCAGGAAGCAGAGGTAACTCTGGTCCTTCTTGTACACAGCCTCTGTGTTACTGCTCTGCCATCCAGGTGCATCCCCAGGTACCTGTAGGTCCTCACCACATCCACGTCCTCACCATCAATAGTAACAGGGAGCAGTGCAGGCTTAGTCTTCCTAAAGTCCATCACCATCTCCTTTGTCTTACTGATGGTGAGCTGCAGATGATTCAGCTTGCACCATTTGACAAAGTCCTCCACCAGGCCCTGATTCTTTCTCCTGTCCTCCCTTTGAACACTCAACTATTGCTGAGTCTTCAGAGAATTTCTGCAGATGACATGATGAAGTGTTGTATCTAAAGTCCAAGATATAGAGGCTAATACTAACTCGGAGCCAATACAGTCCCCTGTGGGGCCCCAGTGCTGCTTATAGCCATGTCTGACACACAGTATTGAAGCTGCACAAACTGCAGTCTGCCAGCCAGGTAGTCCATTATCCAGGATGCAATGGAAGTGTCAACCTGCATTGAATGCAGATTTCTCCCTAGCAATGAAGGCTGTATTTTATTGAAGGCACTCAAGAAATCAAAAAAAACAAGATATCAAGTGGTCAGCACAACACTTTACAGTATAGGCGACCTGTGTTCAATTCCCGCAGGTGCCTGTGAGGAGTTTGTACATTCTCCCTGTGAACTCATGGGTTTTCGTTGGGTAGTCCACTTTCCTCCCACAGTTCAAAGATGTGCTAGTTGGTAGGTTAATTGATTATTGTAAATTGTCTCATGATTAGGCTAGGATTAAATCAGAGGGTTGCTTGGTGGTGTCACCTAAAGGACTGGAAGGGCCTTTTCAGTGCTGAATCCCAATAAAATAAAATAAAATTTGAATATTAGGATTTCATGTGATTCATGGTGTAGCTCCCAAAGTTATAATATCCCATGCACCATCCAGTTTACAGCAAGTGCTTCTAGGCCTGCGCAGTTTATACCCAGTTAAGGGTCAATCACCAGCTCTCCATTGAGGCTAATACCCCCTAACTACTCATCCATGTTACTGAATATATCCCTCCCACCAATATCTTGCAGCACACACCTAGCTCTACCCTGCAACTGTGACCAGTTCCATTGCTCATTGTCACCTCTCCCCAACCCAACCAATCACTTTTCGCAGCCCACACTGTGCTTGAGTCACCTTGTTAACAATCTGACCTCGACTCTGACCGTACACCATCTGATTCCTAAGATTACCCTGATTGCCCATCACATCCCCAAATTATTGCCTACTAGCGAAAACTGCAAAATCTAAGATATCTACCCTCTCTGACAAACAACATCTGCACTGTTCTCCAGCTGCTGCTGCTTGCCCCAACCCCTCTATCAAATAATCAGTCAACCTGGCTTCTACCCTGAGCCCCTGAGACGTTGTATCTGACATCACCTTGACCCCCACCCAAATTTTCCAGATTTCTATTACATGCTCTGACTTGGCGAAATGAGTGAAGGAAAACACTTGAACATACTGCTTTGACTCTCGAGATGGGCATGAACTAAATATTTATTGTTCAGCCACACACCATCTAACATTTACATTGAATCAACGGTCATTTTTTAGGCAAACACTCTGGCGGCATGTTTATGACCTTATTCAAATGACAATACCAAGAACTCGTTACATCTGTCCTAGGGAACAGCACAGCCCAGAAACAAAGACTAAATGACCAACATCTCTCTCCAAAGTAAACATTTTATCCTACTTGACAAAGATTGAGCTGTAAACTCATTTTTGGACAGTAAATTCCTCTTCAAAATGTAGCCTCTTCTGTTTTGATATATTACATACACTGCACATAACTGGTTCTCAGCTACAGTTCTTACCCTGATAGACATGAAATACATAAGATTCACAGGTCAACCAAGCTGATCAATAAATGCCTCACTGCCAATGAAGCAAGCCCGCAAGAAATTTGATACATGCACTGCACCTTGACCCTCCCTCTAAAAAATTAATGTGTGATCATTGGAATTTATTGTAGGAGTATTCTGTTGAATAATAGATGATCCTATCAGGATAAAATTGAGTGTCTAGGTAAATATCTAGAGTATATACAATATTTTAGAAATTTTGAAGCACAATGATAAATCTAAAGAAATGAAAATGTCATTGAAGTTTCATGATGTCACTGACATCCACTAAGACCAGATATTTAATTGAAAGAGACTCAGTTTATTTCAGCAAGAATTCCAACATGCTGTTTAAGGTGTACATACTGGGGTCATGTGGAAATTATGGAAAAGCCTTGGATACTACCTGCTGTCTTGTATGCAAGTGCCCAAATTGTTTATTTGGCACACTTGATCAGACGGCCAATCTGCCAAGGTTAAAATGTTACTAAGGTGCATTACTGATTTTACAACCTGTACACTTTTGAACTACTGATCACCATACCACTCCCTGCCTTTAAAATAATTTTAATCTGCTTCTTTTCTTGTCTTTTGGGGATCCCAGGCCTCTGCTGTCTCCTGCTTATTGTCCCTCACGCAGACCTCTGAGATGTCCTCCCATGTGAACACATAGACCCAGCTTGGTGATAACCGGAAAATAAGATGCAGACCATCAAAGGGAAATAAGGAAGGGTGCAAATCATTGAACTTGTTCCTGAAATCAAAAGAAAACAAGCACATAGAATTCTGTGAGTTAGAAAAAAAAATGTTAACCGGATCAAGATGAATGTAAATTGAGATGGTTTAACACATATTCTGAGTTCAGATGTGAAAGGAGATTTGCAGATTCAGGTACATATTTTCAGTAAAGATTCAAGTTTCAAGAATGTTTATTGTCATTCTTCAGTACGTAAGTGTAAAGGAGAATGAAATGATAGTAACTTTGTATATACTCCAATGCAGCACCAAAAAATCATAAGAAGCATAAAGACACATAAAACATATAAATGTATAGAAATGATTCTATAAAACACAATAAAGATAGACTGATTGGATATACAAAAAGTGATGCCAGTTGATGTGTTGGTATGTAGTAGTGGTGAGGTGGTAGGGTGGTGGAGGTGTTGATCAGCCTGACAGCTTGGGGGAAGTAACTGTTCCTGAGTCTAATGGTCTTGACGTGGATGCTGCATAACCTCTCCCCTGATGGGAGTGGAACAAACAGTCCTTAAGCAGGGTGGGTGGGAGCCTTCCTGATTTTGCTGGCCTTTTTCTGGCACCATAGGCATCATAGACAAGTCTATAAATCTAATGGACTGCATTATGGGGAGGGGGTGATGCGGCTTAAGGGAGTTCTGATTAGTTTACCCCTATGTACTGTCAACAGTTTAGACACCACATCTTGATACACATTCTCAATCTGTATTGTTTATATATTTATTATTATTACTTTTTAATTATTTTGCTTTTGTACTTGTACAGTTTGTTGTCCTTTGTGCGTTGGTTTACTGTCTCTGCTGTGTGCATGTTTTTCTTTAATTCTATTGTGTTTCTGTCTATTTACCATGAATGCCCACAAGAAAATTAATCTCAGAATAGTATACGGTGGAGCAAAGGTTCATTTATTATTAAAGCATGAAGCCATATGCAACTCTGAAATTTGTATTCTCCAGATAGCCACGAATCAAAGAAGGAACACAAAAGTCATTCAGAGAGAAACATCAAACCCACACCGCACCCCTCACTGCACAAAACAGAACAGAATGTTGACGCCATTAAACAACCCAACCCCTGCACAGAAAAAACTAACAGAACACTAACAGGACATCAACACACAAGCCCCCTCACCTCGCACAACGAAACAGAAAAGGAACGGGTGATAAAAAAACACAGAATATAAAAACCATAAGTCTGAAAATGTCCACAGCCCATAAACACAATAGTAGTCCAAACATAAACACAGAACCACGATACCAACCTATGATATCACTGACATTCATCAAAAGAGGGGGATATTACGCGAAGCAGAGAGGCCTACCGGCCTGCCACAGTGAGCCACACAGCAGAAGGTCACTCACAGTCTCCTTCTCCGGCAGTGATATGTACTTAGATAATAAGTTTACTTTGAACTTTGGATGTAAACTTACATCTGTCTTTACTATTAATGAGAGCAATTCTAACTACGTCAACCTTCGGGATCTGTTTCAGAACTTTGGACAGTTATATAGCAGTCAGGAACGTGAAGTCAGATTTCATTGCAATGTGGCGTTCAATGTGCACTGTTTCTATATCATACATGGTTTATGGAGAATGTACTACCTGTCATAATGATTTATCACCCCTGTCTAAGAGGCATTGTCAAGTATTCATACTTAAATTTCACTTGACAAGAGGCAACGTGTTGCATAACAAAAGAAGCTGCCTATTGGCCAAGAGGACTTATTCATATTAATGATTGATCCTAATTAGAATGTGACAATTTATTCAATAGCCGGGACATCAAAGGCCCATTAGCAAAAGCGAAACATCACCTGTGTGCATTGCCTCTGTGTACTCACAGCAGAAACAGGATTCTACTCCTTTGTGTGTACTTCCTTGCTTTGAGGATGTTGTCTGTCTGCTGCAACAGGGCAGAAGGTGACCAACAAGAGTGCATGGAGAGAGTAGAGTGAATAAAAAAAAGATTAATTATACCGTCTCTCTACAATACCAAAGAAAATAATTAAAGCAGAATTCACCATATCAAACTGGAAGCTAATTAACCTCTTGTGCCCCAATTTCTTCCCTTTTTCTTCGAAGACACAAGCTTTGATGTCTTACATAAGCAGAGAGGAAATCAGGTGTCATGGTTATGCACACATCAAATAAATGCTTCAAACAGAAAAAGAACAATGCTCAAGTCTGATATCTCAGCCTAGGCATAGTGATTACCTCTTTCAGATGTGCTTTTGGGATAAAATCACAGCCTGAAAATTCCCTTTGCTTTGAACACATCAGGAACAAACTGCAGAACAGCATGTGTGGACGTTCTGCCCATTGGAGTTGTGCAATCCAGATGGTCCACAAAAACCCACACCCCACTCCCGTCACCTGTATCTCTACAAGCCCCTGCTTCAAGTTCCAAGTTCCTCTTTAGATGTTTAAGTGAATCTGTTTGCTTTACCATATCACACGATGAATGCCAATTTGAAACTAGGGACATGGAAATTCCTTGGCATCCCAGCAGTGAGTTAGATGGCCATTGCAAATCCAAATACAATGGCTTTTTGAGGCATTGCAACACAAGTCAGCAGTTCCCAGATGCCATGGTAACCTGCTATGATGGATCCAGTTTACATGCTTCCCTTCATGGACTGTGCTACTGCAGGACACATCAGGGAAAATATCAAATCAATCCAGCCTGGTTACAAACTGGAGTGAGGGGAAGCACGGGCTCATGGAGCTGGTGTTTAGATGTTGTGTGCTGAGTCATGGGGAATGGGAGTCATTTCAGGGCCTCACCTTAAGGAGTCAAGAGGCTGGGAACTGCTGAGACCTTTGGTGAGAAGGCTTATTCAGAGGCTCATGATCAGAGCCAGGGACAATGAGGGAAGCTGGGATGACATCAGTGGACAGTTCAGCACAGTAGCATGTGCAGAAATTTGGGAAAGGGTTAGGAAAAGACCAGAAAGAATAGGAAAATCTGCAAAGTCTCTAAAACTGGTTCCCACCTTAAGAACCAGTATACATTAAGGAAATACGAGGAAATCTGCAGATGTTGGAAATTAAAACAACACACATAAAATGCTGGTGGAACACAGCAGGCCAGGCAACATCTATAGGAAGAAGCACTGACGACGTTTCGGGCCGAGACCCTTCAATAGGACCCTTCTGAGACCCTTCCTGACAAAGGGCCTGGGCCCGAAACATCGACAGTGCTTCTTCCTATAGACGCTGCCTGGCCTGCTGCGTTCCACCAGCATTTTGTGTATGTTGTATACATTAAGCATGATTTTTCTGAACGTGCTCAGTGGAAAGTACGCCCAAGAACTGCATGATCTGTTTCCTTTTGTGCATATATGAGCCAGACATCACATCATCAGCACCGGCATGACACACAACTAAGTCAAATGTCTGGAACAGGAGCATAAGGACTAGAATTATATCCCTCATTTTGGTTTCACCATTCAGTAAAATCTAGTTATATCTTTTACCTTTACAACATTCGTCTTAACCATCCCTATATCTGTGCTGGTCTTAATAGCTAAACATACTCTGCAACTGAGCATAACCTCTGAAATAATGAATTCCAAAAATTCACCACTGCCCGGGTGAATAAATTTCTCCTCTGCTTGTTCCTAAGAGGCTGACCCCTTATTGTGAGTTTTTCATCTCTGCTACTGGATTCAACAGGCAGGGGAAATATCAACTGAGGAGGCATCTGTCAAGTTCCTTAAGAATCTGAGACACAAGAGATTCTGCAGATGCTGGAAATCTTTTTTCATGTGATTTTTTTTTTGATGTGAAGAATTCCTTAAGATTTTAGTCTGTTTCAATGAGTTTGCCTGGAGGTCTTCAAAACACCAGAAAGCATGGACTTACCCAATCTCTTGTGACAAAGCTAGAGGCCGAGGAATCAATTTCCTCAATCCTTACTTCACTCCATCTATCATATGTCCATCTTTTCTTAGTGGGATGACCACTAAGAGTATGGAAACTGAGGTTTCCATACATAATCTCACAAGAATTTGATGTCTCTCATTATAATCATTATCATCATTATAATCAGTATGTTAATTTCCCACCAAAACAGCATCCATATTCCTCTAAACACAACCACTTTCAGTTGCTCATCACATAAAGATACTTCTTAAATTATTTTCTCTCAAAGTTCTCTATCAAACCCTATATTTTTCCAGATATGTTCCTTCTGCCTTAACTTTATTCATGCTGTTTGCCTGACCGTCTCCCCCGAAGTTTCTCCTTCTCTCCTTCACAGCAGAAAATAATGCACAGTGTTGTTTCATCTGCAAACTTGGGTGCATTATACTTGATCTCATCCAAATGTGGATCGTGAACAGCTGGGGCACCAACGCCAATCCCTACCACACCTCACTGGCCGCAGCCTTCCAACCTGAAAATGACCCATCCTGACGAAGGGTCTCGGCCCGAAACATCGACAGCGCTTCTCCCTATAGATGCTGACTGGCCTGCTGCATTCCACGAGCATTTTGTGTGTGTTGTTTGAATGACCCATTTATTCCTCATATTGGTTAACTGATCCTTAATTCATTCCGGTATGCTAACTCACAAGACTGCATACATGTGGTTACAATAATTAATGCAGCTTTTTGTCAAAGCCATTCTGACAATCTGTATCTGTCACATCACATGGCTTGTTTATGAGGGGTGATTGGTAAGTTTGTGGCCTAAGGTAGAAGGAGTCAGTTTTAGAAAACCTAGCACATTTACTTTTCTTAAAAGTACTTTCCTTAGTCCCCTTCTACACATACACATTTAGTCCAGCGGTCGTGGAGTTTACAGATCCCTTCTTTGTAGAAGTGGTCCACAGCAGGGGTAATTGATAAGTTCACGGCCTAGGGTAGAAGGAGATGAGTTATTAATTTCAAACTTTCTCACTCAAAGAGTTGAACTGCACGTGCATGTAACAAGAGCATCTTGGACCTCCAGGTGGTCCACAGCAGGGGTGATTGATGTTTGTGGCCTAAGGTAGAAGGAGGTGAGTTATACAGTTCTCGTTACATGTATGTGCAGTTCAACTGTGAGTGAAAATGCAGAAAGTTTGAAGTTAATAACTCATCTCCTGCTACCTTTAGGCCACGAACTTATCAATCACCCCATGCTCCGGGCAACTTCTGGAGGTCCAAGACGCCGACTTCTACAAAGAAGGTATCCATATGCTCCATGACCGCTGGAGTAAGTGTGTAAATGTAGGAAAAATAAATGTGCTAGGTTTTCTAAAATTGACTCCTTCTACCTTAGGCCATGAACTTATCAATCAACTCTCATATTTTATGGGCACAAACCAAAATATCCAGATTTGTCAATATGACTTTCTTTTATAAATCCATGCACACTCTCTATAACCTCATTGTTATGTTTGTAATGCCCTTCTACCATTTTCTGCATAATTTTTCATGGGTTGATGTCAGGCTAACTGGTCAATAGTCCCCTGCCTTCTTTCTCTTAAAACATTGTGGTTATATTTACAAATTTCTACACTATATAACCATTTCTAGAATCTTCTGAATTCTGGAAAATGACACCAATGCATCCACTATTTACATAACCATAAACCAGGGGTTCCCAAACTGGGGTCCATGGACCCCTCAATTAATGGTAGGGATTCAGGGCATATTAAAGGTCAGGAACACCTGCCATAAACACTTCAAACTCCTGGGATAAAAGTCATCAGGTCCTGGGCAAACATGACATCAATGGCAGAATGATAACATTCAGAGGCTAAAGAAGGTGGAATTAGTCAAGTACAGAAATAGACACAAAAAATCCTCTTGAAACTAATGGAGGACAACTGGCCCCACTCTGGAATAAACTGATTTTCTATTGCACAACTCTGAGGGATTAAAGGACCACAGTTAAAAATTTCTAGGCTACAAATACCTCTTGAAAATTTTGCTTTTTCTCATTCTTGGATGAGTTTTTTTGTTATAAAGAAAGGATAATTCTACCACATATTCTACACTAACTGGTTTATAGAAAAATGGAGTTATGCAGCATGAATACAGGCCCTTCGGCCCAACTCATCCATCCTAACCAAGGTGCCTTTCCTGAGCTACTCTAACTTTCATACATTTGGCCCATGTCCCGCTGTACCTTTCTTATCCATGTCCTTTCAAAACAGAAACACGAGAAATTATCATGCACAAAGTGCTGGAGGAAGGAACTCAACAGGTCAGACATCATCTATGGGAAAGAAAAGTTGTGATGCAAGGTCTCAGCCCAAAATGTCAACACTGTGTGCCTTTCCATAGATGCTGCCTAACCTGCTGAGTTCCTCCCGCATTTTGTGTGTGTTACTCCATTCAAAGCAGAATGCTTTCTTGAAAATCATGGACTTGGGTGTGATTTGCTCAAGGAGTTTGCCAGAGTGAAGTGAGCTGGCAAGTTTCAGGTTACAAATCAGAGGTTTAT